>NW_012115910.1:5562045-5608636 GCF_000951035.1 Colobus angolensis palliatus
ACTCCTGGATTCATTGATTTTTTGGAGGGTTTTTTGTGTTTCTATCTCCTTCAGTTCTTAGACTTAAAGCCTCATTCACGAAAGGGAAAGAAAAATAAACCGTCCCATTTTTCAGCCAGTCAGGTTTTAAAATTTGTCACAAATGAAAGGCTGAACTTGCTGGCAAAGAACAATTTATTTGTTTGTAGGGACAAAGAGGAAAAATAGTCTGAAATCCCTCAAACAACACCTATTTCAAAAAATAACAGGAAAAAGTCACTTCCTTGAGGGACTAAAGCATTAAATATCTTAAGCACTATCTCTTAGACACACACACACACACACACACACACACACACACACACTCTCTCTCTCTCTCTCTCTCTCTCTTCTTTGTTGACCAGAATATATGCCAGATGAAAATGTCTTTAGAGTTTTATAATGTGAGATTTTGATTCTTTACTTAAATCTCTAACCTGGAAGGTCAGATAAAGGTCATTAAGGTTATTACTATCATCTCAGGTCCTTTACATTATACAGGTCTATAAACTCACGCATTTACACCTGGTTATTCTGAAACAACTCCTAAAAGACTAGCCTATCTGTTGTTCTGCTCTCAAAAAACTCTCTCTTAGCAGTTAGCCCTAAGAGAGTAGCCTAGGATTGTACCAAGGGTATGAGTTTAGAGTTGACAGATTAAGGTTCAACTCACACTTGAAGTTGTGTGGAGTTACAAATTGACTTTGTAATCTAACTCATAAAATTATTATAATAAAAAAATGAGATAGCATATGTGAAATAAATTGGCCCTTAGTAATTTCTTTTCCAATTAAAATTTTAACAGTGAATACTTTTTCCAAAAATGGGGACAATTTTGAATGGGGTGTAAACCAAAGCAACTTTTCAGAAGAAAATTAGATAAGGTCAATGAATATGTGGATTCACAACATTTGAAATCCAGTAGTTCCACTTCTATGTAATTAATATAAAAATATATGCAAACTGTGCAAAGGAGCTTGTGTAAGGATATAGGAAAATATTGCTTATGAGTTAGTGTGACTTGTTTGCAAATATAAGCGTACAAGAAATATGACATCTGTTTATTCTAAGAAATGCTACTTTTGACTGTAAGTTCTCCATTCTGCCTTGTTTTTGGAAAATGGTAAAGTTAACTTTTCTGCCAGCCTAAAGTCAGAATTAACGCTGAATTGTAAATAACAAAGTCCTTTTTTGTAAATTGGATTTTGTGAACTGAGATTTGTATTCTCTAAATGTATATCACCTTTTATTTCAATACTATAAACTTAACAATTTTGTAAGCAATACAGGTGACAGAGAACTTATGAGATGACAAAAGGTGATGTGCAACCATAAAATTCAGATAGCAGGGAATTCTACAAGAAAACTGTCTAGTGTCTTTAATGAATAAATTAAAAGAGAAAATAAAGAAGAATGGAGAAATCTGTAGATTAAAATAGCCTTGCAAAAACACATGGATCCTGATTCTAATAAGTAACGATTTGAAAAATACAGGCCAGGCGCGGTGGCTCACACCTGTAATCCCAGCACTTTGGGAGGCCAGCGCGGGTGGATCACAAGGTTAGGAGATCGAGACCATCCTGGCTAACACGGTGAAACCTTGTCTCTACTAAAAATACAAAAAAAATTAGCTGGGCATAGTAGCGGGGGCCTGTAGTTCCAGCTACTCAGGAGGCTGAGGCAGGAGAATGGCGTGCACCCGGATGGCAGAGCTTGCAGTGAGCCAAGATCACGCCACTGCACTCCAGCCTGGGTGACAGATAGAGACTCCATCTCAAAAAAAAAAAAAAAAAAAAGGAAAATGTAACAATGGAGAAAATTTAAATACCAATTAAATATTTTAAAACAATATAGAATTATTATTTTTAGTTGTTATGATGGTATTTACCTTGTATTAAAAATAGATCCCTTATCTTTCAGAGAAACATTTTGAAACATTTATGTAATTACCAATTTGTCTTTCTAAGATTTGTTTCAAAATAATCCACTGTGTCTGTGAATGTGGGGGTTGGGGGAGGAGGTGAATAA
This sequence comes from Colobus angolensis palliatus, assembly GCF_000951035.1. Lineage (NCBI taxonomy): Eukaryota > Metazoa > Chordata > Mammalia > Primates > Cercopithecidae > Colobus > Colobus angolensis. The sequence goes on from NW_012115910.1 coordinate 5,564,092, forward strand.
GACAGGCAAGATGAAACAAGATTAATTCCTGTACATAATCATTGGATCTTGGAGATAGATTAGTGGGAGTCTATTTCAGCATTTCCTCTATTATAAAAATGGAATATTACGGTGTTTAAAAATGTGTCTGAAGTAGAAAGTTGAAAAAAATTCTTTATAGTTAGACTGTAACACTAATGTGCCAAGAGTACTCTTTCCTGTTAGAAATAATCATCTTTGTGGTTTGAACCCAACCAGCCAATCACTTCCTGGAGATCTAATGAAATGTCCTTTCATTTAATTCATGTATCAATAAAGGCATGGCAGCTATGCATTAATCTCTAATACAATGAATCATTTATACACCAAGAACCTTATTTTTGCTGCATTAATATTGTTTCTTGGGTATTTTTTAAGTATTGCAAATTTTATGAGAACATTTCATTTACCATTGATTTTCTAATCTATGGAAAGGATTGTTTGCTCTATGTAAACCCCAAAAATGTAAGCTCTCTATTTAAATTTGAAGGCTATTTGAGATAAGTTCCCTGTGTAATTTAAAGTGGATTAAAATGAATTTTTCTGAGCCAAACCTAAATAATTCACTAATGCTGATGTTACTTTTTTTTTTTTTCTACGTTTAGTTATGTGCAACCGAGTAGAATAGGGTCAAAGTGTGAAGAAGTAGTGTACTCAGAGATTCAGGAACAGGTCCATTGAGTCCTCTTCCTTCTGTGTATTTTTTTTCCTGGAGCTATAGATATTTCAGTAAATTGACCAGATTATTTACATATAAAACATTGTGTAATTCTAACAAAGTCATTTTGATGTTTTAAATAAGCTCCACATAAAAAAATTTAAAGTTGAAAAATATAAAGAAACAAGTTAATGTGCTATGATGGAAATTGTGACAACACTTAGGTAAACAAATGTATTATTGTGGTTATTCTTATAAATTATTTTCAATAGAACTTTGTATGTTAACCATGATCTCAGTTTTTTTACCTTAATTTTCAGTATCTCTTTATAAGAGTGTTAAATAATTACTATTATTGACATTTTAGAAATGGGAAAATAGGCTTGAAAAGCTTAATGATGTATATAAGGAAGAACACTCAAGTAGTAAGCAGGGAGCCCGGGGGCATAACTCAGTTCTGTTCATTCTCAATCTGGGATTCTTGCTATTATATCAGTCATGCTGTTACCAGTATTCAATAAAGTTTTAATAAGGGAGTTTTCAAAATCTCTTTAAATATATTATTTTGGTATATTCATCATGGTCTTTGGTCCTAAGTTAGCTTCTGAAACCTCTCGCGTCTTTGCAAGATACAGGAAAATAAATTACTTAAAAATCCCTGGCAAACTTATGTCAGCAAAATGATGGAGTAGATCCATCACATAGAAACATCGAAAAACAAGCAAAAACTGTAAGAAATAACTTTGTCAGAACTCTGGAAAACAGTCAAAGGTTAAGCAACCAATAACTGCTAAATCTAGAAAAAGGCAACATAAAAAATGGAAGAAAAGCTTTGTAGCATGTTTCCCTTACCAGGCCTCACCCCATCTCTAAAGTGGCAGCAGTCTTGCAGACATCAACCCATATTCCCTGAGGGGTATGAGTCCCTGTTTCAGAGGGAACAGAGGATATCTTCTTGGCAGTTCTGACTTATGTCTGTTATAACCTACCTGGGGTCGATCTAAAGAACTCTCACAACATGATTGTACGTTTTGCCTAATGCACAACTTACAAAGGCTGAAAAAGCAGTCGGCATTGCTTAAAAACATTGTAAGTATTCAGGTAACTTGAAGCTGTCCAGAGCAAAAAATTGCGGTTGAGACATACAATATGCTCCCTAAAGCCTGAAAGGAAAATCTAGGGAGAGAGATTCTTTTGGAAAGTAGGGCATTCAAAAACATCTGTGTATATGGGGGAATTTATAAAGCCAAGCACGTGGCCAGGGCAAGATGCATGCTCAGAAAAGACCTAAGAAGACTGCAAGTCTCACATTAGGATAATCGCTAGGTTCAATGTAGCCTGCATAAATTTTGAAACAAGTCCTCAGTATACAGCCAATCTGCAAAGGCCAGTAGAGATTTTATTTCTTTTCTTCTTTTGTCTTCTCCTTCTATCATTTTCTCACTCTCTCTTTCTCTTTCTTGGCATTCAAGAACATCTCTGTAAAATAACAACAACAACAACAACAAAAACACAAGAAACAGAGACTCAGTTACCACACACAACAAAAAAATATAGACCCTGCAAATATAGTTGGCAAAAGTCATTAAACAAATGGACTACTACAACCTTCACCAACTACAAAAAAGAAAAAAAAAAAAGACTGTGGAAGAGAGAGAATGTAATTTCCAGAGTTACCATACTATATTTAACATTCAAGTGTCCAGATTTCAACAACAAAAATACCAAGGAAAGAAAGAAAGAGGAAAGCGTGGCCTATAAAAGGAAAAAAATAAAACAACAACAACAACAACAAAAAACCAGTCCATCCAGACTTCACCACTGTGCAATATATCCATGTAAGAAAACTGTACTTTTATCCTTTAAATTTATACACATTTAAAACAGAAACAAAATAAATGGTCAGAAATCACCCTTGATGAGGCCAAGGATGGACTTACCTTAAAGTCGTTAGCATTGGACATGCCAAAGACTTTAAAACAACTGTCTTAAATATGCCCAAAGCATGGAATAAAAACTTGGTCAAAAACTAAAAGAAATATGAAAAATTATGTATAAACAAAATATAAACTTCAATGAATAGATCAAAATTACAAAAAGGAACAAATACTTCAATAAGTTGGAAGGCTAAGAGTCCAATTATATTCCTCTACAACACCAAAATTTTGCAGCTGTCCATGATCAAAGTAATGTATGGGAGCTTTGGGATCCATATAGGAGGCTGCAAAATCATGGTGGAGATAAGACCAAAGAAGGCCGTTTTAATTAGTCAAGTCTGCACCCAGGAAGAAATGTCACCAACCATGGTCCTGGCTACAGATCCAGAAATAGTTCCATCCCTATGTGGACTAAGTTATAGCCCCATTTGGCCTTGGGCCTGCCACCAGCACCACTTATCAAGGAACCCAAGAGGAGTCATATCCTCCCATGACTTAGAAAACTGGCTCTCCAGTCTTGATCCTGACAGTGGACCCTGAAATGGTCTGTGACACAACTCCAGTCTAAAATGGAAACTGAAATAAAAACACAACATAGCAAGACTGATTAGATGAAACAAAAGCTGTTCTAACAGGACATTATGTAGTAATAAATGCCTACATTAAAGAATAGAAAGATTGTAAAAAAACAATTTAACATAGTAGAAACTAGAAAAAGAAAAAAATGTCCAAAGGTAGTAGAAGAAAGAATATAATAGAAATTAAAACAGACTAGAAAGACAATAGAAAAAAATGAACAAAACTAAGAGTTGATTTTTTTAAAAGATAGACACAATTGCCAAATCTAATTAAGCAATAAAACACAGAAGTCTCAAGGGAACAAAATTATAAATGAAAGAGGAGGTATCACAATAGATTCTACAGAGAGACAAAGTAATATAAGAGATTGCTATAAATAATCATACACCTATGAATTATGTAACCTAGCAAAATGGAAAAATTTCTAGATGCATACAACATATGAGGACTGAATTATGAAGAAATAGAAAATCTGAATACACAAATAACAAATAAGGAGTTTAAAGCAGTAATCAAAAAATTCCCAACAAATAAAAGCTCAGAACCAGTTGGTTTTATGGGTAATTTTTAACAAATTTTAAAAGAAAAATTAATGACAATCTTTCTCAAACTCTTCCAAAAACTTGAAGAAGGGAGAACACTTCCAACCTAATTTTACTAAGCAAGCATTACTCTCATAATAAAGTTGGATGAAGACAATACCAGAAAAGAGATTATAGGCCAGTATCCTTGATGAGAACATAGATGCGAAAATCCTCAAGAAAACATAGGCAAACCTAATTTAACAGCATATTAAAAAAATAATACACTATGACCAAATCTGATCTTTACCTGGAATCCAAGGATAATTCCAAGGTAGGAAGTGGGGCTTGACTCTGGAGACAGGGCTTAGACTCTGGACTTTAATGAAGATGAGCTGAAACAAGGAAGAGATAAAAGCACTGCTCCCGTAAGACATGGCCATCAGTACCATGTTAGTTTACCATTGCCATGGCAACACCCAGAATTTATTGCCCCTTTCTATGGCAAAGAACCAATGATCTGGAAGTTACCATGATTTTCCTAGAAACTGCTGCATAATTTGTCCCTTAATTTGCACATAATTAAATGTGGGTTTAAATATGACTGCAGAACTATCACTGAGCGATACTCTGGGCGCATTTGTTATGGGGTAGCCGTGCTCTATAAGAAGCAATACCTCTGCTGCTGCTGTACACTACTGCTTCAATAAAAGGTGCTAACACCACTGGCTCACCCTTGAATTGTTTCCTGGGAAAAGCCAAGAACCTCCTCCAGGCTAAGCCCCAGTTTGGGGGCTCACCTGTCTGGCATCCTCTGCCAACCACGAAAGGATGAACACAGCAAGTGAGAGGCAGCGAGACAGTGGAGACAGCAACAATCAGTGCAGAGGCAATATGGCAAGACAGCGATTGGAGAGAGATAGAGAGGTGGTGGGGTGGTGAGATTGTGAGAGGTGGCAAGATGATGGGATGATGGTATAAGTGCCCTGAAACATGTCCCTGTCACCCCTTCCCCTGGTCCTTTCTCCTCTGACTCCAGCAGTCATTTTATTTTCGATCCTAAACTGAATGCTTTGTTTGAAGTCTTTTTTTTTTCTTTAACTCCTGGGCAATTATTAAAGGCAGGACAATCGGTCGTGAGAGGTATCCCATTGCGTTGACTCTGGGATGCCAGAGTCACCTTTTTCTGTGGCCCTAACTAGTCCTTAGGGGTTTGGTCACTTTCTCATTCTCCAGGGTTTTTGGCATTTGGCTAGTCCCCAGACTCTCTCACATTTCTGGCATTTGGTGTGGGGTTCCTCACTGGCTGAGTACTCTAGGTTTTCAGCATTTGCTATTTTTGGCTGCCCCCTGGATGCTCTGGGATTTTTGGCAATGGCATTCTTTCTAGGACTGTGGGTTGGAAGACCACCCTAGTGGGATCTTTGTCTTGCTTTTTCTTATTTTCTGCTCTAAGTTACCATTTTCTGTAACAGCATTTTATTTTCTTTTTTTGTTTGTTTGTTGTTTGTTTTTTGAGACACAGTCTCCCTCAATAGAGGGAGTAGTAGCCCAGGCTGGAGTGTCGTGATACACTCTCAGCTCTCTGCAACCTCCACTTCCTGAGATCAAGTGATCCTCCCATTTCAGCCTCCCAAGTAGCTGGGACTACAAGAATGTGCAACCACGCCCAGCTAATTTTTGTGTTTTTTGTGGAGATGGGGTTTTGCCATGTTGTCCAGGCTGGTCTCGAACTCCTGAGCTCATCCAATCCTCCCACTTCAGCCTTTCAAAGTGCTGGAATTATAGGCATGAGCCACTGCACTTGACCTTGCATTTTATTTTCTTGTTGTCACTTTATTTACACTTTTCCTTCTATACTCTGCTTTAAAAATATACCTTTTCTCATATTCTACTCCCTGGCAAATATTTATAATCCACTTTTATAAGTGGATTGTAATTATACCTTCTCTGCACTAAGTGAAAATCTAAAAGAAAAACATAGCAAAGGCCCAGTTGCTTTGCCTCTCACTAGACTTAGAAAAGTTTCTGTGTCCAGTAAAAATTCACATTAGTCATGGAGACAATGATGAGCATCTGAGAAGACTCACCATTAGGGTGTCTTAGGCTATTTGAGAAAATCCAAATTTGGTGTTAAGAAAAATGAATTCATTTTCTATTGCAAAACCATTTAGGGTCAACACAAATTAGAAAACTAACAGATTTGGCCTAAACATATATTACAATGATGTTTTATAATTGGACTTATTCTGTAAAAACAAGGAAGAGGAGAAGAGGTCCTTATGTGTACAGGCTTTTATGGCCTTTTACTGCCTCATGTTACTTCCAGGACCAGAAAGTCATAGTGAAGGAATCCTCTACTAACTATTCCAATAGCCTATGCCCTTCCCAGGGTACTCCTCCTTAGTTACTCAATTCTGAAGTATTCCTACCAGTTCTCTAATGAATGATTCCACCCCAAGTTCATCAGGCACCACCCGCCTTTATCCAGCTGGCCCCAGCCTCTACCTCCTGCTGTCCACGAAAGTAAGCTCAACCAGTACCACCACAAGTGTGGTCCCACATCAGTCACTAAAATCAAACCTGTGTCCATCATGGGAGGTAACTAATGGAAATAAAGGAACATTTTGAATACACATACCATATTCAGTGTCTAATTTGACTTCACACAAGTAAACATTTGTCCAGTTTTCAGAGAATACAGAGAAGTTTATAGGATAGTTTGTTAAGTTGCCCGTGTTATTTGATTTAACTTGTGACTACTTGTAAGTATTTTTGTCTGCTTGTTGTGCCATGAAAAAAAGAACAGAAAAAAGTGTGTGCTTAAGCCAGCCAATTATAAGATTAGAGAAATAACTCAGGAAAAATATGATAATCCATCTCTGTTTCAGGATTGCTTAGTTGAGGCATTCAAGAAATATACTACTGCAAACCCAGACTCCCCAGAAAGGCAAGCACTACAGGGTATACATTTCATTACTCAATCTGCCTCTGACATTAGGAGGAAAAAAGTGCAATTATTAGCAGATTCTTTAAGTTCCCTACCCCCTCCTGGTTACCTGTATCAAGAAAGTGTCACAAGATTGGCATCTGGGATACTCAGATAAGAGTCCCCAACTCACTGACCCCCAGGCCAGAATCAGTGAGTCTACTATAAGCAAAAGGGTCACTGACAATGAGAATGTCCTAACTGTCCCCTGTGTGAGAGAGAAAAAGCTCCACATCAATAATAGAGCAACCTTCTTCCACTAGTCCCAATGAGCTACCTTGCTCAAGTAAGTTTACTATGAGTCTTGAATCCTTAACCCAACAGACAGCTTCCTGCAGTGGCAGATAAGCAGCCGTCTGAAAATTTTTCTTCAGTCTCTCCAATGCTGGGTGAGCTCTCTGGTGGCTTGGGACTTTGGGATCTCCCCTAGAGCAACACAGTTTACTCCCTCCCTTCCTTATTTGATTCTATAGGATCCCCTTCCCTGCCTCTTTCTGTCTTGCATATCTATTTTGGAAAACAACATTTGACCACATACATAGTTCTCAAATTTATAAATAACTTGAATCCAGCTGTATTTTATAAGTTGTTTTATTTAATGTGTTTGTTTAGGTGTATGTGCAGGTATTGTGATATGTGTTGTGTCTAGCATGCTGTCAAATTAGATGATAGATAAAAGATCACTCATAAATTAAACAAGACAAATCCAAACTTATTAGTTTGAAGAGAATGTTGTGGATAACTTCTAAAATATAACTTTAATATTTTTACCTAGGTAAATCACTGATGTTCATAGGCTTTAAAATGTTTAAAATGGCTTTAAACGGTTACTAGCTTTATGTGATATCTTGGTTCTTGGGAGATGGTCTAAATAAAACTCTTAAAAGCAAAGGAAGTTAAATACATGTAGAAATACATACCTAAATAGTGAGTTTTTTGTAGAGTTAAAATCTTAACATTACAAAGTGATTCTCATTGATAGAATGCCAATGACTTTTCTTGCTTCTTAGGTTTATATAAAATGTGCCAAATAAATGTATTCTTCATTGGGAAAAAATAATTCCTGTCTAATTGGAAAGTTACTAAAATGGAGATCTAAATTATGAAGGAGCCAGTGAGCAGAAAAGACAACATGTAGAAAATGTTACTGATAAAACTGCACTTTTTACAAGGAATAATATAAAGAAAACATAATTTTGTGTGAAGAATGGTCTTGTATAGTAAATTTTTGTCCTACAGTAAAATGACTGTTTATTTAGGAAAGCCCAAGCATGTTGTTGAAGGCACGTGTAAATTGGGGTGAGGTTCATGAAGGGGAATTTATGAAAGGCATTTTGTATGTGATTAAGTTACCTGTAATTAAAATGAAATTTTTTGTAATAGAATTTCTAAAGAACGGTCTACATGTTAAAACCAATTTTTTAAGGTATCAATTTGCTAAATTGCCATAAATTTTGCTTTTTTATCCTGTAATCTATCTCTTTTGAAAGCTTCTCAGATTCATGTAACTCTCTCTTTTAGCTTTTTCATCAGCTTCTGTGAGTTTTTATGATTGTTGTGGCTTGATGCTAAAGTGTGTTTTGTTAGAGGTCTGTGGGAGTAGTGTTTTCCCCAATATAACCTAATTCTATGCTCTTGATTTTTCTTTACATGTAAACTTAATTTGGAGTTTTAAACTTTTATTCATAGTACTTAGAGTTTTCAGGGCTAATGAGTGCCTTACCACCTCCATTACTATATGGCCTAGAATGTTTCGTTGCCTATGAGTCTTTTAACTACAAGTTCCTTGGTTAAAGGAAATCCCAGAGATTTCCCATAATGGGAAATGGGGTTGGCCATAACTCACTACATTCCCTTAAAATTTAGGCTAGGTTCACAGACCCTACAAGAATATGGAAATAAAGTATTGTCTCCAACCAGAAGACTTAGTCTTACAAAAAATAGAAAATGAAAGATTCACTGAAAATCAGTTATAACCAAAATAAAAGAGGCCCTGTCAAGTATTGTTAAGCACCTCCACCACTGTTAAACATCAGGAAAAAACTACTTGAGTATACCTGTAAAATACTCAAATTTTTTCTTATGAGTCACAGGCACAAAAGAAGGACACTATGACCTGTATCTGTAAACCTCTGGATGACATCTACTGCCTATTTAAAATAATCAACACTCAGCCAGGGGTGATAATGTGATGTTGTGCATAGGAATAGCAGCATTAATTTTTGTCTTCTTCCAGACTGAAATGCTTCTTTTCTATCACTTTAGCTAGCTTCCTCCTCCTTGAAAACATCTCTTTTTTCCCTGTCAGGTGTAGAGGCCACTCTAAGGCCCAACTGGAAACAATGCTGTCACGTTAAATCCTATTTGGTCCCCAATTACCCTAATGCTGTGTGGATGGGATGGAACTCTATAGTAAATATTTTAAAAAGTATAGCATCATGGAATCATCTTCATGGTTGCTAGATTTGTCATCAACATCCCCGGATAGAGGGTTCCATCTTCTGGCTTGTCCAGAAAATTCCATGGCCATCTCTCCAGATCTCCTAACTAACTAACCACTGCAACCCCTAAGAACCCAGACTCCTACATGTTAGATGGAACTCTCCCCCACTTAATGGATTCCACCTGAACCCCCTATCCTACTACCACTATTACCTGAACCTGGGAAGTTAAGTATCTATATATCCAGTGAACTAATGATTCTGTCTTTTGTACACACTGTTGTGTTAGTGACACAAAAGCAGATGTTTTCCTGCAATCCTCTGATTTAACTCTAGTTACCAAGCCCCCAAGGCTGCTGCAAGGTAAATGGGATTCCACTTGTAAGTGAGGAGACCATATATGGTGCCTTCTCCCAGATCAGAACATATGGGAAACAACAACAGCAACTTCCTGATCTGGGAAGGTTCCAACCCTCTTCTGGAAAATAAAGATTGTTTTGCCACCCCCAGTAGAATAAAGAAAGATTACCTCTATAGACCCAACTTGGCAGCAATGGATAGAAATCTTACCCTGAAGGGCCTCTATTTGCACCTCAACTGTGCTGGCTTTTGTTTGTGATGTGAACAGGAAAAAAAGTCCTCCCTCGTAACCACTCCTGGCTACCCCAGGAGCCACCTGTTCTTTTAGGGGTAGCTTTCTATTGTATATCAAAAGCTTGGAATGAAGCTGAATGTATTTTGGCCATCCTTGCTTCTCCAAGACTTACAGTCTTTAACACATAAGACCCGTAATACCAGAAGTAAATGAGCAATAGGCTTAATCTGGCAAAAATCAAGGTGGCCATAGGACAAGCAGTACTCTGGGGTGGCTTTGCCTGTCATGAGTTAACCCTAAGAAAACTTAAGTGAAAACCTAAAATTCTTAGCCACGAATACAAGTCAGACATTAAAGGGAATTCAAATGTCCCCAGGCTCTTTGACAAATGTAGTTCTATATAACAGGTAGAATTGGACTATTTACTAGCTGAACAAGGTGGAGTCTGTGCAGCTATTAATACAATCTGCTGCACATATCTTAACAACAACAAGCTACTTTGTTACGTAAATATAATCAGGGCACTGACCCCCACCTATATCTGGTTGACTATCAAAAATGTCTTCCCAAATATCACCTGGTTTTTACTGCTGTCTTGTTATCACTAATCTTTGGCCCTTGCTAGTTTAGCCTCTTAGTAAAGTTTGTGTCTTCTAGACTACAACAGTTCCAGGTAAAGATAATACTGGCACAAGGCTTCTAATTCATCCTATCTACTGACCCAGAGAATGAAAGGTCCTGCTTCTGGGCCTCTTAGATCAGGTACCCAGAGAATTTTACTCCTCTAGTGCTAGGAAGGGCCTATGCCCATAAACTCAGCAGGAAGCAGTTACAGAATATGGACATCTATCCTTCTGTAGCCCCCTTACGATGAAGGAAAAGTATCATCTTAATTGTTCTCAACACCAAAAAATAGATAATTATGTGAGGTGATGTATGTACTAATTAACTTGATTGTGGCAGTCATTTCACAAGGCATTTATATGTCAAATCATCATATAATATACCTTAACCATATGCAATTTTTATTTGTCAATTATACCTAAACAAAGCTGGAAAACAATTTTAAAAAGAACCACACAGAAATCCTTGAGCTAAAAAGTGGAATAAATAAAATTTTAAAAATCATTACATGGGTTCAGCAATGGATATGAGAGGACAGAAGGAGGAAGCAGCAAACTTAGAAAAATAGGACAATTAAAATTAACAAGTTTGAGGAGCAGAAAGAGAAAAGAAGAAAGAAGACAACCAACCAAAGAACAAAGGACCTGTGGGAAACTATCAAACAAATTATCATATGTATTTTGGGATTCCATAAAGGAGAAAAGGGGGTATAAATATATCAAGAAATAATGTCCAAACACTTTACATATTTGATGAAAGACATTAATCTATATATCTAAAAAGCTCAATGAATTCCAAGTAGGATAAATTCAAAAAGATCCACATTGAGACACATTACAATCAAAGCATCTACAGACAAAGAAAGAATCTTGAAATGATCGAGAAAGAAATGACTCATCTCTTACAAAGTGATTCTCAATAAGTTTAGCAATCAACTTCTCATCGGAAACCATAAAGGCCAGAAAGCAGTGGGTTAACGTAATTAAAGTGCTGAGAGGAAAATAAAATTACTACAAACCTGTCAACTATTTTACCCCCAGAAAAATTGTCTCTTAAAAATAAAAGAGAAATTAAGACATTTTCTAATAAACACAGTTTGAGGTAGTATGTTACTACTAGACCACCCCTGCAAGAAATGAAAAACAAAGTCCTACAGATTGAAATGAAAGGACACTGACAATAACCCAAAGCCATAGGAAGAAACATAGGTCTTTAGTAAAGGTAAATATATGGATAAATATAAAAGTCATTGTTATTGTATTTTTGGTTTTACTTTTTATTTTCCATAGGATTTAAAGGATGAATACATAAAATAATTGTAAATATATGTTATCGGATGTACTATGTATAAATATATATTTGTGACAACAATAATATAAGCTGTGTAGGAGTAGAGTGTTTACATGTTAACAAATTCAAATAAGACAAATATAAGGTTAAAATGTTAACTGTTATCTCCATGACAATGAATTGAATGAAATGAATTCAAATGAGATCAATATCAATTTAATATGTTAAATGTCATCCACATGATAATAAAAAGTATTTTTAAACTATGCAAGAAGAAATGAGAAGGGAATCAATATGGTCAACTGCAAATCAACCATATGCAAAAAAAGGAAGTGATGGAGGAAATGAAATACAAAAAGTAATAAGACATATGTAAAAACCATGACAAAATGACAGAATTAAGCGTTTCTTTATGAGCATTTACTTTATGTGTAAATAGAATGAAGTCTCTAATAAAAAATCAGAGATTGGCCAAAGGAATGAATAAAACATGACTCAAATATATGCTGGTGTGGTTTGCCATTACTTTTAAAGGACAAAAACCACAATTACTTTTGTACCAACCAAATAACATCATAAAAAGAGACTAAGTCAAAAACTCTTTCAAGAAACAAGAAAAAACATTTTATAGTAATAACAGTATAAATTAATGAGTACGATATTACAATTTTGGACACAATACATCAAAAGGGCTCCAAATATATGACACAAATATTAACACAATATGAGTAAGAAATAGACTGTTCTACAACTGTAGTTGAAGACTTCAATACATCACTTTCAATAATGGATAAAACCTCTACACAAAAGATTAATAATGAAATAGATGACTTAAATCTGTAAAGCAAATAAATGTAGCAAATATATAGAGCACTTCACTCAACAACAGCAGAACATATATTTTTCTTAAGTCCACAAGGATCATTCTCCAGGATAGCTTATATGTTAGATTCCAAAACAAGTCTCAATACAAATAAAAATCAGTTACATTTCGATACACCAGCAATACACAACCTGAAAAAATTAACAAAGAAATTAACAAAGAAATTTCATTTATAACAACATCTCAAAGAATAAAATAGTAATAAAGTTAATGAAATGGATGAAATGTTTATACACTAAAAACTACAAAGCATTGCTGAAAAAAATTAATGCAGACCTAAATAAATGAAAAGACTTCCTGTGTTTATGGATTGAAAGACTTGTCATTGTCAAGATGTTAATCATATCAAATTGATACATAGATTCAACACTGTCTCTATCAAAATTCCAATGGCCTTTATCACAGTAATACAAACTTTGATCCTCATATGCAGATGGAGTAGCATGATGTCTGAATCGCTGAAACAATCTGGAAAATTAAGAAAGTTGGAGCACTCACATCTCTTCATTTACACATTTAATACAAAGTTACAATAATAAAAACTGTGTTAGTTGCATAAGGATAGACATATAGACCAATGGAATAGAATAGAATTGAGAGTGAAGGAATAAACCATATGGCCAATTAATTTTGAAAAAAGATGCCAAGACTATTCAATGGGTAAAGAATACCCTCTTCAATGAAAGGTTCTGGGGCCACTAGATTTTTGCATGCAAAATTGTGAAATTGGACACCTATCTTGTACTACACACAAAAATTAGCTCAAAATGGATCAAAAGCCAAAATGTAAGAGCTAAAGTCATCAAACTGGAAGAAGAAAGCATACAGACAAATATTCAGGATCTTGGATTTGGCAGTGGTTTCCTAGAGTAAAAGAAAAGAATAAGCAAAAAAAGAAAGAAAAAGACAGATGAACTAAAATATTCTGATACATGCCAAAATAGATGAACCTTGAAAACATTCTCTAGGTGAAACAAGCCAGACACAAAAGGAAAAATCTCACGTAGTTTCGCTTATATGAGATATCTAGAAAAGGCAAATTTATAGAGATAGTAGGTTAGAAGTTAACTAGAACTGGAGGAGGAGAAAACAGGATGTTATTATCTATGTGGTTATGGAGCTTTGTACTTGAGGTGATTAAAAAGTTTTAACAATAGATAGTAATGATAGGTGCAGAACATTGCAAATATAATTAATGCCACTAAATTGTACATTTTAAAATTATTTAAATGATAATTTTTTACATATTTACCATAATTCTAAAAAACCGATAGCATAGTCAATAAGCATATATTTTGTATATTATGTATTAAATGCTGTATTCTTACAATCAAGTAAGCTAGAGAAAAGAAAATATTATTAAGAAAATTATAAGAAAGAGAAAATGATTTACTGTTTATTAAGTGGAAGTGAATCATCCTGAAGGTCTTTATCCTTGTCTTCTTCAGTTAAGTAGGCTGAGGAGGACAAAGAAGAGAAGGGATTGGTTTTGTTGTCTCCATGGTAGAAAAGGTGAAAAAAAAAAATTCATGCATAAGTGGGCCCATGCAGTTCAAACCTGTGTTCTTCAAGGCTCTACTGTTTAATTGTGTGTATATTTATTAATGCAAATCAAAACCATAAAGAGATGCCATCTCACACCAGTCAGAATGGCTATTATTAAAAAGTCAAAAAACCAGCACTTTGGGAGGCTGAGGTGGGTGGATCATGAGGTCAGGAGATCGAGACTATCTTGGCTAATACGGTGAAACCCCATCTCTACTAAAAATACAAAAAATTAGCCTGGCGTGGTGGCGGGTGCCTGTAGTCCCAGCTACTCGGGAGGTTGAGGCAGGAAAATGGCGTGAACCCGGGAGGCGGAGCTTGCAGTGAACCGAGATCGAGCCACTGCACTCCAGTCTGGGCGACAGAGCCAGACTCCGTCTCAAAAAAAAAAGAAAAAAAAAAAAAAGGTCAAAAACAATAGATGCAGCTGAGGATGTAGAAAAAAAGGAACACTTACAAACTGCTGGTCGGAATGTAAAGTCGTTCAGCCATTGTGGAAAGTGGCTTGGTGATTTCTCAAAGAACGTAATCATTTGATCTGGCAATCCCATTACTGGGTATATATCAAAGGGAATATAAATCTTTGTATCATAAAGACACATCCAGTCCTGTGTTCATCATAGCACTATTCACAGTAGCAAAGACATGGAATCAACCTAAGTGCCCATCAATGGTGGACTGGATAAAGTAAATGTGGTACATATATGCCTTGGAATGCTAAGCAGCCATAAAAATAGAGTGAGATCATGTCCTTTGCAGCAACATGAATGGGGCAGGATCCCATTATCCTAAGCAAATGAACACAGGAACAGAAAACCAAATACCCCATGTTCTGACTTATAAATGGGAGTTAAACATTGAGTACACATGAACACAAAGAAGGACACAATAGACACCAGAGCCTACTTAAGAGTGGAGGGAAGAAGGAGGGTGAGGATCAAAAGTACCTATCAGGTACTATGCTTACTACCTGGGTGACAAAATAGTACGTACTCCAAAGCCCTGAGACACACAACTTACCTATATAACCAACTGCAACTAAAGTAAAAGTTTAAAAAAGGAATAAAATTGACTCTTGCATATTGAGTTTGTATTCTGAGACATAATTACAATCATTTATCAGTTTAAAAAATTAAAAATAAGAAATTTAATAAATAGAACTTCTCTCTTATTCGTTAAATAAATACATCAGTGCATTTCATTGCTAAAAGAAAAAACAAAACAGAAAAATTTCACAACTCTTCTTGGAGCTTCCATTTATTTATATAAAGTGAACAGGCATATAGGTAAGACACATGTGTATATATATATATGTACATATCTGTTATATATAATAAAATAAAAACAAAAAAATTGTATATATATAATAAAATTATTTTAAATGATGAAACCATTGTCACCCACCCATAACTGCCTGTACTGCTAGTCCCTTTCCCTGACATACTTGTCCCTCAATATTGTCACTTAATTTATATATAAATATATTTTATATTGATTTATTCATTTGTATATTTTATATATATATAGTATTGCAGGTGTGGGTGGTGACAATGGTTTAGCCATTTAAAATATTTGATCAGATAAAGAATCATATACAAGGAAATGCTTGAGTACTTGCAGTCAAAGACACTAAAGTGTAGAGGCAGAGAATAATTTGAATAAAAATGATGCCTGAAAAAGCCATTTAGACATCTTGCAAAAAAGTGAATGCTGGAGCATGCAAAATCAATCTTGGAGCAGCCTTATTACAGCAATCCTACATAAGTAAATGTAATAACTATGCATTACATGTTTCGAATCAGGCTTTGGACAGTACATGTTTGAACAGTACATTGTTATCATAAAAAAAAAGAAATTAACTCTTCCAAAGTGTTGAGAACATGATTATGTGCTTAAAATAATAGTGATCAAATTTTTAGTCTTCCTACTCCTTTCTACTTTTGAGATTATTGAGGACTCCAAAGAGATTTTATTAAAATGCATTACTCCTAACAATATTTATCATATTAGAAATTAAATCACTGGAATACACAATTATGCATCCCCTCAGTCATCAGAGAAATTACATAATCATGCCTCACTATGATTCTGGGACACTTCTCAACTAATTCATGAGAAAATGAGACAGTGAAAAAAACACATAGCATCTTAGTTTACTAAGGAAGTAATGTTAACAGTAAGTAATTTTGTCTTCACTGAGAGTTTCACTGTCCTCCAGGGTCCCTCCCACTCCCAACCATGACTGAGAACCACTGTCCTTGAAATTTTCTTACTGGAGAAAGTTTCATTTTACCATTATTATTGATCACAAAGATTCAGTTTAATCCAATAATCATTTGTTACTGTCTTCTCCTCTTTCTTCGAACTTCCCATGCCTCCCTTTTTTTCAGGTGATTAGCTCATTTCATACTTCATTGACTACATGGTTTTAAATGGGAACTCTCTTTTCTCTCCATTGACATTGTTGTGCTCTCCATATCCATATCCATTCCTTTCTTCCCTTCTGTTACTTCATGGAAATTTTGCCTATTCCTGTAAAGTCTAATTCTTCAACTTGTATTCTGAATTTGGACCCTTCTTTCGTTGGAGAACTTCACTTCTGCCAGTTCTTCTCTCTTGCATGTCAATCTGAATTAAATCCAACAGTATTATACACTCTAGTTACCAAAGCTAAAAAAACTTACAGTCAACTTGCAATCTCCCCTTTAATCATCATTTCACCATTCCAACTGGAAAGTCAATTGATTCTACCTTCCAAAATACACACATTAACCGTGTGCTCTTCTCTGTCCCTGTTGCCAACACCTTAGCTCAAGCCAACATCATCTTTTGGCAGGATTACTGCCATAATTTTCCAGCTGATCTTCCTGCTTGCACTCACGTTGCAAACAATCCATTCAGCAGCTAGAGTAATCTTTCAAAAACATATTCTGGTATATTTCAAACATATAAATGGATTTAAACACTTGTATAACCATCATCATGGTTATACCATGATGGCATACCACAAGCCAGCTCAGATAGTAAAATATTACTACTATATTTGAACCCCTCTGTATTCTGATATTTGCTCCATCTTTTTCCCTTCCCCAAGCACTAACACTATGCTAAAAATCTGCATCATTATGATCTTGCTATTCTTGATGATTTTAAACATGTGAAACCCAACCCAAACATTTAATTAGACTTTTTTGAAGTGTTTTTTTTTTTTTAAGTGAAATTCAACTGAGCAATCAGTGTGTATTCTTTTGTGACTTGTTTTCTTTTTCATAAAGTTTTTGAAGTTCTTGTATTATGTTTATTTTCATTGTTATAAAGATTTCCACTGTAGTTATTTAGCCATTGTAGTGTTGATGAATATTTGCATCTTCTAAGGTGGCACACATGTTTTAATCACCATTACTGGTGATTTTTTAATTAAAGAACTTTCTCCACTCATGTTACACATTTTCTTTTTGTAATAGTGAGTAGTACGTTTCACAAAGTTCCTTTGAGACTATGTAGAAACACATTTCCTTTCCAAACTTTTTGACGTGTTTGTTTGTTCACACTATAGCAGTATGAACTTGTGGACTAGTTATTTACCTAATGAGTAATAATATGTTGATATCAGTATATACTCTGATACACAAATTGTCACTGATTTTGCCAGTGGGAGGGCTTTCTATATGTATAATCATTTCTATGAATAAACACAAAGGCAAACACTGACAAACATCTGTCCTTGACCAAAATTTAGATGGGATCTTCTGAACCCTCTTTGCAATTTAGTCTCATCCTTTGGCTCTGTGTTTGATCTTCTGAGTCCATTTTTATCAAAAATCCCGATTAGTATTCTTTTTGCAAGAATCCCCCCTGCCCTTGATGTTTCTCTTAGTAGTTTTCCATCCACTCACCTTCTTCAATCTGCTGGTTAGCTATAAATTCCCAGCTGTCTTTGTCATATTAGAGTTAAGCTGAGCCTGGTCTCTCTCCCCTCTTTCAATAGTATTGACACCTATTGCAATAGTCCTAAATAAAGTGTTCCTTACCATAATTAATTAATTAAAGAGGTAAAAAGAAGAAATAATTCTTATCAATTACTTTTAGTGAAGAAACCTGGCTGACCCTT
Source organism: Colobus angolensis palliatus (assembly GCF_000951035.1). Lineage (NCBI taxonomy): Eukaryota > Metazoa > Chordata > Mammalia > Primates > Cercopithecidae > Colobus > Colobus angolensis. The sequence goes on from NW_012115910.1 coordinate 5,582,283, forward strand.
AATTAAGAGATTATAAATAAAATACTAAATTTTAACTGTCTTCCATAGGAGACAATTTGATGAGAACACAGTATCACTTCTGAGATATTCTTACCAAAGACAAGTAACTTGAATCTGAATATGAGGTACCATTAAGGAAACACAAATTGAAGGACATTGGATAAAATAACTGGCCTGCAACTTTTAAAAGTGTCAAAGTCTGATGTAAAAGAAGATTGATAGACTATTCAAGATTAATGATGACTAAAAAGATGAAAACTAAACGCATGTTGTGATTTTTCAGCTGAAATATTTTGCTTGAAAACATTCCTAAGAAAAATGACAAAACTCCAGTCAGTCCAAGAATTAGAAATGAGTATTGTATCAATGCTCATTTCTAATATTGATTATTACATGGTGGTTACCTAGGAGATTGTCCTTGTTTGTAGAAAATGCACACTGAGATATTTGGCAGGGGTGGTATAATGTATTACATCAACAAGTTACTTTCAATTATTCAGAAAATGGTTCTTTATACTGTTGCTGAAACTTTTCTGTTTTAGATTGTTCTAAACTAAAATGGAAAAATACAAAAGGAAGTATATGAAGTAGATCATTCTTTAGGCTTTTGTTTTGCTGTTTAGGAGTTGTATCAAGAGCCTTTAATTTAGTATAAAAAATTGGAAATCCTCTGTGGAGCTAAGACTCTGGTTAATTTATTGTAATAGCTAATAAAGGCAGAATGTATGAAATAAAATTATTGAATTACAATGTAAGACAGTTTATAAAAATTAGTTAATAATTACCATTGAGTAACACTATGTTATAGATATTTTGAATATTGACAAATTTTCTAGAGCCTTTAAGTTTTGCTTAAAGTGTATTACAATTGACATGTACTAAACCTAGGTACAGATTCTTTTATAAATGAAAGACCATAGGCAGCTTTGTGCTGGTCCTTTGTAATAGAAGACCAGCGTGCCTTTTCTCAATGTAAAAAGCACAAATCAATGAAATATATTTATATAATAAATTGCTTAGCTATGGTTACTTCTAGGAGGGCTAAGTATCTCTATATTAATTGAATGAATATTTGAAAAGCTTCATACAATAGTGTTGAACTACTAAAATTTGTGAAATGCCAAAAAATATCCTAATTATATTATCCCTCCTTTTTTATACAAGGAGCAAATTTTTATGGCTGTCCAATGGACAATGATAAAACTAAGATGTTTTAAGTGTAAAATAAACCTTGAATATTCTAATATTTTGAATTTGGGGTCTGAATTTTGGAAAAACAATTAGTAAATTTTTCCATAAGTGATAACCATAAAAATAAGGAATAATCATTGAGTTGAATAATTTAATAATCAGAATGACAATCAGAATTTTTAAAATGTCAGCACATCTAAAGCATTAGAAATTAAATTTTATGTATACTTATTAATTTATAAATAGATTAACATGCTAACTTTTTGTCTTTTAAGAAGTCTTATAATGCAATAGATTTTCTCATCTTGATTTTAGGTGACTCTATTTGAAATAAAACTTATAAATACATACTCCATATTCCATCACCAAAAAAAAAGAAATCAACGTAGTAGAATCAAAAACACTTATTTCCCTTTTTGTTCTAGAACTCCAGAGAGGTGAGAAAACTTAGAAAATGAAGTTTCCCTTTCTGATTAGTATAATTAAAAATTATCTTAGTAAAAATTTGACACGCTACCATATGGACACAGGAATTGGAGTTGCAATGAGTCTCCATGTAGGAAAGGGGCGTGTTAACTGGCTCAAGCTCACAGTTGACATGTTCAACAGAGCAACACAGAGACTTTTCTCTATATGTAGGAAATGGGCTAAGCAGGGATGGAAGAAAGACAAGCATCCGTCTATAAGCATTAGATAACCAGACAATACACTAGTGTCCAAAGTTCAGCCAATAACTCAGAATCACACCAAAGTATCACTCCAAGTGAAAATTCAGAGAGCAAAAAACAGCACTGTCACATTCATTTATTTCTTCACACAAAGCTGCAAACTCAGGATAGTGGAATTGAGGTGCTCTTTGATATCCATTCTTAGTATCCAGTGATCCAGCTGAAGAAAATCTTAATGAGACTTCCAGACTAATAAGGAATAAACAACAGAAGAACACTGCATTTATTTTCTTAATAATCAAAGGAACACACTCCAGTAAAGGAATTCACTTAGTAATTCACTGAAGTGAAAAGTCTCTGAGCTAGTAAAGTGTGTGAGGAGCCATAAGCATTCATGGTAATGCTAATTAAGGAAAGAAGAAACACAGCACTCAGTTTTCATGTCTCCTAAGCAAGTACTACTGTGAGTGTACAGTTTTCCTTTTATACCAGGTATGAGTCTATAACTATGGATGAAGATGGGGAAAACATTTGCTGGTGAACAACCATCAGGTTCTACCACAGTCTGCTTCTTGTTGCATTATTCACGTGCATCATTCTCCCAAAACAGAATACACTAATTTCTTCCCCAAAGAAGTGGAACCCAAAATGTGATTCACTGATGACCCCTGTGGACTGATAAAATTATTAAGACAAATCAGGACCCTTTGCCTTTACCAAAATACCCATGACTTGGTCAACAATAAAATAGCAGACACAGAGGGGATAAAGCTAGTGTTGATGAAGGGCAAAGCCCCACAATGGGGCTTAGCCTGGGAGAGTTCTTGGCTTCACTCAAGGGTGAGCTAGTGGTGAGAGAAAGCAACTTTCACTGAACTGGTGTTGCTCCTTGCAGAGCAGTTCTAACCCACAGGTAGTGTGCCCCCAGAGTTGGCACCTGTGGACTGCTAGCTAGCTATATTTATACTCACTTTTAATTGTATGCTAATTAAGAGGTAGCTTATTCCAAACTTTCTGGAAAAGGGCAGAGGAGTTTCTGGAATCATATGAAGCAACTCCTGGGCCATTGTCATGACATGTGGCCTTGGCATTTGTAAAATGTCATGGTGCTGGTGGGAGTGTCCTTATGCTAATGAGCAGGGGGGGCAACTAGAGGTCCTGTCAATTACCATCTGTTGGTATCAGCAGGCTTCTTCACTGAACTTTGCTTTGACCAGATTCTGCTTCCATCAACAGAGTCATGACTAGTAAGCGAGTCCTGCTGGTCTCCTACCTCACTTCTGAAAGGGCATACAACAATAATGGATTCCTGTCAATGAAGGAATTACTCAGCAGCAATTTGAGTACCTGGAAACTGAGCACCTGGAAATTGAGAAGGTTTCTTGTTTTGACCATTTGGACCTTGGTGTTCTGCTCCTTGTCCATAGTCTGCTGCAGACATTGGCCTTGCCTTCTGGGAGTTTCTTTATGATTCATTATCCTCTCCGACCATACACAAATTGTCAATTGGAGGGTACGTTTCCCTCAGAGACTATACAGTTACAAAGGCTGCTTTCTTCTTAAGTAGGCACATATTCCTTCTTCCAAATTATACTAAAAACATATTTCTCAGTCCTTATCAGTAATTACCACTGACTGACTAGCTTGTCATATTTGCTTCATCTCTATTCAGCGCTTTATTTTGGTCTATGTTACATAGCTTAGGTTTTGGTAGTGCATTCCCAATCCCATCCTTCACTTAAAAATACTGATGTATCTCTGTGTTAGGGTAAATATTAAACTAATATAAGGAAGAAACCAAACAATAAATAGCTGGGCCTAAAATACAGAGAAATTATTTTTTCTTAGCCAAAACGTGCAAAGAATTTTATATATTTTTCTCAGGTAAAAAATCTAGGGAGGTAGGCAGGGCACTTTATTTTGTATTCCTTGAATCTCATTTCTTACTTAGCAAGTTAACTTCACCTACTTTGTCAAAGCCAGGTCACAGATACATTCGTGTTACAGCTCACTAGGGAGAGAAAGTAAACGGTAGTATAAGTGTGCTGTCTTATGTCCAGGAGTGGAAATGACAGGTGTCACTTCAACTTCATTTCATTAGTAACGATTTGGTCAAGTAGCCACATTAAACTGCACTGGGGTGTGGCTATGTATTCACTAACTATGCAGCCATTTGTCTGGCTTTAATTCTATTGTTATGGCAGAAGAGGAGAATTGGGTTTGGTTGGACAACTCTCAATTCCTATCAAAACCTTCATTATTACTGTTATATCACTGGAACTACAGTTAAACATACATTGGTTAATATGATCATTAGTCATTTTTTAACTTAGCTCATTAATTAATGTGATAAAGCATATAATGGTAAGGCTATTTCAAAGAGAGTGGTGATTATTTTATATGTCAGCTTGACTGAGCCCGAGGATATGCAGCAATCCTGCCAAGTATTATGTTGGGTTTGTCTGTGAGGATGTTTCTAGATGAGGTTAACATTTGAGTCAGTAGACTGTGTAAAGCAGATTGTCCTTCCTAACGTGTGCGGGCTTCTTTCAAAGAATTGAAGACTTGAATAGGACAAAAAGGCTGAATAAGAGGGATATCCTTTTGCCTGACTGCTTGAGCTAGAATACTGGGTCCTTTGAGTCTTTGGATATAGATTGAATCATTACCCTTTCTGGAGTCTCAGCCTTCTGGCTTTTGCCTTTGAAATGAAAACGACAACTCTCTTGATTTTCAAGATTTCACTCTGAAACTGGAACAAAACATCAGCTCAGCTAGTTCTCCAGCTTGCTGCCTGCAGATAAGGGAACATCTCAGTCTCCATAATCATGTGGACTAATTTCTTGTCACTGATTTTCATCTCTCTCTCTTTCTCTCTCTCCATATATATATATACATATATGTGTGTGTGTGTGTATATATATATACACACACACACACATACATATACCCTTTTAGTTTTAAAACTATAATACTAATAATTTAATGAAAAAATATATAATTAAAGCCCTAGGTGAAGTATAAAACAAAATTAAAGGACAGTAACACAGTAAGCAGGGACTATTTCTTCCAAAATAAATTTATAATTTAACATGTACTCTCACAGTGTCTGGATGCCAATAAAATAATAGGCAATGCAGACACAGGTGCATTTTCTGAAGTACTTACGTGATCTTGGGTGAGCTTTTCATGCGATGACTTTGAAAAGGGATGCAGTCATTCTTATCATAGTCTTGTACTTCTTTTATGTTTTTTACTTCCTATTTTATTATTTAAAACATTCAAACTCACCTGATTTATATTGTCTGTCTCATAATTCCATATTCTGAATTCCTTACTGGTCTAATCCTATCGGGATTCATTTCTCATGGACCTCGTTCTTCATACCTTATGTCTCTATGTGTTTTGTAATTTTAGATTGTGAGCTTAAGTTGGTCTATACCTTATCTGAAGAAATCTTAAAGAAATTAGTTGAGGCCTCCCTTCTAAATAGTACTTGCTTTGCTCTTCCGGTTGCTCCAGGGACCTTTATTTTTAGGATAAACTTTTTAGAGACTGTAAAAGTCAGGAAACCAGTAGGAATATGTGACAACAGAAAGGATGTCAAATAAAGCAGAGCATGAGCTGAGCTGCCCCCTGTGACCCAGACATTGACATCAGATAATCCTCAAGGTGAAGAGAATTAATACTAGACTTAATTTTTGATTTTTACGTGTGGATAATCAGCCATACATCATGTATTTCTTTGGAGAGTCTCTAGAAAACCATTAGCTATGATTAAATAAATAAATCTCTGTTGGGTATCCAGCTTGTGTAGCATGCCATGTGAAGTGGCTTGTGGGGGAGTCATTTTAATTATAAACCAAGGCCTCCAGGTGAAAGCTGCTGCCTTTGTGGTTTTCAGTTATAATATCATATTTTAAATCACTATTTGCCTTCGCCTTCCATGACTTATTAACATGTACAATGTACTGTCTTCCTGGAAATGTCTTTTAAACTTTTTTTTGCTTTGGAAGTGACTGCTTATCTCCTTTTTTGCCCCCAGCAACATTCAAAATGTATTTTGTATTGATTTGGTTTAAATCAAGCTAGGCACAATAAAAATTTTAAATATGGAAAATGTATATATGAACTATGGTCTTAAGTCAATAGTAATATATCAGTGTTTGTAATCTATTGTAGTCAATGTACTGCAGTAATCCCAGATGTTAAGAGAGAAATGATGTGCATGTGGTGAGGAAAAAGGAAAATCTCTCTACTTTCTGCTCAATTTTTCTATAAATCTTTAACTGCTCTAAAAATTAAAACCTATTAATTTAGAAAAATACCAATTTTTCAATAAAAAAGTGTTTCCTTACTGAAAGAGAAATAGAAATTTAAATTACATAAGTTACCATTTTTTCATCCTTTATATTATCAAAAACTAAATCTCAGCAGCATTTTCTGGTAAGAATTTGAAGAAAGAAACATCTACAATTTCTAATGGGAATGAAAAATCACACACTTGCTGTTGAGAACACTTTGGCACTTTGGTAATATTTAGCAAAGGTAAATGAACATTTACTTTTTATAAAGCAATCCATGTCTAGAAATCTATGCCAAGTAGAAAGTTACTTTTCTTTAAGCTTATCTGCTGAGGCTTTGCTTGTAATAGCAATTTACCACCAATTGGAGACTTATTGAATAAATTACGGTACATCTACAAAATGAAATTCAAGGCAACTGTGAAAAGATAATGAAGGACTTTAGAAAATACTGATTTGAGGTGACCCCCAAATATTTAGTGAGTAAAGAAAAGCATGAAGCTATCCTCTCTTATATGTAAACAAAAATTAAATTTTCGAAAGGCACACTTATGCGTCTATTTGTAAAAAAAAAAAAAAAAAAAAAAAAATTATTCAGACCAGGTGCCGTGGCTCACGCCTATAATTCCAACAATTTGGGAGGCCGAGGCAGGCAGATCATTGAGTCAGGAGATCGAGAACATCCTGGCTAATAGATGGGGAAACCGTGTCTCTACTAAAAATACGAGAAAATTAGCCAGGCGTGATGGCGGGCACCTGTAGTCCCAGCTACTAGGGAGGCTGAGGCAGGAGAATGGCAAGAACCTGGGAGGCGGAGCTTACAGTGAGCAGAGATCGCGCCACTGCACTCCAGCCTGGGCGACAGAGCCAGACTCTGTCAGAAAAAAAAAAAAAAAAAGAAAAGAAAGGAAAAGAAAAGAGAATAAGTAAAATTGAAAGGCAAAGGCATAAAAAGTTTCCTCAGAAGCCTTAAGGTGAATAAAAATAAAGTATTATTATTTAAAATCTTTTATATATCCCAGAAAATAAAGCTAATAGAATTATAGTAATGCCCTTAGAAGCCAGGATATTTTATGTGAAAGTAAAGATAGTGTAATTATAAAACAAAAAATTTAGTTTAATTTGATTCAAGATGTTAGTATTAAATTATTATTATTTTGGTTTGAATTACGTGCATATGCCAATTCTATACTCTGAAGTGTCTTAAGAAGAAAGACAACCTTGTATCAATAAGTAGCCCTAGTGCCTAGATTGCTCTCTGTAAATTATTATCAGTTACTGAAAGGAAATAGAACTTCCTAGTGGAATAGCCAATTCCACACCAGGTAGATGTACAAGATATACCTGGGATGCCTTGTTGTGTCAGAAAGAAAATCAAGTCAATGAGTTCACATAAACAAATCACAGCAGCCAATTTGGCATATAGGACAAAGATGGGACACTTGGAGTCACAAACAAAATAAAAAGTACAATTGATTGAAATGAAATGAATATATAATACCTCATGAGTTTATGGTGATACCATAAAATAAAACTAATCATAACAAAAATAAAACAAAACAAAAATTACCATTGATCATGATTGAAAATAATTAGCAATTATTACAATTAGCAAAAATTATTTCATGATTGAAAATAATTACCTTACCTGAAAATGGGAAAGGAAAAGAAAATAATTAGGCATTTGTTCTGCCAATACTGTATATACTGCATTACAAGTAAGTCACATGCAAATAAATGGTCATCAACTTAAAATGGTCTGACTTATAATTTTTTGATTTTACAGTAGATTTATCATGGCATTAGATGAATTTTCAAGTTATGATTTTTTGACTTACGATAAATGTATGGGGAAGTAATTCCATTGTAAGACAAGAAGCATCTATAGTCCCATTGCTTCAGAAAAAGATCTTTTTCACCAAGGAATCCTGAATAATTATGGAAGGGAACATATAATTAGAAAATAACTAATAACTTTGAACTATTTGATTCAGACAAAAAATACCAATGAATGACATTATTAACTGATAGGGCAAAGGAATACTTGAAACAGAGGCATTCAGCTGTTGCTATCTGAATCACTGATCACTAAGAGAGAGATAACCACAGACATTATGTGCCGCCTGCTGAAGAATAAAACACCACGTGTGAAATAGCTCTGCTGAAAACAGGTAGCACCGAAATATCAAGTTTGTAGGGATAAATTTCATTATCAGAAAATATAGGTGGATGGGAGGCATGGTATAGGCACAAGTTAAATTACACCAAGAGGGAAAAAATCTGATCAATTGATAATTTAGTATGTGTTACAAGATAACTAATCAAACAGGTCATGACTCCAACAGGTCATTCGCATAGAAAAAACATACAGGAGTAAAAATAATGGAGGCGAGACCACTGTAGAAAATCAATACCAGGAACACAACAGCCAGAGCAAGATATGTGTTTGTTTAGGCTCTATTTTAAACGGCCAAATTGTAAAAAGGAACATTTAGATTGTGAGAGGTGTCTGGATATCAGATGATAAAAAATATCAGATAATGACTATCATATGACAAAAATAGGTTATCATTACATTTTGTAGATATAATTATGATATTATAATTATATAAAAATTATAATTTTAAGATGTATACACTGAATTATGTAGTATTGAAATGGCGTAAGTTCATGAATTTTCTATAAAAGTCTTCAGCAACCATAGTGAAGGTGACAGATGAAGAAATGTAGTTGAATTGAGATAATTTTGACTGTTGGTGATGGCTTATATGTTGTAATATACACTTCTAGGTTGGGACACATTTAAAACTTTTTTTCATAGAAATTGAAAATTTTAAAAATGGATCAGATAAGTTTATAATAACACATATATTTATAAACACTTTCCTAAAAGAATATAACAACAGAAGATCAAAATAAAGAAATAGAGACCAGGCACGCTGACTGACTCATGCCTGTAATCCCAACACTTTGGGAAGCTGATGCAGACAGATCACTTGAGGCCAGGAGTTTGGGACCAGCCTGGCCAACACCGTGAAACCCCGTCTCTACTAAAAATAGAAAAAAATAGCTGGGCGTGGTGGTGCACATGTGTAATCCCAGCTACTTGGGAGGCTAAGGCATGAGAATGGCTTGAACCTGGGAGGTAGAGATTGCAGTTAGCCAATATCATGCCACTACTGTACTCCAGCCTGGGCAACAGAGTAAGACTGTCTCAAAAAACAAAAAAGAAAGAAAGAAAGAAAGAGAGAGAGAGAGAGAGAGAAAAGAAAAATAGAGAAGTACATGTAGCAATAAAGAAGAAATACTGGTCATATTATTACCAGATAAAAGTAAATATTAAGGAGACAAACATTATATGGGAACAATTTTAAAAACCGACCAAAAAGACACGACAACCATAAACTTTTATTAACATAACAACATAGACTGAAAAGCAAAATGCAATAGAGAAATGTACATCCACATGTGCAGTATTAAACTCTAATAAAATGTGTTTCAGTCATTTGAAATGCATGCATATTAACAAAAATATGGGATACAGAGTATATAATTTATACATTTAACAAGTATGATAGATATATAGATACATACGCAAGTAACAGAGGCTGAAAGAGAACATGGCATTTATGAATATACAGTTTCTTTTTAAACTTACATATGATAATTGTAAAAATTATCTTTGGTTCAAAAAAGAAATATGCATAAATTACATGAGCAGTGATCAGGTAGATTGTGTTTGACTGATCAGAATTTAATAAAAATACAACTGAATAACAAAAACAAAATATTAAGAATAGATCAAATGATTTTTTTGAGCATTCAAATTTGCAACATACTTTCCTAAATAACTCCTCATTTGTTTATCAGTATCACAATGTTCGTTTTGTTGTTGTTGTTGTTTTATAGTTGGATTACTTTTATAGACTCAGTAATAATCATAAAAGAAGAATTTGTCAAACAGGTAAGTCCACTCTACTTCTATTACTTTTGAATTTACCATAATATTTAACTTGTGTATTCACAAATAACTCAGTATCTTTTTCATTCTCCTAAATAATACAAGGTCTCTAGAATATTTTCTCTGATTATATCTCACAATTTTTACTTATGTATTTTAGATATCTCACTTTTAACCCCTCAAAAATATTTTTTGGTGTTATCCATCACCTTGAGTGCTTATCATTTTTTGTGTTGGTATTATTTAAAGTCTTCTCGTCCAGTTACTTTGAAATAGACATACTATTGTTGCTAAGTGTAGTCATCTGAGTTCACTATCAAATATTGGGTCTTATTTCTTCTAACTGTATGCTTGTACCGTTAATCAATCTCTCTTTATCCATACCCCCCTCATGCTTCCCTGATTCTGGTATCTATCATTTTATTCTCTGTGTCTATAAGATCAACTATTTAGCTCCCACTTATGAATGATAACATGTGCCTGGCTTATTTCACTAAACATTATGCCACCAGTTCCATCGATGTTGCTGCAAATGACATGATTTTATTCTTTTTTATGACCAAATAGTATTCCATAATGTGTATGTACCACATTTTCTTTATCAATTCATCCATTGATGGGCTCTTAGGTTGATTCCATATCTTTGGTATTGTGAATTAACTCTTGTATTTTTTTTGAATCAGGTTTGGCTAAATAACAATGGATTACAACCCCCACTCAAGATTTTTTTCACCCCCAGAAAATAGTTAGAATTCTAGACACAATATAATAGCAAGTACTTGTAGAAAATGCAGTGTGAATAGGAGTAAAGAGAATCTGCTTGGAAGAACCCTGTAAAAGAGGGAAGTCAACCTGCATAGTATATGTTTCTCATTTTGAAGTTTTAGGTCTAAAACATGGGCATGATGTGTAGAGATAGGGGCAGGATAAATCGTTACAGAAAATCCCATAGTCTTTGCAGCTGAAAGACCAGCAAACTCACACCAGGGAATCAAAGAATGAGGGGAACTCAGAAGAGAAAGAGCTACGAAGGAATCCAGAAATGTATTCTACCCACATATCTGATTGCTCACTGAACCGCGGGTATAAGAAAAAGACTCAAAGAAAGTTGCTTACGGACAAAAATTCAAAACTGAGACTCAAGTTGCCACCCAATAAATAGAATTGCCGTACAAACTAGACCAAGTTAATTGACTGTTTACATAAAAGGGGAAAAAAGCAACGATTGAATAAAAATACCAGATTTTAAAATCTTTACAAGTTAGCATTTATGACAGCTGGAATACAATTCAAAATTATCTAACACAGGAAACCAAAGAAAGTGGAATACATTCTCAGAGGGAAAGAAAATCAAACAACTGTGACCTCAAGGCGAAACAGCTATTGGAATTAGTTGACAAGGATTTTACAGTGGTCGATATAACTGTTCTCATGAAAAAAATGAAATATTTTCACAATGAATAAAAATATGGAAAATCTCACCAAATAAATAGTAGTAACAGTAAAAAGCAATGAATATTTTTAGTTCTACTGTGGCCACACAGCCCACTGACCTTAACTAAAACCCCTAAATAGAATATAACAACCCCCTGAGAACACTGAAAAGTAAACAAATGCAGGCAGATTACAGATGTGAGTTCAAACCTGAGGAAGCTACCTGCAAAGCTTTTCTTGTCTGGTGTCTTTTCCTTGAGGATAGACCCTGTTTGCAGAGCATCACAATAGCACACATGGCTAAAATTCTAAAACTAAATTAATTTTCATCACCAGAACAAAAAGAGGAAAAGGAAGCACTTCACGTTAGATAAAGAATTTGTTTTAATCTTCAGATTTTGTGCATAAACTCCCATAAGGCTCAGCTTATGAACTCAACTCCTGAACTACATATTTTTTGGAACAGACTCCAAGCAGCATATCAAAGGCTTAGAGCACAGAACTGAGATTTTAACTGTCTACCTAAGTTTCAATATAACAGCTGATGCATGCGTGCACATGGTAGACCTAAACAAGTATCACGAATGTTTGGAGAACTGAACTGAAACTCATGCCAGCACCTGCAGAAGGCAAGACAGAACTATGATCTAATTTAAACCCAGTTTATTCTCTGCTAAATGAATACATCAGTGTTGTCTACAGCATTTACCAATATCGAGAATGCACTCTAAAATGGCTCAATATTGAAAGAACTAAAGAATGTGACTAGTTTTGAAGGGAAGAGACAATAAGCATAACAGTGACTCTGATGCTGGAATTATCAGATTAAAGAATGTACTATAAAATATTTTTATCATCTATCATAAAACAATAAAGATACTCTCACAATTGAGCTCTAGAAGGTAAAGTGCAGAACAAATGGTAGATAAACTAAAGCTTTCATCATCTTCCTGACAGAAAACAGTAGAACATTCATCTATCACCCCAACTGTTCCAGCTGCCCCTTTAAGAATAGAGTTTTATCCCATATGTCTTGGGGGCACCAGCGAGACTTGACACATCCTAATTTCCTAGAAATCCTTAATAGTAAAGAGAATGACTCGGACAATTCACAAAATTTTGAGCGGCACCTGAAATTTCTTGCTTGGTTGACTGGTAAGATCCATCTCTGACATGAGTCCAGACTGATAAGACTGAGAGAGGCAGTTGTCTTATCTAACACACAGAAACCAACACAAAGAATCAAGAAAAATAAAGAAACAGGAAAATATATACCAAATAAGTAACTAAGAAAGTATGAAACTAATTGGCAAAGGTAATTACATAGACAAAAACGAATATTAATGTAACAGTGGCTAGTAAATTGTAATCCTATTATAAAAGTCAAAAGACAAATGTACTAAAAACAATTATTAAAATTATGTTAATAGTTATAAATTGTGATAGCAATAACTTACACTGGTGAGGGGAGAAAAGGTATAGAGAGAATTCTTGCATGGGAAGATAGATACACGGGAAGGTAGACATTATCCACTAAAAAAAGACAATTACAACTATAACATGTTTTAGGTAAGTCCCTTTAGTAACCAGAAAGAAAAACCATATGAAGTTATCCAAGAGAAAAAAGAATAAAGAGTGACAGCAATTAATAAAGAAATGAAAGGCAAAGGAGGCAGCACGAGAAAAAAGAGGCAAAAGAACAAGACAAACAGAAAGCCATTAACAAAATGACAAGAGTAAATTATTTCTTAGCAATAATTACTTAAATATAATTGCACTAAGTCCCAAATAAAAACAACAGAGAGGCTAAATGGAGTTTTAAAAATCAAGATGCAACTATATGCTATTTAAAAGAAAAACACTATTCATTCAAGGATGCACACAATCTAAAAGTGAAGGGATGGTAAAACATATTTCATGCAAACGGCAACCAAAATAAAGCAGGAAGGGTTACACTTACATCAGAAAAAGTAGACTTTAAGTAAACTACTTCCTTTTAAAAATTTTGCTTTAAGTTCTGAGATATATGTGCAGAGCGTGCAGGTTTGTTATGTAGGTATACATGTGCCATGGTGGTTTGCTGTACCTATCAACCCATCATCCATATTTTAAGTACCACATGCATTAGGTATGTGTCCTAATTCTCTCCCTCCCCTTTCCCCCCAATCCCTCACAGGTTCCAGTGTGTGATGTTCCCCTCTCTGGTTCCATGTGTTCTCATTGTTCAACTCCCACTTATGAGTGAGAACATGAGGTGTATGGTTTTCTGTTACTGTGTTAGTTTGCTGAGGATGATGGTTTCCAGCTTCATCTATGTCCCTGCAAAGAACATGAAGTCATTATTTTTTATGGTTGCATAGTATTCCATGGTGTACATGCACCACATTTTCTTTATCTAGTCTATCATTGATGGACATTTGGGTTGGTTCCAAGTCTTTGCTATTGTAATGGTGCTGCAATAAACACTATTAAATATGTGTCCATGTGTCTTTATAGTAGAATGGTTCTTAGTTCTTTGGGTATATATCCAGTAATGGGATTGCTGGGTTAAATGGAATTTCTGGTTCTAGATCCTTGAGAAATCACCACACTGTCTTCCACAATGGTGGAACTGATTTACACTCTCAGAGACGAGAATATCATCACATAATAAAATATGGGTCAACTCAACAGGAAGATACCCCATATACACACACACACACACACACACACATATATACACACACACAACATATATATACACACTATATATGTGTGTGTGTATATACCATGTATATACACTATATGTGTGTGTGTGTATGTGTGTATATATATATATATATATGCACCCAACATCAGAACACCTAAATGTGCAAAGCAAATATTGATGGATATGAAAGAAGAAATTGACTGCAATAGAATAATTGCAGAAGACCAGTACTCCAGTTTCAATAATAAATGGAACATCCAGATAGAAAATTAATGCAGAAAGGATGGACTTGAACAACACTAAGGACCAAATGGCCTTAACAGACATCTATAAAACATTTCATCCAACAGCAACTGAGTATACTTTCTTCTCAAGTGCACATGACACATTCTCCAGAGTAGATCATGTTAGGTCAAAAAATAAGTCAACAAATTTGAGAAAATCAGTATCACACTAAGTACCTTTTTCAAACACAATGGAATGAAACTGAGATTCAATAACCATGAGAAAACAAAAACTTACAAATATGTGGAAATTGATTAACACACTCTTGAATAAATACTGGTCAAAGAGAAAATCAAAAGTGAATTTTCAAAATATCTCAAGATGAGTAGAAACAAGATCACAACCTACTAAAATTTATGGGATACAGCAAATGCATGAATGAAAGGAAACTTTATAGCAATAAATACCTACATTAAGCAAGAAGACAGATTTCAAATAAAAAAATCTCACTTTACAGTGCAAGAAACTGGAAAATAAAGAAAAAACTAAGCTCAAAGTTAGCAGAAGGAAGGAAATAATAAATATTAGAGCAGAAATAAATCAAATAGAGAATTAAACAACTATTGAAAAACCAACAAAACAAAGACATAGTTTGTTCACAAAAAAAAATAAACAAAATTCTCAAATCTTTAGCTAGAGAAGCTAAGGAGAAAGAAGACTCAAATAAAATCAGAAATGAAAGAGAAGACATTACAATGATGCTTCACATAAAAAAGGATAACAAGTTAAAATTATCAATATTGTTTTGCCAACAAAATTGATAACCTAGAAGAAATAAATAAATTCCTAGAAACATACAATTTACCACTTCTAAATCAAGAAAAAAAAAAAAGCCTTAACAGACCAATTGCAAATACAAAGATTGGAGTAGTAATAAAAACCTTTTAACAAAGAAAAGCCCAAGACAGCCAGGTGAGTTGGCTCATGCCTGTAATCTGAGAACTTTGGGAGACTGAGAGGATCAGATCACTTGAGTCCAGGAGTTTAAAATGAGCCTAGACAACATGGCAAAAACTCGTATCTACAAAAAATACGAAAATTTGCCTGGTGTGATGGCAGGCACCTGTAGTCGTAGCTACTCAGGAGGCTCAGATGGGAGGATCATCTGAGCCTGGAATGTTGAGGCTGCAGTGAGCCATGATCATGCCACTGCACTCCAGCCTAGGTGAGAGAATGAGATCTTATGTCAAAGAAAAATTCTCCAAAATTGATTCAAGGAAACAGAAGCAAAGAAGTAGACCATAACTGGTTTTTGAGGCCTTTATTACTCTAATACTAAAACTGGGTAAAGATATTATAAGAAAATCAGACTGAGATTTTTCATGAGCATAAATGCAAAATTATTCAACAAAATATTAGCAATTGAATCCAATTATGTATAAAATGCATGATACTCATGATCAACTGAGGTTTTTTTCTGAGTACATAAGGCTGGTTCAACACTGGAAAATCAATTAATATAATCCACCACATCTCAACAGGCTGAGAATAAAATCTGATTATATCAACAGATGCAGAAAAAAGCATTTTACAGAATCTAATATCCATGTGTGATAAAACTCTCAGCAAACTAGGAATAAAGAGAAATTTTCTCAACAATACAGAATATTACAAAACAGTTACCAATAATATCAAATTTACTTAGGGATAAAATGGACACATTCTTCCTGAAATCAAGAACAACAATGTGCTGTCCCTAGACCTCAAATATCTTATCCTCTACTTTTCTTTTTTTGAGACAGAGTCTCTCTCTCTTATCCAGGCTGGAGTGCAGTGGTATGATCTCAGCTCACTGCAAACTCTGCCTCCTAGGTTCAAGTGATTCTCCTGTCTCAGCCTCCCGAGTAGCTGGGATTAGGGGCGTGCGTCACCATGCCTGGCTATTTTTTGTGTTTTTAGTAGAGACAGGGTTTCACCATGTTGGCCAGGCTGGTCACAAATTCCTGACCTCTAGTGATCCGCCTCCCTCAGCCTCCCAAAGTGCTGGGATTATAGGCGTGAGCCACTGCGCTCGGCCTCTCATCCTATACTTTTCTAATTGTTTTATAGTTTAACATTTTGCATACCATTCTGTGATCATTTTTGAGTCAATTTTTGTGTAAAGTGTGGGACGAGTCGTTTTGTGCCTTTCGATGTTCATTTGTTCCAGCGCAGTGTTTTGCAACGGCTGTGTTTCCTCCACTGGCTACTTTTGAATCTCTTTCAAAAATTAGTCAGGCATATTCATGTTGGTCTGTTTCAGGGCTGTCTATTCTCTTCCATTGATCTACATGTCCCTTTCTCTGCCTATGTCACACAGTCTTGATTCCTGTAACTATAAAATAATTTATGAAATTGTATACTGTCTTGTTCTGATTTTTATATTAGGGTAATACTGGATTAATAAGATAAACTGGGAAGAGTTCTTGTCTCTTCTATTTTCCAGAAGAGATTGTGTGGAATTGGTGCTAATTCTTCTTCAAATGTTTACCACAATTGTCCAGCATAATTATATGTAATAAAAATAGAAAGAGATTGTGATTTTGGGGTTTTGTTAAATTATTAATTCATTTATCTTAATATTTAAAGAAACGTTCAAATTATGTATTTTTAGTGGATGAATTGTGATGGACTCTTTAAAGAATTACTCCAGTTATGTAAGTTGTCAAATGTATGAGCATAGAGTTGTTCACAGTATTTTTAATATATTTTTTGATGTCTCCCAGGTCTATACTGATAGCTTATGTCTTACTCTCAATGTTAGTAGTTTTTGTCTTACATTTTTTTTTTGTCATTCTTGCTGTAGAGTTTGGTAAATTTCATCCATCTCTTTAAGGAATCAAAGGAACTTTCTTTCATCCCTTTTCTCTCCTTTTTCTGCTTTCAATTTCATTGATATCTTTTTTGAAAGAAATTTAATAGAAAACATAAATTTGCACTTCTTTATTATGATTATGAATATGATTATTTTAGGATGGGATCTTGCTATGTTTCCCAGGGTGGCATGGAGTGGCTTTCACAGGCACAATTATAGTGCACTACAACCTTGAACTCTTGGATTCAAATGATCTTCCTGTCTCAGCCTCCTAAGGAGCTAGGATTACAGGCACATGCCACCACACCTGGCTGATTTTTGTTATTATATTTATTTCCATTCTTCCCGATGTTTTGTGTTTATTTTGCTTTTCTTTTTTGGAAGAGACAGTTGAGATGACAGCTCTGATTATTTATTTGAATTTTTTCTGTTTCCTAATCAGTGAGCATTTAGTAATTATATATTTCCTTCTCAAAATTTTTAGTTGTGTCTCAGAAATTTTGCTATGTGTATTTTTATTTTCACTTAATTCAATGTAATTTTTAAAAATTACCTTAGGACTTCTTTATTGGCCCATGGATTATTCAGAAGTTGATTTTTAGTTTCCAAGTTATTATAGCTTGGATGTTTGTCCCCTCACACCTGATGCCGAAATCTGATGTGCAACGTTGAAGGTGGGACCTAATGGAAGGTGTTTGGGTCGTGGGGGCAGGCTCCTCATGAATAGGTTGGTGTCATGGTAATGACTGAGTTGTAGCTCTGTTAGTTTCTGTGAGAGCTGATTCTAAAAAAGAGCCTGGAACCTACCCCTGTTTCACTTGCTTCCACTCTCGTCATTTGATCTCTTTACATCCTGGCTTCTCTTTGCCTCCACTAAGAGTGGAAGCAGCCTAAAGCCCTCGCCCAAAGCAGATGCTGGCACCATATTTCATGGACAGCCAGCAGAATCACAAGACAAATAAATCTTGTTTCTTTATAAATTACTCAGCCTCAGGTATTCCTTTGTAACAACACTAAGCAACTAAGACACAAGTGTTTGTAGATTATCCTATTATTTTTCTATTTTGGCTGGTAATAATATAGATTTCTTCTTTATTCTTGCTAATTTTCTGTGTAGGTGTTCTATCAGTTTTGGGGATAGAGTTGTTAACATCTCCAAATATATTTTTGGGTTTGTCTATTTTTTCAATTCTGTCGATGTTTGCTTCTCATAACTTGCAGCTCTGTTATTTGGTATATATACACTTAGGATTGCCATGTCTTCCTGGAGTATTGGCCTTGTCATCAGTGTATAATGTCCCTCTCATTTCCATGTATTTAAACACACCCATGTGTGAATGTGTGTGTGTGCACACATATACATTACATGTATTTGTTCTGAAGTCTACTTTATCTGATATTAACAGAGCTACTCTTATTTTCCTTTGATTAATACTTGTATTATATGTCTTTTTTCATTCTTTTATTTTCAAGTTGTATATGTTATATTTGAAGTGAGTTTGTGAACATATACAACTCACACAAAACATGTAGTTCAAAATTTTAAAAATAATTCAACCTATCTTTTGATTGATTGGTGTATTTAGACCATGTTTATGTTTAATGCAATTATTTCTCTGTTGGGGCTTAAGCCTGCCATTTTATTGCTTGTTTTTTGTTTCTTCTGTTTTTTTTTTTGTTTCTATTTTCTTTATTCTACCTTTATGTAGGTTACTTGAATGATTTTGGAATTCAATTTTGACTTATCTATATACAGTTTTTGGGTATCTTTTGTATAATCATTTCAGTATTTACACTATTACATTATGTATACCAATTTTATTTATAAGACAACACTCTATTGATATTGATTTACAAAATAAAGTGAAGCACAGAAAGATTATCTCCCTTTATGTCTGTGTACCCTTTTCCATTTATAATACAGTTAACTATTTCTTCCTTATACATTGTTGATCACATTATTCTGTATTTTTGCTTTATCTATCAAGCATAATTTAGAAAATACAAGAAGATAGGAAAGCATTAATCTATATTTCTGTAAAGTATCTTTCTTCTAAAAATGTCTTCATTTACCATTTTCTTTCTACTTAGAGAATCTTCTTTACCCATTTTTTAGGGTATATGTACTAATGACAGTCTCTTATTGTCCTGCATCTGATAATAACTTAATTTCCTTATCATTCCTGAAGAATATTTTCACTGAGTGTAGGATTTTCCATTGGCAGGCCTCTTCTTCTAGCACATACAAAATATTGGTTCATTTCCTTCTGGCTTTATGGTTCCAGATGAGAAATCCCTAGTTCTTGTAATTTTTCTTATCCCCCCATATTAGTAAGATTTTATTTTTCTCTGGCTGCATTGCTGGTTTTTCTGTGTCTTTACTTCTCCCACGTTTACTGACATGTATTTCCTCATATTTATCAAGTTACTGTTCACATAGCTTCTTGAATCTGGAGGTACACGTCTCTTGCCAGATTTTGGAAGTTTTCAACCATTTTTTTTTTGAGTAATATATCCACTCTAATTTCCCATTTTTTCTGAGATTCTGATGACTTAAATGCTAGATTTTTGGTTTTAATTCATCGTTTTTGATGCTCTGATTTTTTGTTAGTCTATTTTCTCTCTTATTCAGGGTGTGCAATTTATAATTTTCTATTTTCCTGTTGGTTAATTATTTTCTCTGTGTTCTCCATTAAAATCTTGAGCACATCCACTCAGTTTTTAGTTTCTGTTTCTGTAATTTTCAGTTCTAACATGTCCACTCAGTTATTCTTTATATCTTCTATTTATTTTCTGATATGCTTTCATTTCTTTACTGAAAACTTCTTTTCATTTATTTGAAGGATTCTAGTCACTACTCATTGAAGCATTCTTACTGGAGCTGATTTAAAATATTTGTTAGTAGTTCTAATATCTCTGTCATGTCAGTGATGTCACCTATTATCTTTATTATTCAATTAGAGATTCTTGGTTATTGGTTTCTGAGTGATTTTCTATTGAAATCTGAAAACATATGTTTACATCCCGAGGCTCTGGACCTTATTCAATTCTTCAGTTTTAAATTACTTTCTCTGACTCCCTCTGCCAGGGAAAGGGGCACCCTGTGTAATTACTGCTAGATGGCAATAGTAGTCCAAATTGTCCATTCAGTCTCCCTGGCATCCAAGAGGGGAGCTCCTCATTACTGCTGGGCAAGTCTGGGAGTTCCAGTTCCACACATTATCCTCATAGACCCAGAAGTGCGGGTGGCCTCATTACTGCTGGATGGTGATTAATGTCTTGACTGTCCACTAGGTCTTCTCTTATGACACCACAGCAGGAAGTGAGAGGAGTACCTTGTTAATTTTGGGTTGAGGTAGAATTCCTGGCTCTCCATGTACTCTTTACTTACACTGTGGGGGGTGAGAGAGACTTCGTTAATGGGTGGCAGGAATAAAAGTCCCAGCCCTCTTCTTGGTCTTCTCTGATGCCACTCCGTTTGAGGCATTTGAACCAGAGCAACTCCATTTTGAATAGCGACTGGGTAAAATGAGGTTGAGACCTACTGGCCTCCATTCCCAGGGGGTTAGGCATTCTAAATCACAGAATGACATAGGAGGTCGGCACAAGATACAGGTCACAAAGACCTTGCTGATAAAACAGGTTGTGGTAAAGGAGCTGGCCAAAACCCACCGAAACCAAGATGGCAATGAAAGTGACCTCTGGTTGTCCTCACTGCTCATTATATGCTAATTATAGTGCATTAGCATGCTTAAAGACACTCCCACCAGTGCCACGACTGTTTACAAATGCCATGGCAACGTCAGAAAGTTACCCTATATGGTATAAAATGGTAAGAAACCCTCAGTTCTGGGAATTGGCCACCCTTTTCCCAGAAAACTCATGAAAAATTCACTGCTTGCTTAGCATATAATCAAGAAATAACTATAAATATTATCAGTCCAGCAGCCTAAGCTGCTGTTCTGCTTATGGGGTACCCATTCTTTATTTCTTTACTTGCTCAATAAACTTGCTTTCACTTTACTCTACGAACTCACCCAAATTCTTTCTTGCATGAGGTCCAAGAACTCTCTCTTGGGGTTTGGATTGAGACCCCTTTCCGGTAACAACTTCAGGAGTGACTTTGAGTTGCCTCATTATAGTTTTGTGAGGGTGTGAGTGTAAACTGCCCCCTCTGCCTTGATCTGTGTAAGTGGGAATGGGGCCCACAGTTTTATCTGTGTTTGGCTAGAGTAGAATGGTTATTTTCTCAAACTTTCCTACTTTTCTCGGCTGTCTCTTCCTTGGTTCTTTGATTAGAAAGAGCAGGCTTTTGTTTAGGCTTATTTTTTTCTGCAGTCATTGACAGTTCTGGGTGACTGGTTTCTTCAGTTCCCACCTGAAATATATGAGGAAAAATAGAAAACAGAGGGTGCCCATCATTGTGTTACTCCTTAGATCTCCAGCCCCCTAGGAGGCCTGAAGTTTTCTTTTCAATTTTCAAAGTCTTTTTATGTTTGTTTTGTGTATATTTTTTAGGGATGTTAGCTGTGCTTAGCAGGAGAAATAGGCACAGATACGCTTACTACAAAATTCAGGAAGCAAAGGTTCTTCTGCGAGTTCTTTTTTTGTAAATTAAATGTCCAGAAATAATGTAGCATGATGTGTCATGGGAAGAGGTTTGTGACTTGTTTAATGCCCAGGAAATCTGACTTCAATTATGAAACAAACATAAGAACATTCCTAAATATGTTAGAATTTATGTTAAATTCATAAAAACTTACTGAAAATATAATTTGCTCATATAATTTAAACCATAATTAAAATGATGATGAAAATTGAGGACTTACAAATATAACGTTTATCCTACAACAGCAATGTCACTAGAACTCTCACTTTGTTAACAGTATAAACATAAAAGTAAAAATACAATTTATTAAACTAGCAAAATATTAAAACAGTAAATTATAGAAATCTGCAGACCTAAATAGGAAAATATTATCTATGTAATGAATTATTATCTAATATGTAGTAAACAGAAAGGAGGTTTCTTATGACTTTTAATAAAAACAAAGGTTTTAAATTATTATTTTGGAGAAAAACATATTTTCCAAAAGAATATCATTTCCATTCCACATTAAAAAAGTCATGATCAATTTGCTGATTTTTCTGAAAGTCTCAATGTGAAATACGTTAAGTTCTTATAAATGAATTACATTCAGCATATGCAATGACTGTTCACACAACTTTTTGAAAGTCAAAATTCTCTGGTTCATTGAGACTGGGACTTATCTGATGGCATACACTGACTGGGCATAGTGATCTTCTCATTGCCGCAGGCAGGTTTCATTGTGAAACAAACAGTTCACACGGACGTGTCTATTACACCTTGGTAAATTAGTTTTCATATTTTTACTTTGCATGTACTGTTTTGCTCATTTATGTTTTGCATATCAGTAATACATTTCTCAAAAGTGTAAGATGATTAGGGCTACAGATAGCTGCACTGAGGTAGTGACAATTTCTATTACCAGCTTTATAGAAAGTTTCTTACAAATGTTAATTTATGTCATTTTTCTTCAAGAATTTTTTTCATTTTGTAATGAAATTCAGCAGCAGAAATAAGTGATATGAACTTATATATTAGTTAAATTAGCATCAATTTTGCATCACTTTTTATGGTTATGGAGTTTCTGGATATGTCATTTTATCCCCTCTTGAAATGTTTTAGCAATGTGAATACCTGTAAGCATTAATGATTTAATATTCATTGTTCTGATGATGCAGGAATATAGCTTAATCTTAAAAGTCAGCGCTCTGCCAGGAAGTTTCTAAATCCTTCCTCTTCTTCACCCACCTTTTCATTCTGCAGGCTACTTTTGGCCACCTTTCAAAGCCCCAAAGTTGGCATTTCAACATATTTTTCCTACTTTCCAATTGGACTCCAAAAAGCTTGGGTGCTTATGTTTGTCATGGCAACAGTTGCACTTTGTGTAACCATGTCCGGTTATTTGTTGGTCTTCCTACACCCAACGGGGGCTGGGCCTTCTTGAAAGCAAGGACTGAGTATTCTAAACCATATTTATTTCTGCAAATTTATTCCTGTTATCTGCCTACTCCTTACTGGGTACAAAATAGAGGCTGGTTGTAAGAAACAATGTCATCCTGTAATCTCGCTATTTACTACAACTCCTGGGAAATGAATTAAGAAAAGTGATGTGAATTGAATGGGAATATTTATTTCTGGATATCCTATATGCCTTAATAAAAGAACAAAACTATCAATTGGCCAACCTTTCTATTGAGTTTTGCACATTGCAATGACCATTTCTTTAAGCTATTCTGGTCATTATTTACGTGTACCCTTTTTTGAATCATACTATAATGGTTTTCACAGCATAAAATAAATTGTGTACAGCTTATTCATGTCACTAGAAAGTTATTTAGGTTTTATATTCATTTACCAAATTCTAAGCATGTAATTCTAATATTGAATATAAATCACAGCATGGCATCGTATGGTTTAATATTAAAGTGCAACATGTATAGTTTAGAAATAGATTAGAAATAGTGTTATAGTCATGATCTCCAGAAGGACTCATATAAATGCATTTACCTTCTATTACGTAAATTCTTAATAACATGTCATCTTTAATTTTTGTCTGAAGTGTAAAAGATGTGCAAATATAAAATAAATAGGCAATTTAATTTCAAGTCATTAAGAATTAGTTTTCAAAAGTCTGCTTCAGTGTTGCCTATGCACTCAGTCTTACAAAAAATGGGAAAAGTTAAATTACTTATAAATTAGGAATGGGCTTTTACAATGAGATATCTCAAGAACAAAAGGTAATCTCAATGTGAACATTGCAATTTCCATAACAGTGAGACTTCTGCTAAGGTGCATGCTGCTACGCTAAAAAACAAAAAATGGTTTTGAAGGAAATCAATTTTTGTGCTTATAATTTGCATTATGTGTGATATAATTAAAAGTATCATAATGCAGCTAGATCTGTGTAGAGGGAAAGCCTACAGATAAGGCATTCATCAGAAAGTGTAAGGACTTAAAAGTCCAACAGAGAGATTCAAGAACTTACTGAAGTTGGTACTGATACTAAATTCTCATGCAAAGAAAACAATCAAAGTCTGTGGGATGGAAATTATTAAATGCATTTGGGGTACTTCTCATACAGCACTTCTATTTTTCTATCTTCCCTTGCTCCTTCATAAATTTATGCACATAGTCCAATATTCTTTTCTAGTACAGAGAAGCAATATCTGAAAATAGCATTTTGGCATGAATGAATCTTTTCAGAAACTGCAAAAAAATTAAACTTTGGGCTTATAATGGCAAAACATCTGAAATGTGGATTAAAAGCTGCTTGTATCTGGACCTGCCTGACTTCTCTGGGGACACTTGTCTTCCACGCCCCCACACTGCCTTCTTCAACATTCTCTTGAGCATCCTGGTGGAGAAAAGAATGATGTAAGGCTTGTCCAGAGAAAAGCTTATTGATTTTGTATTTTTGGTTGGTCTTGAGAAAATTAAGCCTTCCATGTTAATTATACTATCTCTTTTCATTTATTGAATATTTTATTGAGATAATTGCAGATTCTCATGAAGTCGAAAGAAATAATACAGAAATATTCTATTCATACATTGCCCAGGTTCCTCCAATGGTAATATAATATGAAACTACAGTATAACATCACAAACCAGGGCCAGGCGCGATGGCTCGAGCCTGCAATCCCAGCACTTTGGAAGGCCAAGAGGGGCGGATCACGAGGTCAGGAGATGGAGACCATCCTGGCTAACATGGTGAAACCCTGTCTCTACTAAAAAATATGAAAAACTAGCTGGGCGAGGTGGCGGGCGCCTGTAGTCCCAGCTACTTGGGAGGCTGAGGCAGCAGAATGGCGTAAACCTGGGAGGCGGAGCTTGCAGTGAGCTGAGCTCCGGCCACTGCACTCCAGCCAGCAAGACTCTGTCTCAAAATAATAATAATAATAATAATATCACAACCAGGATAAGGACGTTGATAGAATCTACCTATCTTACTCACATTTTCCCAGATTTATTTTCTTATTTTTATGTATATTTATTTCTTTATTATACAGTCTTATCACAGGCATAGGTTTTTGAGTCTGCTTCATAGTTAAAATACTGAACAGATCCATGGCCACAATAACTCCTAGTGTTGTTCTTTTACAACCACACTGGCTTGCCTTCTTCCCCTACTTCTGTACCTAACTTTTGACAAATACCAATATATTTACCATTTCCAAAATATTATTTTTAAAAAATGTTGTAGTCATATAGTATGTAAACTTTTGTGATTGGCTTTTTTCTTTCAGCATTACTACCTGGGGATTCATTCTAGTTGTTACATTTATACAGTTCATTTATTTTCATTGCTGAGTAGATACACGTAATGTGTTTGTACCAATGTTTGATTAACCTCACACTCACTGAAGGACATTTGGTCTATTTCCAACATTGAGTTATTACAAATAAAACTACTATGAACGTACATGCCAGGCTTGATGGCTTTACAGGAATTCTTCTATTTTTTCTAAATTCATTAATTTATGGGCTTAAAGGTATCAGAACAACCCCCTATTGTTTTAAATTCTAAAGAATCTAGAATAATACTTTTTATTTCATTTTTCATATTTGTCACTTGCATCTTTTTAAAATTTTTTGTCAGTATTTCCAGAAACAGCAAGAACCAGTGATAAAATTTTATAGGACAGGTTTTTGTTGTTACATTTATTTTTCTCTACTGTTTTTATATTTTAAGTCTCACTGAATTCTACTTTTATTATTATTTTTTATTATACTTTAAGTTCAAGGGTACATGTGCACAACGTGCAGGCTTGTTACATATGTATGCATGTGCCATGCTGGTGTGATGCACCCATTAACTCATCATTTACATTAGGTGTATCTCCTAATGCCATTCCTCCTCCTCCCCCCTCCCCACAATAGGCCTCGATGTGTGATGATCCCCTCCCTGTGTCCAAGTGATCTCATTGTTCAATTCCCACCTAT
>NW_012115910.1:5609371-5609776 GCF_000951035.1 Colobus angolensis palliatus
TGAGGAATCGCCACACTGTTTTCCACAATGGTTGAACTAGTTTACAGTCCCATCAACAGTGTAAAAGTGTTCCTATTTCTCCACATCCTCTCCAGTATCTGTTGTTTCCTGATTTTTTAATGATTGTCATTCTAACTGGTGTGACATGGTATCTCATTGTGGTTTTGATTTGCGTTTCTCTGATGGCCAGTAATGACGAGCATTTTTTCATGTGCCTGTTGGCTGTATGCATGTCTTCTTTTGAGAAGTGTCTGTTCATATACTTTGCCCACTTTTTGATGCGGTTGTTTGTTTTTTCTCGTAAATTTGTTTGAGTTCTTTATAGGTTCTGGATATTAGCCCTTTGTCAGATGAGTAGGTTGCAAAAATTTTCTCCCATTCTGTAGGTTGCCTGTTCACTCTGAT
>NW_012115910.1:5610931-5611468 GCF_000951035.1 Colobus angolensis palliatus
ATCTATTGAGATAATCATGTGATTCTTGTCTTTGATTCTGTTTATATGCTGGATTATGTTTATTGATTTGCGTATGTTGAACCAGCCTTGCATCCCAGAGATAAAGACCACTTGATCATGGTGGATAAGCTTTTTGATGTGCTGCTGAATTCGGTTTGCCAGTATTTTATTGAGGATTTTTGCATTGATGTCCATCAGGGATATTGGTCTAAAAATCTCTTTTTCTGGTCTGTCTCTGCCAGGCTGTGGTATCAAAATGATGTTGGCCTCATAAAATGAGTTAGGGAGGATTCCCTCTTTTTCTATTGTTTGGAATAGTTTCAGAAGGAATGGTACCAGTTGCTCCTTGTATCTCTGGTAGAATTCAGCCGTGAATCAGTCTCATCCTGGGCTCTTTTTGGTTGTAGGCTATTAATTATTGCCACATTTTCGGAGCCTGCTGTTGGTCTATTCAGGGATTCAACTTCTTCCTGGTTTAGTCTTGGGACAGTGTATGTGTCCAGGAATTTATCCATTTCTTCTAGGTTTTCTAGTTTA
>NW_012115910.1:5612331-5612629 GCF_000951035.1 Colobus angolensis palliatus
TTTTCTAGTTTATTTGCGTAGAGGTGTTTATAGTATTCTCTGATAGTAGTTTGTATTTCTGTGGGGTTGGTGGGGATATCCCCTTTATCATTTTTTATTGCATCTAGTTGATTTTTCTCTCTTTTCTTCTTTATTAGTCTTGCTAGCAGTCAATCAATTTTGTTGATCTTTTCAAAAAACCAACCCCTGGATTCACTGATTTTTTGAAGGGTTTTTTTGTGTCTCTATCTCCTTCAGTTCTGCTCTGATCTTAGTTAATTCTTACCTTCTGCTAGCTTTTGAATGTGTTTGCTCTTGC
>NW_012115910.1:5616454-5689125 GCF_000951035.1 Colobus angolensis palliatus
TACCATTATGTAATGGCCTTCTTTGTCTCTTTTGATCTTTGATGGTTTAAAGTCTGTTTTATCAGAGACTAGGTTTGCAACCCCTGCTTTTTTTGTTTTCCGTTTGCTTGGTAGCTCTTCCTCCATCCCTTTATTTTGAGCCCATGTGTATCTCTGCATGTGTGATGAGTTTCCTGAATACAGCAAACTGATGGGTCTTGACTCTTTATCCAATTTGCCAGTCTGTGTCTTCTAATTGGACCATTTAATCCATTTACATTTAAGGTTAATATTGTTATGTGTGAACTTGATCCTGTCATTATGATATTAGCTGGTTATTTTGCTCATTAGTTGATGCAGTTTCTTCCTAGTGTGGATGGTCTTTACATTTTGGCTTGTTTTTGCAATGGTTGGTACTGGTTGTTCCTTTCCATGTTTAGTGCTTCCTTCAGGAGCTCTTGTAGGGCAGATCTGGTGGTGACAAAATCTCTAAGCATTTGATTCTCTGTAAAGTATTTTATTTCTCCTTTACTTACGAAACTTTGTTTGGCTGGATATGAAATTCTCTGTTGAAAAATATTTTCTTTAAGAATTTTGAATATTGGCCCCCAATCTCTTCTGGCTTATAGAGTTTCTGCTGAGAGTTCTGCTATTAGTCTGGTGGGCTTCCCTTTGTGGGTAACCCGACCTTTCTCTCTGGCTGACCTTAACATTTTTTCCTTCATTTCAACTTTGGTGAATCTGACAATTATGTGACTTGGAGCTGCTCTTCTCATGGAGTATCTTTGTGGCATTCTCTGTATTTCCTGAATTTGAATGTTGGCCTGCCTTCCTAGGTTGGGGAAGTTCTCCTGGATGATATCCTGCAGAGTGGTTTCCAACTTGGTTCCATTTTCCCCATCACTTTCAGGCACACCAATCAGACGTAGGTTTGGTCTTTTCACATAATCCCATATTTCTTGGTGGCTTTGTTCATTTCTTTGTACTCTTTTTTCTCTACACTTCTCTTCTCACTTCATTTCATTCATTTGATCTTCAGTCACTGATAATCTTTCTTCCAGTTGATCGAGTCAGTTACTGAAGCTTGTGCATTTGTCATGTAGTTCTCGTGTCATGGTTTTCATCTCTATTAGTTCACTTATGGACTTCTCTGCATTGGTTATTCTAGTTATCCATTCTTCCATTCTTTTTTCAAGGTTTTTAGTTTCTTTGCACTGGGTATGTAGTTCCTCCTTTAGCTCTGAGAAGTTTGATTGCCTGAAGCCTTCTTCTCTCAACTCGTCAAAGTCATTCTCTGTCCAGCTTTGTTCTGTTGCTGGCGTTGAGCTGTGTTCCTTTGGAGGGGGAGATGTGCTCTGATTTTTTGAATTTCCAGCTTTTCTGCCCTGCTTTTTCTACATCTTTGTGGCTTCATCTGCCTTTGGTCTCTGATCATGGTGACGTACTGATGGGGTTTTGGTTTTGGTGTCCTTTCTCTTTGTGAGTTTTCCTTCTAACATCAGGACCCTCAGCTGCAGGTCTGTTGGAGTTTGCTTGAGGTCCACTCCAGACCCTGTTTGCCTGGGTATCACCACGAAGGCTGCAGAAGATAGAATATTGCTGAACAGCAAGTGTTGCTGTCTGATTCTTGCTCTGGAAGCTTTGTCTCAGAGGTGTACCCACCCGTGTGAGGTGTGAGGTGTCAGTCTGCACCTAGTGGGGGATGTCTCCCTGTTAGGCTACTCATGGGTCAGAGACCCACTTGAGCAGGCAGTCTGTCCGTTCTCAGATCTCAACCTCCATGCTGGGAGAACCACTGCTCTCTTCAAAGCTGTCAGACGGGACATTTACAACTGCAGAGGTTTCTGCTGCTTTTTGTTTAGCTATGCCCTGTCCCCAGAGGTGCTACTTTTATTTTTTTCTACTTGCTTTGGGTTTATTTTGCTCTTCTTTTTTAGATGTTTGAGAAAAGAGCTTACATTTTTGATTTGAGTCTTTTCTTCTTTTTTTTTAAGTACAAATTTAGAGCTATAAATTTAAACTTCATTCTCAGCAATACTTCATTAGTATACCATACAATTTTGTATATGTTATTATCTACTTTAATTCAGTTTAATGTACTTTTTATTGACCTTAAGAGTTAATCTTTGACATAAAAGTCATTTAAAAATATACTTAATTTCCATTTGTTTAGAGATTTTTCTGCTTTCTGTTATTAATTTCTAGTTTGATTGTCATAATAACACACTCTGTATAATGTCAATTCTTTGATAGCTGTTGAATTTTGTTCAGTGACCCAAGATTTGGTATATTTTGGTGAATGTTCCATGTATACTTGAAAACAAATGTGTATTCTGCTATTGTTGGGTGACATATTCTATGTTAATATGTTAGATAAATTTGGTTGATTGTGTTTTTAGGATTTTCTATATCCTTGCTGATATTTTGTCTAGTAGTTCCATCAGTTGCTGAGAGGAAGTTACTGAAGTTGTTCAATGATATTATATATCTATTTATGTTTTGAGTATATCAGCTTTAGCATGATATCTTTTGTAGCTCCATTGATTAGGGCACACACATTTAGGATCAACATGTCTTCCTAACAGATTGTTTCTTTTATTTTAACTGAATATATTTCTTTGTTTCTAGAATTTAACTCTGAAGCTCTGAAGTCCACTTTATTAGACATGGATATACTCTCTCTGTTTTCTTTTCCTAGTAATGCTGGCATGACATATATTTTCCCTTCATATTACTGTATATTTACAGTAAACTAAACACAATTAAATTTAAAATTAGTTTTTTTGTAAAAGACATCAAATTTCTACTTTGTCAATCTGTTTTGAAAAGTGTTTAGATCATTTAAATTTAAAGAAATTATTGACATACTATTTCTTAAGTCTGTCATTTAAATACTTTATTTTTTTGTGTACTTCCTCTGGTTATTGCTCCCCCATTTCTCTATTCTTGCCTTTTTGTGGATTACTTAACATTATGTAAGATCCCATCTTAATATTTTTGAGTGTATCTCTTCATATTTGTTTTTGTCTTGGTTGCTTTTAGTATTCCATTATACATATGTAACTTGTCACAGTCTACTGATGTCAACACTTTACCATTTCAAATTAATTATACAACTCTCACTAACATTTAGGTTACTCTATCTTCCCAAAAATAATCACACTTCTAAACATCTTTGGGGCCAGGCATGGTGGCTCACAGCTGTAATCCCTTGGGAAGCAGAGGTGGGCGGATCACTTGAGGTCAGGAGTTTGAGACTGACCTGGCCAGCATGGTGAAACCCCATCTCTACTAAAAAAAAAAGAAAAATGCAATTAGCTGGGCGTGGTGGCAGGCGCCTGTAGTCCCAGCTACCCGGGAGTCTGAGGCATGAGGATCTCTTAAAACAGGGAGGCAGAGGTTGCAGAGAGCCAAGATCAGGCCACTGTACTCCAGTCTGGGCGACAGAGTGAGACTTGGTCTCAAAAAAACACAAAGCAAAACAAAAAAACATCTTTATCATGAGTATCATACTGTGTTAATATATTTGTTTCAATAACTAATATGATTTATGAAATATGTGAGTTGAAATACAATCTAATGTATACATCCATATTTTTATTGTACTGTTATTCCTTCCTGATGTTCCAAGACTCTTCTCCTATTCATTTTCTTTCTGTTTGAAAAATTTTCTTAACTCATCTTTAGAGTTAAGTCTACTAGTAATAAATTATCTTAGCTTTCCTTCTTCTGAGAATGTTTAATTTGTCTTCATTCTTTAAGGATAGTTTTTCTAGATACAGAATTTTGAATTTTCAGTTGATAGGTCTGTTTTATTTTTAACATTTAAAATGTTGTGTCACTTCTTTCTGGACTCCACAGTTTCATATGAGGTATCCACTGACATTTGACTAGTTCCACTATAGGTAATTCATTTTTTTTCTCTCAGCTGCCTTGAAGATTTTCACTTTAAGTTTTCACAAATCTAATTATCAGATTTCTTGGTGGAAATTTCAATGGTTTAATATTGTTTGAAGCTTGCTTAGACTCTACTGTTTGAAGCTTGCTTAGACTCTTCAATCTGCGTTTTTTTTTTTTTGAGATGGAGTCTCACTCTGTGGCCTAGACTGGAGTGCAGTGGCCCGATCTCAGCTCACTGCAAGCTCCACCTCCCGGGTTCGTGCCATTCTCCTGCCTCAGCCTCCCGAGTAGCTGGGACTGCAGGCGCCTGCCACCATGCCCGGCTAATTTTTTGTGTTTTTAGCAGAGACGGGGTTTCACCGTGTTAGCCAGGATGGTCTCAATCTGCTGACCTCGTGATCCACCCCTCTCGGCCTCCCAAAGTGCTGGGATTACAGGCTTGAGCCACCGCGCCCTGCCCAATCTGCAATTTTATATCTTTTGCCATACTGGAAAATTCTCAGCCATTATTTTTTTCAAATTATCTATCAACCCTGCTCCTCTCCTTCTGTGACTACAAAAATATAAATGTTTAACATTTTGGCATTGTTTCGCAGGTCCTTGAGCCTCTGTTCTTTTTTTAAAACTGTATGTGCTCTTTGTTGTGCCTATTGGGTAAATCTTACTGATCTGTATTCAACTTCAGTGATTCTATTTTCTGTAACCTATGACACTACTATATTGAGCCAATCTCATAACAAAATTTCTGTTAGTGTAATTTTCAGTTTTGCAATTTCTATTTGGCTCTTTTAAAAATAACCGCTATTTTTTATCAGTATTTTCAAGAGAAAAAAATTGAGAAATTCTCAATCACTACTTCTTCAAATATTTGCCTCCTTTCTCCTTTGGCAACTCAAATTACAAATATGCTTGACCTCTTTAATTCTCCTACAGTTCAATGATGCATTGTTAATTTTTTTGAAATATTTTTCACCCTGCATTGTATTTTAGCTAGTTTCTATTTCTATCTTCAAGTTTACTAATTTTGAAGTTCAGTATCACTGATGATTACTTTTTAATATCCTTATCTACTCATCCTAACATCGGTGCCATTTGTGGCTTAGTTTGCATGTATTTTTTTCCTGTAACAGTTTCTATTTTCCTGAAATTTTTTTTTTTTTTTTGTAGTCCTGGTAATTGTTTCCCAGTTGGCGATATTGTGAATATACCTCTTTGCATAGATTTTTTTTTCAGCCAAAGAAGGTATTTTAATTAAGTTTTAACTTTTATTTTTAACTTTTATTTTAAGCTCTAGGGGTACAAGTACAAGTTTGTTACATAGGTAAACTTGTGTCATGGGAGTTTTTTGTATAGATTATTTCATCACCCAGGTATTAAGCCTAGTACCCATTATGTATTTTTCCTGATCCTCTCCCTCCTCCCACCCTCAGAAAAGCCCAACTGTGTGTTGTTTCCCTCTCTGTGTCCATGTGTTCTCACCATTTAGTTCCCACTTACGAGTGAGAACATTTGGTATTTTTTAAAATTCTATAAATATTATGAACCCTTATTCTAGAACTTGATTAACTTATTTGGAGATAGTTTCATCCTTTGAATGCTTGCTTTTGAGTTTTGTTGGGAAAGACCAGCACTGCATTAGTGCAGGACTAATTGTAACTCACCACTGGAGTGATCACCTTCCAGGTAGTTTATCTGATGCTGCTGTTGGAAACATGAACTCTTCTTGGCCCTGTATTTCCTCACTGGACATGAGTCTCTTTCATGTGATTCTTTTCTTGGCCTTAGGTAGTTTTTTTTTACACATTGTAGCTAATGGGGACACTCACCATTTCCAGTTCTTTGTGAACTCTACAGATTTTCCCTTGTAATTTGTTAAGGTAGTTTTTTCTCAGACCCCGGGTGACTTTTTTCATATGCACACACTGATCAGTACTCAACTGAAGACTTGAAAGAAACTCTGTAGAGCTCTGCAGTGCTCTATCTTGGCAGGTTCCATCTTTTGACTCTGCTTTGTTAATTCTATCAACCTTACCCTTACCATGCCTCCACCTATGTCTTCTCAGTTCAAAGTACCTCTGGCACCCCTGCATGGCTTTTGTCTCTTTGTGAGATGGCCTGGAAACTCTTTCTAGATAGTAAGCTGGGACCATCATTAGGTTTCCCTCATTTGCTTTCTGGACTCTCATAGATAACTGTCCTTTTCTGTCTGATGTTTAATGCCTGAATACCATTGTTTCAGATTGTATACATATTATGGTTGTTGCTATAATTACTGTTATTATTTTTCATCAAATACAAGAATAAATCCAGTACATTAGTCCATCTGTCTTGAAAACAGACATTTCTACATATTTTTCCTAAATTATATTCTTTATTCTTGTAATGCTTATGTTATTCCATATTTGATCAAGGAAAGCTTCTTCATATTGATGTAAAGTTTATTTTGCTTGAATTTTTGGTTTTACAGTTTTATAAAACAGCCTAGATTATTTCGTATACATTCTTTCCACAGACTGATTATCCATCACGACTCATATGTCATGACTTTTAATTGCAGACTTCACTAGTTATAAATTAAATATGTTATTTTAGTAACTGGGTTACCTTGAAAAACGTACTTCACTACATGCGTAGTTAAGCAAATTTTCTTTTTTAGCTAAGCTAATACAATACCTCCTATCTTGCTTTGTTGTAGGAGCTAAATAAAATGTTAAATATACTAAGTCCTGGTAGAAACCTTAATATTTAATACACATTTAAAATATGATATATTATTTTACCTTCTATCTCAGGGATAAGTACATCGATCATTAATTGTAAGAATCAATATGGAGATTTCACTACTAGTGTTTTTGTTTGTTTTGTTTTTGTTTGTTTTTGTTTTTGTTTGGGGGGCATGGAGTCTCTCCCTCTGTCACTCAGGCTAGAGTGCAGTGGTGCCATCTCAGCTCACTACAAGCTCCGCCTCCGAGGTTCACGCCATTCTCCTGCCTCAGCCTCCTCAGTAGTGGGACTACAGGCGCCTAGCACCACACCTGGCTAATTTTTTTGTATTTTAAGTAGAGACGGGGTTTCACTGTGTTAGCCAGGATGGTCTCGATCTCCTGACCTAGTGATCCGCCCTCCTTGGCCTCCCAAGGTGCTGGGATTACAGGCGTGAGCCACCACGTCCCGCTGCTACCAGTGTCTTAATTGTCCTATTGCACCAGTAATTATTTAGAAAAATGATATATTCCACTAATTTAAAAATAATTCCTGAGGAACCTTCATTTTATTCTCTTTCTGAAATCAGATAAGTACACGATGAATGGTTTCTGCATGCACTAAACATAATGTGCCATTAATCTTGGAGTCTCCTGGGTTATAAGTGCTGTGTCATTATATCAAACTCTCACCTCCATCTGCCCATCAGAATGTATTACACACCTCAGAGAACTTGAGACAGGAAACCAATATCAAGTGACAGGGTATCAGGACATCTTTAATGTCTGACACAATTCCCTCTCTGCCACATAATTATATTAGGATTCATTTTTATCTCTTTCTTGAGGCTTAATGAATGGCAAATCATTACTAGTTCAAATATGGCTTATGAATTGTTTATTTGAATTTAAAATAACTTTGAGCCAAAATTTGTTCAAGAAAAATAAATTTCTGAGTAGAAAATCATTGCTTATTATATTGGCAGCTGGCTTTTTTGAATTTCTGTTGTAAGCCCCAAAGAACAACTAGGTTTTAAAAGAATAAAAAAGGGAGAGAGGAAAAGAAAAAGAGAGGAGAGAGGAAAGAACAGAACACAATATAAGAGAAAGACTCATGAGAATGAGCAAAAAACTGTATTGGTTTTATTGGACCAAAATTTCCATCTACCTCCTAGTGTACTCAGTCACGTGAATGGTACAAGGTAGCAGAAAAAATGTGGTTAAGACAACAAAACAATAGTTTAGAAATCAGATGCTTCATAACAGAGAAGGTAGCAAAGGGCAAATTTGCTTTCTCCATCTCCCTCAATCTTTATGCTTCTAGTCCTAATCCAATACTGTCAATATAGTCTAAAGTAGGTTAACAGTGAGAGAATAATGGCAGCATGGTTTCAGAATAACATGGAATGGTATATAGTAGATTAGCTAGAGGATGTTAAGTACCTGAAAATAAAGAGAGAGTGGCACATGTGAACAGGTAAGAAGTGGTGACAAAAGCAGTAATGAACAATGACTATAGAAAAGGTGCAAAGAACACAAACAGACACTTCTCAAAAGCAGCCACCAAGCATATAAAGTTCAACATCACTGATCATTAGAGAAATGCAAGTCAAAACCACCATGAGATACCTTCTCACACCAGTCAGAATAGTTATTATTAAAAAGTCAAAAACAAACAAACAAACAAAAAAAGATGCTGGCGAAGTTGTGGAGAAAAAGGAACACTTTTACACTGTTGGTGGGAGTGTAAATTAGGTCAACCATTGTAGAAGACAGTGTGACAATTCCTCAAAAACCTAAAGACAGAAATATCTTTCAAATCAGCAATTGCATTACTGGGTATATATCCAAGGGAACAGAAATCATTCTATTATAAAGACACATGTGCACATATGTTGGTTGCAGCACTATTCACAATAGGAAAGACCTGGAAGCAACCCAAATGCCCTTCAATGATCATCTGGGTCAAGAAAATGTGGTCCATATACACCATGGAACACTATGCAACCATAAAACATGAACAAGATCATGTCCTTTGCAGGGACACGGATGGAGCTGGAGGCCATTATCCTTAGCAGACTAACACAGGAACAGAAAACCAAATACCAGATGCAGTGGGAGCTAAACGATGAGAACTCATGGACACACAGAGGAGAACAGCACACACTGGGGCCTATCAGAGAGTGGAGGGTGACAGGAGGGAGATAATCACGAAAAATAACTAATGGGTACTAAGCTTAACATCTGAGTAATGAAATAATTGGTACAATAAACCCCCATGACACACATTTACTTATGTAACAAACCTGCACATCCTGCAGATGTACCCCTGAACTTAAAATAAATGTTAACAATAAGAAAAGGTACCAGAAATAGCACTGTTGCTGTCACTTCATAAGATATGTTCTGTTATTATGCCCCTTTTGCAAATGAAAATAATTGTGCAGAGAACCTCAAACACAGGCAAGATGGTGCAGAATTGTTTCTCCATTCTCCTCCTCACAACTAAAACCCTGGAAATAAAAAAGAGGCAACCAAAGAACATTGAACGATGATAAAAAAGAAGCTGAACATGTTTGGGACTCCAGGATTGGAGAAACACAGCAACAGCAGACAGTCTCATATCCAACAAATATGACTTAGACCCAGGATTTCCTGACCTCCTGTATAGCAAAATAAAGTGGGTCAGTAGTTTTCTTCTTCTCCTGGATTAAAAAAAAAAAAAAAAGAAAAAGTTCCATTGACATTATCAGGCAAGCTTGGCACCATGCTGGCCAGGGGGTTGCATCAGGAAGCCTGATAGATACAAGATATAAGAGACCAGTGGACACACTCCCCTTCCCACTGAGTCCATCCCCTGACTCAGCAAGAAACAATGGGCAGTAGGGCAGCATCATTAAGGGGAATCTGCCATAGCCTTGCAAAAGGACTTGAAGGCATAGGAATAAATAATAAAAACAAATTGTATAAAATGGACAGAGAATAACTAAATTGTGGACAATTCAAGAGGACAACTCTTTTTATTGGAATCTCCAAAGGAGGGGATGTAAATATTAGAAGAAATGTTTTTTTAACTTGTCAGAAACTATTAGCCCCAGGGGGAGAAAGTTTGGAAAATTAAAACTACACGAAAGTACATCAAAATTTAATTGCTTAAAACGCATGATACAGAGAAAATGTTAATAACAGTCAGATTTTTAAAAAGACACTTATACTGAGGGGTATGAAAATTAGAATAAAAGCAGACTTCTCATCACAAACAATTCAACTCAGAAGACAGTGGAGCAACATCTTTTAAGTATTGAAGAAAACAAATGTCATGCTGGAATTCTATCCTCAATCACATGTCTTTCAAAAAGAAATGTAAAACAAAGACTTTTCCAGGCTTATGAAAGGTTAGAGATTTTTTTTAAATATAAAAGGATAACTTTATTAAATATACAAATTCAAGAGCATTCGATTTTTTTTAAGATTATGGCATAATCAATGGTAATGGTTTATATAGATATATCCTATAATTATCAAACAGATTAGGTAGATATACTGACCTATCAATGCTCAAAATAACAAAATGAATATATGTCCCTCAACTATTTCTGTATTTTATGACTACTAAATAGGAAATCTGTCAGTTGACCCAACCACCAGACTTTTTCCCATAGGAAGTTTGATATGCTGTCATTGATATATATCATTTCTGAATATAAATCTCTATCTTGGGTCCTTTTCTCTTTGCCTACTTCATTATCTCTCTTCCCAACCCACCTAAGACTTAGTCAAAACAGGATACAGAGATCTGGATGGCTCTATGCAGAGGAAAAATCTCCAATAATACTGTCAACTCTGTATTCACTTTTCCTTTCAGCAGCTACCTAATTATATCTAAGACGGTGTGAAAAATTATACAACTCAAAAAAGAAAAGCATTTGGACTGTCAATCTTCACCTTGGTCCTGCAGCTTCCCTTTATCAACCAGCGTATATATTATTTTAAATTCCCAACTGTAAACACTTGCAATAATTAATGAAACATCCAGAAACTTTGTGGTCAGCACCATATAATTTCTGAGGAGAATGTTTTTAGTAGGGGCAGAGAAGGAAGAAAATCGAGAAGCCATTAAGAAAAAATGGCAATTCACACTAACATGCTTTCATAATGTGTTTTTTAAAAATGGATAAATTCAATTTTAAGTGATACTTTGCTCCATGACCAACATTTCCTCATTGTTTTAGTGTTCATAAAAGGCGTAATACGTACCTCTAGAAAAGGAAATTATCGTCTTTACTTACAACATTGTTAGAGCACCAGCACCAGGTTGAGTTTCCCCAAAGTATACATAGCTTATAACTCTAAGAAAATTTACAAATTAAGTCTTTTGATTCATTTAATCCTCATCACATCCGTTAATTTTAATTAATTAAAGCTAAAATTGTTCCTTTTTCTGCATATGTCAGTGAAAGGTAATTAGGGAAACTAAAAATCTGACCTAATAGGAACCCACCTAAAATCTACTTAGGTAGGTTTAATTCAAAGAAGATCATGTTGTTAGTCCCAACAACTATCCCGTATTCTTAATCTATATTTTAGAACGTGTCACCAAACACTAAAATGTTAAAATAAATTATTAATCCTGCTCTGGTCTCTAAACAAGAACTTATGGCTGTTACAAAGTATTCCTTTTTATTCTACCTCATAACAGTAAACGTTAAATGAAGACCCATCATCACAAGCTCGTATCTTTAAAAAATGGATGCAACAAAACTTCTTCTGCTGTTATTCTTGAAGCTGGATTTAGATCTAGAAGTTTATCAGGCAGGTCATAAACTTCATCAGGTACCTCATTCCAGCCTTCTCAATTGGTAACATACTCATCAAAACAACACCCACAGCTATTACTATCCCCCTTTTTAAATGAATTCCCTGAGTATTGTCTTGGAGGTGTTTGTATGAGGCGAGAAGCTTTATGGTCAGTCCTCTCTGAAATAGTTGGTTGATGAGAAGCAGGCCCTTGTATATCACTTGTTAACTTGGGAGTGTTAGAATCCATACCCCTGAGTCTCTCTCAGAGTTTTCTCAAGTCTTGTGCTGGAACTTCTTTGCTACATAATATTGATTTCCCAAAAGTTTGAGCAGCTTGGATAGTTTCTCTGGATCCCCAAATTGTCATAATTTGGGCCAAAGCAGTTAAATCATCACTTGCTTTATAAAATGGGTATCGTCCACTAAGCAAAGAAAGAAATATGACACCTGCAGACCACATGTCAATTGCTGTAGTTTGATTGGGGCACTTTGTCAAGACCTCTGGTGCTCTGAATCCTGGTGTACCTGCCCTAGGGGCAACCTGCTGATACCTTAAAAGGCAAATACTCCAAACTTTATCTGTTGCATAGCAGTCACAGGTCAGGTTAGCCGGGCAAGAACTGGCAGCTTTCCTCATCACACCACTATTCATAACTTTTGCAGAAATAGTCTTCTTTTTTGTTGCTAACTTTCTAGACAGGACATCCACAGTCTTTGACTGCTTCACGAGTTTCACTGCAGGGCTCTCATGTGAAATGGAGCTGTGCATATTGAAATTTCTTTCTCCAAAAGCAGAGCGCTTGACAGAAAGGCCTACAGATCCCTCCTTTCCATCTTTTTCTTCTTTAATCTGAATTTGTGCATTTGTGTAGGGTTTTTTAACAGAAGCTTTTGTGGTGGACTGCTGATCCAGCTCCTTAGGTACCGGGCCACTCAATGGAATCCTGTTTCCTGTGATTATGTGGGATTTGTTTTGTGAACACCTTTCCTGTTGAGCTGCAGACTGGACAAATTTGAAAAGCTCTATTTTCGTATCATGGGTTCCTTGGACCAAACCAAAGTCTACCAAGGCATACATTTTCAAGCGCCTATTATATAAAAAATTGCTGGGCTTAACATCACGGTGAACAATACCAAACTGATGGATGCGTTTCAAAGCTTTGAACAGATTAAACATATATTCCCGTACTTCTTGAAAGGAAAGAGAATTCAAAATGGCCAAAAACGACTCATGCTCCAGATATGGCATAGCAATAACTACATGATCATTCTTCCTAAAGCAGTATTTAACTCCCATGACATTATCTTGCCCCCCAGCCACTGTTAGGCACTGAAGTTCAGCTGCAATTCTTACAGGATGACTTGTTGGAATCAAGTGTTTTAGAGCAATTTTCTCTTCAGGTCCTACTTGCAACTGTGCTGTGGCCAAATTAACAGAGCTGAAAGTGCCTTCTTCAATTTTGTCCTTAATCTTAAACACATTACCAAGCTGTGGTACAGGCTTCTCAATATCTTTTATAACACCTGCAAGTTTAAAATTCTGTTTTTTTTTTTTTTCTTTTTAAAGAGCCTTCAACCTGAAACCGGTCATGGTGGGGAGAAAAAGCCATTGACTCATCCATTTGAATCCC
Organism: Colobus angolensis palliatus; assembly: GCF_000951035.1. NCBI lineage: Eukaryota > Metazoa > Chordata > Mammalia > Primates > Cercopithecidae > Colobus > Colobus angolensis. The sequence goes on from NW_012115910.1 coordinate 5,629,467, forward strand.
CAAAGACGCCTCCATCAGAAGACAATTGGGATGCAAAATGCCAGCTAAGGGGTTATATTCACAGGGGAAGCAAAGCAGGGTTTAAGGGAGTATGACTTCTGTGGCTCCCCAGATGCCTGGGTGGCCATCTCCAAGAGCTCCCCACATCAGGTTAGAGATTTTTATTACCAGTTACCTATGCTAAAGTAAATACTATAGGGAGTCCTTAAAAAAAACAAAAATTATATCAAATAGAAATCTGCATTTAAACAACAAAATAAATAACACTGGAAATGATCATTACATGTATAAATACAAACATTATTTCTAAATTTTAAAAGTTTTTAAGTATAATCAATCATTTAAAGGAAATAAAAAAGGAATGCACTTTAAAATATATGGCATGCATGGAAATGTTATGACAACAGAAGAAAGTTTTGGGAAGGAGAAACAAAAATATATCACTGTGGTATTCTAATGCAGTGTGTAAGGAAGTACACTATTGCTTGAAAATAGACTGTGATAAATATGCATATATACTATATAAACCCCAAAGCAACCACTGAAAGAACAAAACAAAAAATAATAGCTAATAAGTAAAAAGGGAGATATATGTAATAATAAAAAATACTTGATTTTTTCTAGGAAATAAAGGAACGAAGGAAACGAAAAATGAAATAATAAATGGGAAAAAATACAGCAAAACGGTATATCTAGATCAAATATCAATGAATGCATTAAAAATTATCTAAACATCAAATTAATAGCAGAGTCATTCACATTATATGAAAAGTAAACTCCAAATATATTATTCTTGCAGAAAACCAACCTTACATATAAAGACAAAAAGAAGTTTAAAACAGAAAGATTGAAAAATGTATCCCATTTCAACGCTAATGAAAAGCAATCTAGAATTTCTATATTAATATGAAACAAAGTAGTTTTCAGAGAAAAGAATACTGCCAGGAATGTAGTGGACCATTTTTTAAAGTAATAAAGGAATCGATTTGTCATGAGGATTTAACCCTAAATGTGTATTCATCTAATAGTAGAGTTCAAAATACAGGAATTGAAATCTGATAAAAATAGTAATAAGAAGCAAATGAATCCACAATTGTATTTGAATACTTCAGTACCATTTTCTCAGTAATTGATACAATAAGAGAGAAAACAAATAAGAATACAGACTTGAACAGCAATATTAACCAACATGATTAGTTGACAATTATCAAAAACCTTTGCAAAAACAGAAAAATACACATTCTATTCAAGTCTATGTTGAATATGTTCTAAGATAGCCAATATTCTAGGCAATAAAACCAAAATCTGTTTTAGTCAAGGCTGTCCAGAGAAACAGAACCAATAGAGCTAGAATGTGTGTGTATTTGTGTGTATGTGTGCACATAAAGTGGGAGAGGATAGAGAGAGACAGAGAGAGAGAGAGAGAGAGAGAGAGATTATGAGGAATTGGATTATAAGGTTGTAGATGCTTCAAGTTCTCCATCTTCAGGGCAAGTCAGTAGGCTGGAAACCCTGGCAAGAATTGATGTGACAGCTTAGGTCCAAAGGAAATTTGGAAGCAGAATCAACAAATGTAATTCTAATCATTTGAATTATGTTTTCTGTCAACTATGAAATTGAATCAGAACTCAACAAAAGAAAGAAATCTGGATAATCCACAATATTTGAACACAAACTAAAATATTTCTAAATAAAACTCTCATGTTCATTGCACTATTATTCCCAAGAAGAATTAAGTGGAAAAAACCTAAATGATCATTAATGGATGAATGGAAAAATAAAATATTATTTTTAAATATAGGAAGGAATATTATTTGACCTTTATAAAGAAAATCCGGTCACTTGTAACAATGTGGATGAATCTAGAAGATATTATACCAAGTGAAATAAGCCAGACACAAAAGACAAATCCTGTATGATCTCATGATCTGTAGAAGGGAAAATAGTCAAACTCATAGAAGCAGAGAGTAAGAATGGTTGTTGCTATGGATGGCAAGGAGGAAATGGGGAGATATTCATCAAAGGATACAAAGTTTCAGTTATGCAAGACAAATGAGTTCTGGTATTTAGTGTACATCATGGTCACTAAGTTAGCAATACTTGAAATTTGCTAAGAGGTGTAGAGCTTATCAAATCTGTGGTTCTTATCACACACACACACACCCAAAGAGTGAAAATGGCAACTATGTGATATGTTAACTGGCTTGATTATGGTGATCATTTCATATTGCATATGTATATCAAAACATTAGGTTATGTATCTTAAATATACACAATTTGTACTTGTCAATTATACCTCAATAAACTGAAAATTTAAAGAAAATGTTTAGAAAAAAATCGATGAGGCCAGGTGCAGTGGCTCATGCCCATAATCTCAGCACTTAGGGAGGCCGAGGCACGCGGATCACCTGAGGTCAAGAGTTCAAGACCAGCCTGTCCAACATGGTGAAACCCTGTCTCTACAAAAATATAAAAATTAGCCAGTCATGATGGCAGGTACCTGTAATCCCAGCTACTCGGGAGGCTGACACAGGATAATCGCTTGAACGCGGGAGGCAGAGGTTGCATGAGCCGAGATTGCACCATTGCACTCCAGCCTGGGTGACTGAGCAAAATTCTATCTCAAAAGAAAAAAAAGAAAAAAAGGAAAAAAATCAATGAAATTCATGGTGTAAATAGAATAAAAAGAACAAAAAGATCATCTCAAGAATTAAAGGATTTAGAGAAATCCACCATCCAACCCTGATTAAAACAAATAACAACAAAGACTTCAGAAATATATGCATATAAGCATATCTCTTAAACCTCATAGAAGGTATCTATGAAAGAAACACCTATAGCTAACATTGTACTTAATGGTAAAAGACTAAATCCTTTCCCATTGGGATAACAAACATGGCAACTATGTGTGCTCTTATGACTTCTACTAAATATTACACTATAGATTCTGCCTGCTGCAACAAGGAAAATGGATAAAGTAAATCTAGATTGCAAGGAAAAATTAAAACTCTCTTTATTTACATATTCATAAGCAAACTTGCTAAACTGACCTATTTGTTCTAGGAATATGATAGTAGATTCAGCAGACTTTTTTCTATGGATCATGACACACAATGGGGAAAAATAGTCTATTTAACAAATGGTGCTGGAAAAAGCAAATATTCATATGCAGAAGAATGAAATTAGACTGTTATCTCACATTGTGTACAAAAATCTACTCAAAATAGACTACAGGCTTAAATGTAAGACCTCAAAATAGATTAAAGGCTTAAATGTAATACTTGTTTTTTCTATACATCTGTAGAAAAAATTCTGCTGAATCTGCTATCATATTACTAGAACAAATAATTCAGTTTAGCAAATTTGCTTAATATTCTTAATACTGTGAAATTGAATATTATGAAATATTAGTGATGTAAATTAAAGAACTAAGTAAATGAAGAGATACAGTGTGGTCACAGATAAGAAAATTCATTATCGTTATGGTGCCAGTTCTTTCAAATTGGTCTATAAGTTCAGTGTAATCAGAATTAAAACCCCAGCAGCCTTCTTTGTAAAAACTGACAAGCTTATTTAAAAATTAATGTGGAAATGCAAAAATAATTTAATAAAGAAGAACAAGGTTGAATGAGCTACATTTGTGATTCCAAGATTCACTATGAGGCTAAAGTAATCAAGAGAGTGTGACATTACCATAAAGAGAGGCACCAGTTCAATAAAATGGAGAAGAGGACCACAAAACATACCCACACACCTACATGGACAGTTGATTTTTTAAGAAAGCTGCCAGGATCAGTGAATGAATATAAAGTGTAAGATTTTCAACAAATGGTGCTGGAACAATTGAATAAATAGGAATTTTAAAAAGCTTCATTCACAACATACACAAACATTTATTTGACATGGATGATAGCTGTAACAGTCAAAAATATAAAACTTCTATTAAAAATGACAAGAAAAATTTAGTGACTTTGGATTTGGCAGATATTTTGATGACATAATCAATAAAAGGGAAAAAGTGCTAAAATACTAACACATCCAAATGGGAAGAGAGGAAGTCAAACTATCCCTGTCTGCAGATGACAAGATTCTATATCTAGAAAACCCCATAGTCTTGGCCCAAAAACAAAGAATGATGAAGAACTTCAGCAAAGTCTTAGGATAAAAAATCAATGTACAAAAATCACTAGCATTCTTATACAACAACAATTGTTAAACTGAGAGCCTAATCAGGAAGCAATCCCATTCACAATTACCGCAACATATATAAAATGCCAAAGAATATAGCCAACCAGGGAGGTGAAAGTATCTCTACAAGGAGAACTATAAACCACCACTGAAAGAAATCAGAGAGGGTCACAAACAAATGAAAAAACAATCCATGCTCTTAGATAGGAATAATTAGTACCATTAAAATGGCCATATCTTTTGTGGCAATTGTGAATGGGATTGCATTCCTTCTTAGGCTCTCAGCTTGACTATCGTTGTTGTATAGGATGCTAGTAATTTTTTTTATATTGATTTTTTATCCTAAGCAGTTTCAGTGCTATTCTTATCTAACTACCAGTGACATTGGTAGTTTCAATGCTATTCCTATCTAACTACCTAACTAACTTAGCTATTCCTATCTAACTACCTAACTAAATTAACTACTATCTAACTAAATTAGCAGTTTCAATGCTATTCCTATCTAACTACCAATGACATTCTTCACAGAACTAGAAAAATGCACTTTAAAACTCATATGGAAGCTGGGTGTGGTGGCTCATGCCTATAATTCCAGTATTTGGAGAGACTGAGGCGGGCAGATCACCTGAGGTCAGGAGTTTGAGACCAGCCTGACCAACAGGTTTACTAGAAACCCTGTCTTTACATGGTGCTTGTAGTCCCAGCTACTCAGGAACCTGAGGCAGGAGAATCACTTGAACCTGGGAGGCAGAGGTTGCAGTGAGTGAGTGAGTAGAGATTATGCCACTGCACTCCAGCCTGGGCGACAGGGCCAGACTCCATCTCAAAAAAATAAATGAATAAATAAATAAATCATATGGAAGCTAAAAAGAGCCTGAATAGTCAAGTCAGTCCTAAGCAAAAAGAACAAAGCTGGAGGCATCACATAACTAAACTTCAAACTATACTACAGGGCTACAGTAACCAAAACTTAATGGCATTGGTACAAAAACAGATCCCAAAACCAATGGAACAGAATGCAAAGTCCTGAAATAACACTGCACACCTACAACCATCTGATCTTCAACAAAGCTGACAAAAGCAAGCAATGGGAAAAGGATTCCCTATTCAATAAATGGTACTGGGATAACTGGCTAGCCATATGTAGAAGATTGAAACTGGACCCCTTCCTTACAACATATACAAAAATCAACTTAAGAGAACTTAAATGTAAAACCCTAAACTATGAAAACCCTGGAAGGCAACCTAGGCAATAACATTCTGGGCACAGGAACTGGCAAAAATTTAATGATGAAGATGCCAAAAGCAACTGAAACAAAAGCAAAAATTGACAAATGGGATCTGAAACAAAAGCAAAAATTGACAAACTAAAAAACTTCTGCACAGCAAAGCAAACTATCCACAGAGTAAACAGACAACCAGACAACCTACAGAATGAGAGAAAATATTTGCAAACTATGCATTTGACAAAAGTGTAATATCCAGTATCTGTAAGGCTCTTAAATTGACAAGAAATAAACAACCCCATTAAAAAGTGGGCAAAGGACATAAACAGAGAGTTTTCAAAAGAAGACATTCATGTGGCCAACAAGCATATGAAAAAAAGTTCAGCATCCCCGATCATTAAAGAAATGGAAATCCAAATCACAATTAGATATCATCTCATAACAGTCATAATGGCTATTATTAAAAAAGTAAAAAAAATAACAGATGCTGGTGAGGTTGCAGAGAAAAGGGAATACTTGTCCACTGTTGACCGGAGTGTAAATTAGTTCAACCATTGTGGAGGGCAGTATGTTGATTCCTCAAAGAGCTAAAACCAGAACTACTATTTGACCCAGAATTCCCATTATTGAGTACATACCCAAAGAAATATAAATCATTGTATCATAAAGACACATGCATGCATATGTTCATTGCAATACTATTCACAATGGCAAAGACATGGAATCAACCCAAATGCCCATCAAAGGAAGACTGGATAAATAAAATGTAGTACATATATACTATAGAATGCTATGCAGCCATAAAAACGAATGAAATCATGTCCTTTGCAGTAACATGGATGGAGCTGGAGGCCATTATGCTTAGCAAAGTAACACAGGGACAGAAAACCAAATACCACATCTTCCCACTTACAACTGGGTGCTAAATGATGAGAACACAAGGACACACAGAGGGGAACAACATACACTGGGGTCTACCAAATGTGGAGAGAAGAGGAGGGAAGGGATCAGAAAATAATAACTATTAGATACTAGGCCTAGTATCTGGGTAACAAAACAATCTGCATACCAAACCCCTGTGACAAAAGTTTACCTATGTGAGAAACCTGCACATGTATCCCTGAATCTAAAATAAAAGCTTTAACGAAACCTATAAAATCAAAGCATTTATGCAAAATTATTCTTCTTATTGAGACTTGAGATAAATTTCTGTTGCTTTAAATTAATTTTACTCATTTATTAATGAATATTTAAAAGCATAAGTTAAGGTGTAAGATTGGCCCTCTGCATTTGTGCACCTGCAGGATCCAGGAGAGTATTAATAACCACAGAGTGAGACTATCCTGTTCCATATTGTAGTTGACAGTAAAGAGATTGTCCATTTTACCACCTGTGCTTAATACATATTTGCCTGGACCCTTGGTGGGAAGCTGAAGTCAAGAAGGAGCCATCACTCTTGGGGGCAGCTACCTCTTTGCAGGACTCTATGACTCCAGGAACAGAAGTCAAGCTGTAACTTAAGGTGACTAATCAAAATAATTTCCCATATCTTCAAACTCTATAACACTGCCTTCACCTTCTAGTTCCAAGTGAACTGTATTCCTACATTATGCTCTTATTTTTTTAATCTTAAATAAGTGAACCTCTCGATACCATTTCCAACATCTACCACCACTCTCTTTTTTTGGCTTGCTTTACAACAAAACAAAACATAAGTAGAAACAATGACGAAGTTGTTTCTACTGATGTTCCCAATTCTCCTCAAGTTTTCACTTGAATAAATTCCAACAGGTTTTTGCCTTTATCACTCCTAAATCAGGGTTTTGTCACGTCCAAATAATACCCATGTTGTTATATACAATGTTTAATCTGGATCATCAGCACAGGACAGAGGTGATGACTGATTTCTCCTAGGAAGCTTTCAACGGGCAACTGTTTTTAAAAACTGAAAGTTCACTTTAACTCAAGACATTATATAATCAGTTTTATTTTTCCCATTTTTTGTGAGCTCTGTTCTAATCTCTCTATCCTTTGCTGTTACTTCATCTCTTAACATTAAACATGTGAATGTCACTTGGATCTGTCCTTGAATTCTCCTTTGAGGCTATCTATACTCATTCCTTTGATGGCCATGTCCATTTTTATGCTGATTCCTCTAACATTTACATTTTCATCTCTGACTCCTAGTCTGAACTCCAACTTCCCAAATCCTACTGTCAGACTGATGGCTCCGGTGTGAATCTGATAAGTACCTCAAATTTAACCAGTTAAAGTAAGTGCATCTGATGTCACTCACCAGCCCCTTCTCACCAGCCTTCTCTGTTGATGGCAAGTCCATCTTTACAGTTGCTCTATACAAACCTTAACTCTGCCTGTTCTTAACATCATGTCTGGACCGTTAGGAAATCCAGTTGGTTCTATTTTCAGCTGTGGTTATAGTTGTACCTAACCATTTAAGATCATCCTGGCACTTGCCTGATACAAACCATCTTAAAATATTTTGAGTATTTTCCTTCCTCTCATATAACTCTAGCCACACCAGCTTTCATGCTTGTCCTGACCATGTTAGACACACTCACGTTTATAGAACATGAAAACATCTAGGTGCAACATTTTGGGTAAAGTTATTTTTCTTCTAGTCTCCTTAAGAATTGGCAAATGTCAATTTTATGTAAACAGTACATTTTGAGATATGGCTAATTAAATATAAATCTCAAACAAAGAAACTATAAAAACTCTAAAATGAGAGGTAATGAACTCTTTTTTGAATCTATCTGCCCTGGGTTCATTGTGCCTTCTCTAAGCACTTGTAGCAACAAGCATACTATTGATATAGGAGTTAAGAAGGAATTACTTAGGTAGATAGCAAGGTCATGGGAGTGCTTGGTAAGGCTTTTCTTTTTAATGAAAAGCAGCCCCAAATCATTTTCTAACAAATAGCAGTCTGCAAGCCGTCAGTTTGTATGGGTGAATGATGGCAGGAACTAAGGACTAGACATTTTCAAAATGGCGGGTCCATCTTCCCTTCTCTGCCAGCCATGTGTACTGTAGAGGAGCAGACAAGATGGTGCCAATTAACAGGAAAGACCTGTTAGAAGATTGAGCGGGACAACCAGCCTTCCCTGTGCACTATGTAGACATCTTACCTGATGGCACTAAACTGTGAGCCCCGTGTAAATCAGACACGGCCTTCTCTAGCCTGCCTATAAAATCTGCTGCAGTCTGCCGCCTCCCCTCCCCATTTTTTCAGACTTTTCTATCTCTCTCTCCTGCAAGGAGCTGCTCTCCTCTCTCCTTTCTTTTATTAAACTTTCCACTCCTTAACCCGCCTGCATGTGTCCGTGTCCTGAATTCTCTATCAACTGTGGTAACAAACTCCAGGGAATATACCCTAGACAGTGTAGCCAATCCTTTATTACACTGAATTATTTTATAAAACCACTTACTATCAGAGAGTATGCTCCTTTGAAAAAAGAAGGAATAGAGTTTTTCTTTTGTTATTTCTGTAGTGCCTACGAGATTAACTGACACACAGAAAACATACAATAAGTATTTGTTGAATTAAATGACTATTACTCTATTTAATGTTTATTGCTAATCATGCAGATATAAATTGTCTGCCAAATAGCTTTATGGCTACTTGAACAAGTTTCAATATGGAGGGTTCTAAAAGCTTTATAGAGTTAACTTTGTCAACCCAATTATTTCTGAAAAGGTTTTCAATATTTTTAAAGTTTTTAAATATACAACATAAATTTTACCGTCTAACACACAACAAAAGCAAAAGTAAGAATTTCACTTTAAAATGGGGTCAGTTTAATTATATAAAGTTCAATTCAAAGTATAACCTTCAGTTTTTGCAAAAATGTGTTAGCTCTAATCCCTCAAAGTAAAGGAGGTAAAGCATTTGAACAGCCTGCGAAGGTAAAGAGATTTTCCAGTGAGAAATATGCTAATTAACAGGCATATTTAAAAGTCTGAAATAAACTTCAAAGATTCAAGATCATCCTTCACGTACAAAATTCAAAATTCCAAGAGAAAAATAGATACATGACAATTAAAAAAAAAAAGAATAAAGGGAATATGTTGTGTTTTGGAACTGGCACTAAAACATTCTTGTGAAGAAAAAAGTAAACTTACTACTTTAAGATTTCAGTCTTATTAAATCTACTTTAAAGTTTACAAATTATTAAAATTTTTGAGAAATATGTTGTCTCATTATTTTAAGTTATCTAAAAGAATTAAATGTAAGCGTCACTTCAAAAATACACTAGTGAGTGATGTCGATAAAAACGGCAGAGTACACAATGCCAATAGCTTCTCTCTTCATAAAGCAATAAAAATAGGCAAAAACGGTCAGAACCAACGTTTTTAGAATTCTGTAGACTAATCAACAGCTTGCAGCAAGCTGGAGAACAATTAATCAAGGAAAAAATAAAACAGCCGAATCATAAAAAAATCAGCACATTCTGTGGTGTTTTATGTTACCCTGGGGCTGTATCTTGCTCCCTAACTTGGTGGTGGTTTTGAAGAGTACACTTCACACTATATTTTTAATTGTTTTGCATGTCTTATAATTTTTTTGTTGAAAGCTGAACATATCATAATGCAGCAATATGAAAGTTAGTTTACCTCCTTTCCCCAGAATTTCCTGTTGCTGCTTATTGTAGTTGTTGATTGCTTGCTTAGTGATTTTTCTGAATTACATTTTTAAAAAGTGTATTCTTTATTGGGTGTAGTCACTAAAACCTCTGTTCCATTATCTCATTGGTGAGCTAGTGATTGAACATTTCACAGATGGGCTCGGTAGATTTTTGAATTTTCCCTTCAACATTTAGTCAGAAGTTTTCAGTTCTTCCTTAGGTTCCATGTTCTGCTAGCTCAGAGGCTGAAGATCAGCCAGAAGCAACAGGTTACAGGGTTCTCCTATCTTTCCTGAGCATGCACACAGCCCTTAGCATGTACATGGCTTAGAAATTACCGGATATATGTTAGGATACTTCAAAACTCATTCCCCAAAGAATCTGATATCACAGATTTTCCTCTCAATCTTTTTTGTCTGTCTATTGTTTACAACTGTTATTTATGGGTACATGCAGCAATGACTAATACATTTACCTGTAAATATTTTAAATATTTTCAACAAACTTTCCTTAGGGCATGGGATTAGGAGAAATGTGGGTAAGAAAAGATAAAGTCAAGCCCTTTGAGCTGGTCATCCAGAGAGCCACTAGACAGGTAAAATAAAAATAAAAATAAAAACACACTCTTTGCAAATGAGACCTGCTCTGCTTCTTACTTTAATTCTTTCAGCGTATTTGTAATAGCTAAAATACTTTGTTTACTACATTCAAAATATGTGCCTCCTGAAAGACATTTTCTACTGGCTGTTTTTCTTCCCTCTATGTATAGGCATACTATTCTGTTTCTTTATATTTTTATCAAAAATGGATATTCTAGATAATATAACAATTCTACTTTTAATTCCTCCATCATTCAAGGTTTATTGCCATCAGTTTTTTACTAGTTCTGGTTGTGGTAGTGTTGTAATTTTTTTGTTCTGTTGACTTGTTTAGCACTTTTCTAGATAATTCTGTACATTATATATTCTCTGAAGTGTGGAGCTATTGAATTATCTGTTAGTTTTTCATTTATAATTCATGTTTCATTGTTAAGACTAGCTTTTTTGGGGTCACTTCTGTTATTTTAATTTAATGATGAGCAATGAGTTGCTAGAAAATTGCTTTCAATGCCATACCTGTATGCTTTCTGTCCTTTTCTAAGTAGATTCGTGTGAGAAAGAAAATCTTTGGATTTCAGAAAGTTTATGACACAGCCTTAGCTCTTGCTTCCTGCTTGTGCAGGCAAGCCAAAGATGAGAGTAACTGGTGCCTCTCCTTTCCCAGATCTTTCCTGGGCATATACACAATGCATGAGATCCCCAGGTATATACTGGAGTTTCTCACAATCTCTTATGATTGTTTATTCTCCCAGAATTTCTTTTTAAAATTTTCCAGCTAGGCTTTTCTTTGATTCATCTGAAAACACAACCATAGGTATCTGAAATGCTGTCAGCAATTTGTTATTGTTTATTTAATTTTCTGGGGGTAGGCTACAACATTCTGCTCTGTTAAGCTGATCTCTGAGTAAAACAAAATAGCCACTGCTTTCTGAGAATAGATTTTTGATTTTTAGAGATCTGCAAGTTCAGAACAAATATAACTGAGCCCTGGGATGGTATTTTTAATGAAACTTCAAAAGTAGCCATACCCTTCCATTGTTTGCCATGCTGCCAGCTTTCTGTTATATCACCACTGAGCTTAGGGGGAGGGAGGGAAAAGTAGATAACTTTAAGTTAGAACTGTCTTACCAAAGTGATATGGTTTGGCTGTGTGCCCACCCAAATCTCACCTTGAATTCCCACATGTGGTGGGAGGGACCAGGTGGGAGGTAATTGAATCTTGGGGTCAGGTCTTTACCTTGCTGTTCTCATGATAGTGAATAAGTCTCACAAGATCTGATGGTTTTATAAGGGGGAGTTTCCTTGCACAAGCTTTCTTTTTGCCTGCTGGCATCCGTGTAAGACATGACTTGCTCCTCCTTGCCTTCCACCATGATTGTGAGACCTCCCCAGCCAAGCGGAACTGTAAGTCCATTAAACCTCTCTTTCTTTTGTAACTTACCCAGTCTTGAGTAGGTCTTTTTCAGCAGCATGAGAATGGACTAATATACAAGGTTCAATAGTTTCTCTTTGGTAGATAATATTCAATTTGTTCTTTGGCTTTGAACAGATGCAAAAGTTCTGAAATCATTGATTTTGGTTATGTTGCCCATACTTCCTTTGTTTTAGAAGGGGAACAAGTTAACTGAGCACTTCGCTTTGCCATTCTGGTAGATGATCAAGAAAATTTCTTTAAACTTTAGGGAATGATAATGAACTAGAATAATATTTATTTAGAGAGCCCATAGAAATATTCTAGGCATTTATAATAAGATAGCATTTTTTGTTTCTTATATTTGATTTATTTATATATGCATTTTTGTTTCTTGAATACATTTTATACATTATCACAAATTTTAGGATTGTCAGTACTAGTTATGACTGCTTTTGTTTTTTTCCTCACATGTGCAAAACCAAAGATATAACTTTCTTGAGACACTTACATGTTTGTCTGATTCCCTTATATATTCAATTATCTCTAATTAATTATTTTCCATGCACTCACATCTTCTCTGGGTTCCAGCATAATGTGGTCCTAAGCTAAGATATATTCAAAGAGTCAAAAACAAGCTTCAATAATTCTTGAGAAATTGTACTTTGTTGTTTCTTACAAACAACTCCTACCAGTAAACAACACAGGGACTTAGGATGTGGAAACAACCCAGCTATTGAGAAAAACTAAAATGTGGAGTCTTGGATGAAAAAGAACTTTATAAAAGTAATAAAGATATTAATTAGTTAAAGAAGAATCCTATGGGCATATTTGTTAAGTTTTAACTGATAAGACTGAATCAACGTGTTTAGTTTAACTGAATTCAGTTTTGACATTTTGAAAATGTGGAACAGGAAGTCATGTAAGCCAGTAACATAGAGTTTATTATAATGCCAGCGACTATCATTGTCAACTGATTTGTGCTCATATCTGGTCTAGTCTTGCCACCAATAACCGTATCACATTCTTAAAGAAATACAGCCTAGGAATTAAATTTATTATTATTATTTTTGTCTGTAAGAGTCATACCAGATTTGGGGACTAGAAAGTGGGATACTGTTAGGAACAATATGTAAAGTATTGGGAAGTGGCTCTGAAATTGAGTAATGGATAGAGGCTTGAAGAGTTTTGAGGAACTTGATTGAAAAAAATGCTAGATGATTTACGGTATTAGCTGTTTTTATGTTGCTGATAAAGACATATCTAAGACTGAGCAATTTACAAAAGAAAGAGATATAATGGACTAACAGTTCCATGTGGCTGGGGAAGACTCACAATCATGGCAGAGGACAAGGAGGAATAAGTAATGTCTTACATGGATATCAGCAGGCAAAGAGAGAATGTGTGTAGGGAACTCCTCTTTATAAAACCATCAGATCTCATGAGATTTATTAGCTATCATGAGAACAGCATGGGAAAGACTTGCCATGATTCAATTACCTCCCACCAGGTCCCTCCCACAACACGTGGGAATTCAAGATGAGATTTGGGTAGGTACACAGCAAAACCATATCACTAGATTTTCCTGAAAAAAATTCTTAGTATAAATATGAATGTTAAAAGTAATTCTAATGAGAACTTGGACAAAAATTAACATGTTAGTGAAAAATGGAGAAAAGTTTTTTTTGTTATAAAATGGCAGATAACTTAGCAATATTGTGTTCTAGTGTTTTGTGGATAGTATAATATATAAGTGATGCACTTGGATTTTTAGCTGAGGAGATTTCTAAGCAAAGTGTTGCAGGTGTGGCCTAGTTTTTTTCTTGCTGCTTAGAGTAAAATGCAAGAGGAGAGAAATAAACTGAAAAAGAAAGTGCTGAGCAAAAATAAACTAACACTTAATAATTTGGAAGATTCTCAACCTACCCAGACAAAATACTTTTGAAACAGGGCCAAGGGTGTGGCTGGACAACCATTTGCTAGATAGATTTGCTATGTGACTCATACATCCAGTAAACCATCTCAGCGAAAGCCAGAAATAGAGATGTGATTGCACAGGAAATATCCACTTTTGTCTACTGGTTTGAACTCCCACGGCTAGCACAGAAGGCCAACGAGGCTTTTGAGAATTTTATGCCAGCATAGCACTGCAAGCCTGCTTAGACTGAAAGAGGCAGAGAAGAAACAAAATAGAGGAATAATGCTTTTTAGGGTTTGTGGGGCTATCACTGTCACCATAGACTGAAGGCCCAAATTAAAGGGTAGCCACTTCCCAGGGCCAAGGAGGTATGGCCACCACCCTAGTAGATCTGCAGCACAGAGCATGGAGTCAAAAAGGATTAGTTATAGGCCCTAAATCTTAGTGGAATTTACCCAACTATATTCTGGCCTTGTTTGGAATCTATGATTCCCTTCTTTCAGATTCTCCCTTTTTTAATGGAAATGCCTACCCTACGTCTGATCCACCATTGTATTTTGGAAGCAGATTATTTTTCTAGTTTCACAGGGTTATAGCTGGAGGGTAATTTTACCTCATGATGAATCACACCTCAAGTCTCACTCATATCTGATTTTGATGATATTTACATAAGATTTAGAGCTTCCAGTTGACACTGGAATGAGTTTAAGCTTTTAAAAATGTTGGAATAGAATGACTGCATTGTGCATAGGAGAATATGAATTTTGCAGGGCCAGAAGGTGGTCTTAAGAGTGGAGTTGTCCTTCCCTAAAATTTACTTGTTAAAGTCTTAACCTCCAGTACCTCAGAATGTGACTGTATTTGGAAATAGGTTCTTTGCAGATGTAATTAGTACAGATAGGATGAAGTCATACTGGCTTAGGCTGGGCTCCTAATCCAATAGAACCAAAATCTTTACTATAAAGGGAAAATGGGACACAGACACGCACATAGGGAGAACACTTTATGAAGCTGAACCACAAAGATTACCAGCTAATCACCAGAAGCTAGGATAGAAGCATGGAAGAGATTCTTCCTCACACCACCAGAAGTAACCATCCCTGCTGGCACCTACATCTTGGTCTTCTAGTATCTGAATTATGAGACGATAAGTGATCTGTTTTTTAACCTAACTAGTTTGTACTATTTTGTTATGGCAGCACTAGAAAATTAATACAGGTGACAACAAGAAAAGATAAGAGAAATTCTTCATACTTGATGTTAAATCCAGCATTCACATGAACAAATAATTTGTAAATTGGATATTTATTAGTTAATATTACCTGTCTATAACCATAAAATTGTTTTAAAAGGTGTTTTATCACACATTTTCTTTCTCAAGGCTCTTATTTCTTTATCTCTTTATAGCAAGTGAATTAAGATTCATATTTTATCAGAAATTTGCATTTTAAGAAAGAAAATATCACTTTATAGTGAAGTAAAGTAATTCACCTTAACGAGTTTGCATGTTTACATTTGTATCAGCAGGCTGGGGATAATGGCTCACACTTGTAATCCCAACATTTTGGGAGCTCAAGGCAGGCAGATAACTTGAGCGCAGGAGTTGGAGACGAGCCTGGGCAACATGGCAAAACCTCTTCTTTACAAAAAGTACAAAAATTAACCGGGTGTGATGATGTGTGCCTGTAGTCCCAGCTACTCAGGAGGCTGAGATAGGAAGATCACTTGAGCCCAGGAGGTTGCTGTGAGCTGAGATTGTCTCACTGCACTCCAGCCTTGGTAACAGAGTGAGACTCTGTCTCAAAAAATAATAAATAAATAAATAAATTAAATAAATAAATAAATGTGTACCAACAGTTCTCTAGTCATTTCAGCAACAGAATATACATTTCCACACAGCTTGCCCATTATTCAAGATGCAGATTACTATGTGTGGGACATTGAGCTAATGATAAATAATATCTGATCCTCATATCTGATTGAGGAGATATTTGATGTGAGTAGAACATGGGAAAAGTTAATTACATAAAGCTTTATTTAGACGCAAAAGCATAACTTGTCCAGAATTATAGCATAGTCCTGAATTTGTGGTCTCAGGAGTCATAGAGAATTCCAAGATTTTGGTCTCAATGATGCAGCTCTTATTATTCTGCTCTTATTACTTTTGAACCTACACATTTGACCATGCATCTCTACTTTAACACTGTCTGTATTTTAGTTTTAGCCTTTGCTTGGCTATTATCTCAAAGAGCAGTTTAATAAAATTACCAGAAAGACAAGCTGCTCAATAGTTCCCAGAAAACTGTTGCGTGACCCTCGCCCACACATGCACCCCTTTCCTCAGTAAACACTTTCCCATACATCCATGACACAGTTCGATGCTACAACTACTTTTAATCATATGTTGAGAGTGACTTTCCTCAACTTACCTTAGAAATGCAGAAGGCACACAATGAAGACATTTGTTTTCCATGATATCCTTAAGCGGATTATAATCACAGATATATATTGGACATTCCTAAGGCTTTGTTTAAAGAATTCAGGAAAATATGAATAGACAAGAAAATAAACTTATGCTTTACTCACTTTAACATTTGCCCTACAACCAGAAAATAAATACTCCCAATTAGATAACTTGCATTAACAATAATTACTCACACTCAAGATTTTTTTTTTCCTTTTCATACCCTGCAATAGCCAAAGCTAAACTGACACTTGCAATGCATAACTTTGGCAAAGATGATGTAGTAGTTCTTCTACTGAGATTAATATATCACAAATTATTTTTGTTATTCCTTTTTATCTTCTCCATCCTCATGTTCATAATTGAAGTAGTTCCTGCCAAATTCCTGAAATAATTCCTGCCAAACTGAAATGCCCATTACCTTGAACAAATATGTCAGTATTTTATTTCAGACATGTTACATTTATATTTTCATATGCTACGGCCTAAAAATAGGTAATAGTTTGAAATTACTTGCAAGGTGGTTGTAAGGACAAATGGATAGATTGGTTGTGATACATTCTATGATTTTTACGTAAGAGACTGGGTTCTGGCCTCCAGTATCACCCCTATCTTTAAATACCTGAGTGATTTATTTCAGGTTGGTACATCTGTTAGTAGCACTTCTAAATGCAAAGGTTTAGATTAGATGGGCTTCATTTTCTATTACATTTTCATAATACTATAATTAATCTTTTGCCTCCAGAAGTTTTTGAACACTGAAATTCTGGGAAAACTTTGGATAATGGTATGTGTGATGCTTAATACTGTCAACTTGAATGGACTGAAGGATGCAAAGTATTGTTCCTGGGTGTGTCTGTGAGGGTGTTGCCAAAGGAGATTAACATTTGAGTCAGTGGACTGGGAAAGGCAGACCTACCCTCAACCTGGGTGGGCCGTCTCGGATAGAATACAGCAGACAGAAGAATGTGGAAGGATTTGACTTACTGAGTCTGCCAGCCTTTATCTCCCTCTCATGCTGGAGGGTTCCTGCCCTCGAACATCAGACTCCCAAGTTCTTCAGCTTTAGGACTTCTGGACTTACACCAGTGATTTGACAGGGGCTCTTGGGCTTTGGGCCACAGACTGAAGGCTGCACTGTCAGCTTCCCTGCTTTTGAGGTCTTGAGACTTAGACTGGCTTCCTGGCTCCTCAGTTTACAGACGGCCTATTGTGGGACTTCACCTTGTGATCATGTGAGTCAATACTCCTAATAAACTTCCTTTCATATATACATCCAGCCTATTAGTCCTGTCCCTCTAGAGAGCACTAATACAATATGCTAAAGAGGTAGCCATTGATGACTTATTTAGTGGCAGGGAGGGCTCTGCTATGTTGACATAAGAAGGATTTAGTTCACAGAAAAGTTCTCAAAAATAGAGCATGTAAGAGGCACTTATTTCTATTAATAATACCTGATCATAAAAGAGAAATATTTAAATAAGAACACCTACTTTATTACAAATACACAATACATAATATTCGAATTTTCGTGGACTGGTACAATTTTCAAGCCATTTCATAAAAATGAATCAGAGTAGCATTTATCGGTTTCTTGGTGTTTGCTGTGCACTGTCTTGGCTTGCCATATAAATTACTGAGTTTAACCTTCCCTCTCTCTATTTGAGTTTTGCATAATTCTCTTCATTTTACAATTTGAAAAACTAATGCTTATAGAACTTAAAGAACTAAAGTTTAAAAGGTGACAGGGGTCTCCAATACTTTAAACTCAAGTCTTCTGATTCCATGATTCCTCTAGAGTATTTCATATGTAACAGAGTGGAGAGGTATAGGGGTAAGAACATCTGTAGTATGGCACATGCTCCTCTCACTTGAGAATCTGCAGACACCCACAAATCAGTTTTAAAGCAGTGGTGCAAGGGCAGCATTGTAGTCAGGTATGTAATCCTGGGCAGTCATTTAACATCTCTAGACCTCAATAGCATCATTTGCAAAATAAAGAGTTCAGCCTATGTGAGCTCCAAGGCTCTGTACAGCCTATAATTCAATCAATAACATAGCTTCAGAGGACAGACTGTACAAATTCACATAAAAACTAGATTTCTACGTACAAGCAGTCTGATGAATAGAGAGAGGCTTCACTGAGTATAATTTATTGATACCAAATGTTATATCTTCGTGGTTTCTTCTGCAGTGGAATAAACATGATAAATTTTTAGAAACTAAATTAGATTTTTTATATTTATTATACACAGAAAAATATGGCTTGTTTAAATCACTAGTGTATTTTTGTGTGTTTATCAATCAATAACTTTTAACAAAAATGTTCTTTCTTCCTTCGATAAAGGAAAAGCAGGGAAAACAGAAGATGCAACCACAATTTGAATTAGAGGAAAAGCAGGGACAACAGAAGACGCAACCACAATTTGAATTAGAGGGAAAGCAGGGAAAACAGAAGACGCAAGCACAATTTGAATAATCTTTCAAGGAAGGCCTCTAATATGTCATACTAGGATTCTCTATTGTCTGTCAGGGGTGCATTTTCCGCAAGTCAGAGTGGATCTCATAATTTCTTTCTCTCTTTTTTTGAAGAAATGAGATCTCATTCTGCCACCCAGGCTGACGTTCACTGATGCAATCATAGCTCACTGCAGCCTCAAACTCATGGGTTCAAGTGATCCTCCTGCCTCAGCCTCCTGAGTAGCTGGGACTAAAGACTTGTGCCACCACACCCAGCTTGATCCTATAATTTCTGTTTAGGAGAAAGCACTTAGAATCAAAACTTAGGTAAGGGTTTAAAATACAACTGTGATTGCTTTTAAACATGCTAAATGAAGGCCATTCATTTAGAAGCTCATGGATTTTTATAAAAGTTTAAAGCATGATCTTGACTGCCACAGCTCCCACCATTGGATGTGCTGAGATACCCGACCAGGAGGTTCAGGAGAAGTCAGAATTGATATATAATAGGACTTAGTTAAGGGAACCTGAGCAAAAAAGGGTCTTTATCATGAAGGCTTAATTCTCCAAGTAAACCTTCAGCATCCCATGCCAAGGTCCATGGCTATGGAATCCAATAGCAGAACTGGTTGAGTCCAGCACTTGTGGGGCGTCTCAGATCCGGGGTAGTATCCCAGAGGGTTGTGTGCAGAGATCTCAACATAGGGGATCTTCAGGGAGGACCTCAGCCTGAGAAAGAGGGTTAACATGCTCTGCCTGATTGCTTTGCCCAGGGCCCCAGGAAGACAGGATGTAGAGGTACACTGCTATGGAGGGATCGAGAAATCAAGGACTGCTAAATGTTGCCAACACACAGAAATGAGTGAGGTTTTCTAGAGGGTCTGACTACAAAGCAAGCATGTCAAATTGTGTGGTGACAGTTACTGGCCTTCAGGAGTTGAAGATGGTGACGTTTGTACTCTCACAGAAACCCAAGGCAGCTTAAACATTATCTGTTATTTTCTAGGCCTTACCATACTTGGAAGTAAACCATCATCTGTGCACATATATTTCAGTATCTGCTACTCCATACCATACCCATACTTTTTCATTACTGGGAGAATATGAATTTTGTCTTGCATCTCACTATTCTTTGCTGTGCTTGATGAATGATGAATTTGTCAATAAATACTTGTTGAGTAAATTTATGAATGATTGAATGAATCAATAACTAAATGAATCAGGACCAGATATTCAAAGACAGACTTACTACGTCAGAATTGACTCAAAATGAGAAACTTTCCAAAAGTTCTCTACTTTGAAGCTTACCACTCAGCAACATTTAAGCAGAAAGCTAAAGATATTAATACACTTTAATAGCAAATAAAAATAGCTCACACTTTAAAGCATGTTGCAATTTAATATGTGCTTTCATGTCTTTCTTCATTTAATTAGCATTACTTTCTTATGGGGTAGATATTATTCCCATTTTAAAAATGAGAAAAACAACCAATCTATGTGACAAAGTTAGAATGCACATTAAGGCCTTCCTGACTTCAGAATTCATGATTATGTATCCTGCACCTGATACTTTAGTATAAAAATCTACATGGGGTTGACGGTGGTTGAGGACAGGTAAGGGTGGAAGCACTGGGTTTCGGGGTACAGTCCTCCCTTATTTCCCAGGGCATTGGACTACAGTACAGATGTTTACATAACTCTTCCTTTAGAGCTCCCCTTCCGTTAAACCACCACATATCCTGCCCCTTCTCTTGTAGGAATAATGATTCTATGTATGCTAGCATTGCTTAAACTAAGCAAACTGTTCCTAGGTGTGATCATTTTTATACATAAAGATATGGTTCACTTAAATTTTTTCCACCTTCCCCAATAATTTTGCATTCCACGTGTCAGGCAATAAAGCACATAAAACAAAATAATTTAGACCACCTGATGTGTGAACAGCATATGATCATATATTTCATGTACTATACCATGTCATTTTAAAATGTCTGCGGTCCTAAGTCACCTAAAACATGAGGCTCAAACTCCAGGACAAGACGTATGAGACTTTCTGAGTTAAAATGTTGACTACCTTTCCACCTCATGTCTTTCACTTCTGTGTTTTTCAAATAAGAATTATTTTACCTTTCATATGCTTTTCCCTTGACTTACAGAGTCTGACCCTTCTACCTTTTAAAAGTTGTTGTTGAAGAGAGATGCAATGTCTTTTTCATTGGTATATTCTAAATTTTACTTAGGCTAAACTTAGCTTGGTACAGTCCCCACATATAAAAGGAAATCAGATAATATTTACTATATTATTCATTCATTTTTGGATTAGAATGTGAAATGCTCTCTCTGTACCATGCACTTTGCTTAACATTAACTATAGAAAATTCATAAAACATGTTCTCTTGTTTTAAAGAAAAACAGTTGTCACTTAAAGCCACAAAACTAAATGATATCATTAACTATAAAATAGAAAAATAGATATTGCTACTTTTCGTAAGTGATATAATGAACTAGAAATGGAGGCAAAGTTAACTCCATGATATGTGGGCAATAAGGGGAATTAGGGAAAGCTATGAAGAGAAAGAATCATTTAAACTGGCTCTTGAACCAGGAACTCACTGAGCAGCAGTGGGTAAAAAGCTCTGTTGCCTTAAGCCTTAAACTCCACAAGTGTTTCTCCAAATGTGACAGTACATTCTGAAAATATTTATGAGGATCTGAGTTGTTATCCTGCCTCCTAGTTAGCAAGTTAGGCTGCCACAGTTTCACAGATGCTGAGAGGAGAAACTAGACACTTGAATCAGATACAAAGGGCTTTTCTAGATAACACAGCAGGCAGCCTGAACATGCTACTGTCAGCTCCCTTTTCCCCCAAGGCAAACAGGGGCAAAATGACTTGGGCGGATTTTGTGCATGTACTGAGTCTGTTCCTTTCACAGGTGACAAACCTCAAGCACAGGAAACCCAAATTAAGCACGGTTGCCTAAGCTTTTTCCCAGAGGGACACATTGTTTTTATTATACTAGAAGAAACACAACTACTCCCTTCTTCAGAAACAGTTGCTGAAAGTTCAGAGCAATTCTTCCAAGGCTATTCACTAAATGAAAAATCTTGGAAAGATCATCTGGAGCAAAAGGCTACCAACTCCTCTGCTCATAAGACACATGAAAATGTGAGAGATCCAGGAAGAATCATTCCCCAAAATATTTACCACCCATTTTTGCATTGTCTTGTCTTCTGTTGATTTTTTTTTCAATAAAAGATTGTTTCCTCTGACACTTTGATATATCTGACCAACAGAAGCTAGGACCAAGTCTGATTAATGTGTCTCATACAGTATTTAATTAAGGGTATTTGTAATAGGATTTCAAGCATCAGGATAAGCCCATACCATGACAATATTGACCTCAGCTATGTCTCCAGGCTTAATAAATTCTCAAAATGTTGAGGACCTACATTAGGAACCCAGGTAGGCATCACTTTCAATGTCGGGGTTAACCATTCCACTTGGTCTGGGGTAAGGATGTATTAGTGGATGCATAGACTCTGCCTTGGACTTCAAGGAGAAAGTCCAGAGCAACTCTATAGTCCATGCACTCTGGCTGGTGAGGTGAGGCTGACCTGAATGCTTGGCAGGACCAGAATGGTCCCATTAATTACTTTAGCTAAAGTGGTTGTGTGATATATATTGCAGAAAAAAATTGTCCAAATGGTCCACATAAAACACAGTTGGCTCTGTTTCTGGAAGCCCTTCTCAATCTCAGTAACCAGGAGAGCCCCACTTTGGAGAAATCTTTGTAGTTATCTGGGGCTACGTAACCTACTGGTGGTATTTACTTAAAAACTTATACATCTCTTATGACCACACTAAGGGCCGTTCATTGTGTTTTTGGAAGGGAGGCAAGTTATCCGCTGACCCTCACAGAGTAAAGTCACAGGGCGCACATGAGCCTCCCAGAAAAAAAGAAATAAAAGTGTTGTTTGCAATTTTCTCCCTAAATGGTACCTATATTATTTTGAGTGAGTACAGCTTGACAGTGTCCCCTTTGTGATCTCTTGGCCAGCTGTTATACTTGAAGGTGTTCCTAGTTTTTTTTTAAATAATTAAGGTTAGTCCTTGTTTTTGTAAGGGTTACCTAAGGGCAATCAGTCAGCCTGTCCTAGTCCATGTGTCCATGACATCAGCCAGATGACATTCATTTGACCCACAAAATGACTGAGGGACCACTCTGGGGATGGGATGGGGAAGACATGCAATGGCGCTCACAGGTGCAGAAGCTGGGACCATCCCTTGCTGTTTCCAATAGAATTTGCAACAGGGTTGAAGAGCATATGAGTCAAATCATGGTCAGAGTTGTCTCTCACTAAGGGCATGGCACATCCAACAGTTAGCTAAATCTAGGGAAATAATAGCAATTCAGGATAGCGGAAAGGGCCATTTTCTTTTATGAGAAAATCTCCAGAGGGCAATTCTAAAGATGTGGATTGTCAACGTCCCTCATTCCTCAATAAGTCCTGGTGTCTAAGGCCTTTCACCCCCAGGTGCTGGAGTCATTACTGTCTACAAAATTAGGATGTCCCATTTCGGTGGCTGTAACTTCACCCTTTGCCAATCATCCCCTAATTTTACCTAGACTGTTCATCTGGAAAGATGAGGTGCAAGAGGAAAAAGGCATTTTTATCAAACTTAATGAAAATTAGCATTAAATTGTTAAACCCATTTAGGCCCGGTTCCTTTCCAAAGGTTGTGCCAGTACCATTGGACTATGATTTCCTAAGAAGTTCTTCATATGGAAACTGAATCTTGCTTCTCTTTCTTCTGTAAACTACTGCTATGAATACCTGATTCCTGTAGATACAGAGGTAACCTGTAAGGGAGAGTAAGTGTACAATCTGATGACAGAGTCTCAATCTTTTAGCTGTGTCCATGGGCTGTGTTTCTTAGCTTTTATTCCCCAATGAGGTATAAAAGAATGGCTAGAGGGTGCCAGAGTTGGGTGAATTCCCTCTACCCCCCAGTGAAGTAAAACTCAAGTAAAGTGGTTTCTCAAGTAAAGACTCTTGTTACAGAGAACATTCTGGACATATTTCATAATGGTTATTTTCCCTCTCCATCTGTCAGAGATAAGACTGTTTGCTTATTTGTTTACGACTTTTCGCTGTGAGAACCTGGTGGGGTTCCTAGAGGTAAAAATATATAAAAATGGGGTGAGGGAGCAGCAGTTTCTCTCTCATATTACCCTACATGCATCCTCCAGCTATTCATCAAAATGACAATTTATGGTTCCCACGAGTTCTGGCCCCAGCAGCTTCTGCTCCAGGTTGAGCTAACCTTGGCTGTAGTTCTCTGCATTTGCTGGTCTCTTCAGATTTTAGGGTGGCCATTTGCCGTGTTCTTCTCTTATAGGTCTAAGAAAAGTCATTGATTTTCAATTTGTTTTTCTTTTTTTTTTGTTTTCTTGTTTTTTCTGTAAGGATTAGAGTAACGACTGACAAGTTTTTACGTGTCAGAACTGACAGATTGTGCAAGCATTTAGAAGAGAAAATTGAGTGTATCTAGGCAAATTAAAATAAGTAAATCCTTTTACCTTATTGCAACCAAGTGGCCTCATGTTTTCTAAGAAAAAGGGGATGAATTACTATTTTTTTTTTTTTTCTGTTCTACTGTCCCCTATTCTCCTGTTCCCTGTTTCCTACTTAGCCTTTCAGAAATGCAAATATAACCTTTCACCTCCCCTTAGGCAGATATTCCTTGCAGGGCAAATTCTCCTAACAGCATGCTCCAAGATAGATCTCTCCTGGAGAGCTGACAGTGGATTTGCAGACCAAAGCATACCTGCCAGAGTTTGCCCAGAACTCTCATCTAGCAGGTGGGCATACCAAAAGCATGCCTGCTTGGCTGCTTTTATAACTTATCTCTGCCCAGATAGGTGCCAGCTGATCTGTCCTGGTAGATAAGGCACCAAGTTAAAAGGAGGACCCCTTCCCATGCTCACTTCCCCCTTACCTTGTAAAAGTGTCCACTTTCTGTCCCAAAGGTGAAGTGGCACATTTAAAAGCGGGAGACTTTGTGCCCATTCCCCAAGATAACTTCGGAATGAATTCAGTTACTTTGAATCAGACCTCACTCTTGTTAATTGAGTTCTCCAGGTGGGGAGTAACTCACTCGCATTTTGGTTACATTATCATTTCACTTTAAATGGTTCATACAGAAATTCTTACGCATTCTCAAAATTCACGATAAGAGTGTTCAGTGGAGTACTCTATAGAGAAATAAAAATTTAGAAAAAAATGTTGTCTCCTGCTGTAGGTATGAAAACAATAAATTGTCTCCTGCAATGAAGAACAACATCCAAAATAAAATGAATGTTTGGTTTACAAGTATGAACATAAATAAATCTCAAAACATAATACTGAGATAAGATAAGCACAAAAGTTTGCATGTGTTATTTTGTTGCATACAGTGCTACTTACGTAAAAATTAAAATGCATTGAACAGTGGTATGGAGTTTATGGTACAAGGTACCAAGTCATGCATGGGAAATGTAGAAAGCAATTTCCAGACAGTGCTATCTCGGGAGTGTAGCAAAAGGAAGGGATAGTGGCGAGGCTTTGGTTGTAAAAGCAAAGACTGTAAAAGTTATAGAGATCTGAAGCAAAAATGCTAATATATTAAAATTAAACAAGTGCTACGTAAAGAAATACTTGATATATAACATTCTCTTCTGTATGTTGGAGGATGGTTCAAAATTTTTGAAAATGGAAATCTACATAGAAATAGTTTTTTCCTTATTAGTACAGAAGAAAACACAGTAGGAATGAAGAGAAGGTAGGCAAAACGTATGAGGGATCAGCAAGGGGAAGAATTTAACATTTACTGACTGCCAATCTCTAGTAACTCTCTCAGACTTTTTCATTTTACATTCACGACCAATCCTTAATGCAAACTTTTCTTCCATATTTACAAATAACAAAATAGCAACCCAGAGAAGTAAATAAGCGTTATTTTCTGATCACACCACTAGAAATAATAAGGCTATAGTCGAAAACCAGAGCAATCTTTTTTCAAAGTTCATAGTCACTATTTACACTTTTTAACATTACAATCAACCCACTTTTTGCTCATGGATTTCGGTCATTTTTGCATAACTCAGGTCACCCTGACTGGAGGATTAACATACTCAATTCTTTACTTTGGAATGTATATGTGGATGGCTATTCTTGAGGTACAAAACAAATGGCTCCTGGCTTTTGTATCTCAGGTTCCTGCCTAGCTTCATGGCACTTCCAGGACATGGGAATATTTTTATCCTTGCCTTTGCCTAGAGCCTTCCTACCCTGCTGAACTCTCAGCTCCTCTGCCACCAGTGTGTCCATTATCTCTGAAGGCATTGGGTCCACCCTCACTCCATCTGTCTGAAATCACACCATCAATCTTTATCCCCTGGTTTGATTCGACAACCTGCATCATCTCTCAGTATTTCCACATCATGGGAAGCCGTCCCATGGTCATAGACTGTTTACTTGGTGCAAACCAAATTGTATTCCACTACATTTTCTCTAATGTGTTGCCATTGCGCTTTTACACCGCCTGTTATCAGCAGCAAATCTGATGGGTCTGCAGCAAACTCGATTTTTGCCTTCTTGGGGGAAATCATTCAGTGGAGGGGCAGAAGTAGTTTTAATGCAGAACAAGAGACTGAGGCAAGTTTTAGAGCAAGAGTGAGAGTTTATTTTAGAGTTTTAGAACAGGAACAAAAGGAGGAAGAATGCACTTGGAAGAGGGCCAAGCAAGCAACTTGAGAGATTCAAGTGCCCCATCTGGCCCTTAACTTGGGGTTTTATACACTGGCATGGTTGTGAGGTTTGTGTTTTTTTCTCCCCTCGTTCTTCTCTTAGGGTGGACTCTGCCCGCACAGTGGTCTGCCAGCACCTGAGAGAGGCCACATGTGCGTTGTGTTTACTGAGGTCGTACGCATGCTCGCACGAGGACTTTTTTCCCTTACCTATGGGGCCTTTCCTATAGGAAGGTCATATACCAGTTCAACTGTGCTCGTTAGCCTCTCAGTCCGCATGCTTGAGCCCATTTTCCCACCTCCTTAGATCTTATTGGTGGCTGCTGATCATCAGTTTTAGATGTTTTCTGTCTCTTGGGAGATTGCCATTCCCTGTCGCTGGCTGTGACCAATTATTATTTTAGAGAGACAGTTTAACAACCATTTGACTATCACCTGATGGTCACCTAAAATTCCTGGGAATTGGGGGACCCTCTCCTGCCTTGCTCATGCCAGCCTAACTCCCTACTCTAACATTTCCACTACATGTGGAAGAGACAGGAGCTGGAGCCACAGAACTCCTGTCCTCCCCCGATAACCGCTTCCTTTCAGAGGCTGATCTTCCCTCCTTGGGCTCCTCAGACATCTTTCCATCTGCTTTTCCCACAGTCCCATCAGCAGCTTTGACTCAAAGGCTTGGGATTCCTTTTGAAGCTTTTGTTATAAAGATATAAACAAAGAACTATAAAAACACAGAGGGATCAATTAATTCTGCTGTAGGGGATCAAGGAGGACATCAAAAAGAAGGAGATTTTTGAATTTGGCCTTGAAGCATGGTTAGTATTTAAAATAAAAAAACACCAAGAATTCAACCAGAAAGAAAATCCAATCTCTTGCTGTCTCGATTGACTGTCCTGGCTGAAAACAGGGATATGTGACACTGTACTTTCTAACTTGCTTGGGATTTTCTAAACCATTAAGTTCTGGCTACAGCAGAGAGTCAGAGGTGCTTGGGATGATTCAGGTGAAATGACAGCAGCATCTCAACTGAATGCTTTTTATAGTTGCGCCAGGTAAACTGATGGTATCTTAAAAGCAGCTGAGTGAAGTGGAATATGGATATGTTCCAACCAACTACATTACTGCGTGGATTGTCCGCTCAGCTAGACCAGCTGGGGAGAAGGCACCACACAAGCTCATAAACAAATGGCTGTCTCCTTTCTTACTTTTCTCTGCTTCCACCCCAGTCTTGAAGCCCCCCAAACTATATATTAAGATAAAATTAATTACATAGTAAAGTATTCTGAATAGCGCATTCAAAGCCAGACATGAATGTTAATGTCAGCTTCATTTGAAAATAAAAGGTAGAATTGTGTACTGGGAAGAACATTGTCTTTAAGTTCAAATAAACAAAGAGTTTTGAATCCTGGTTTTATCACCTTACAGGGTTACTGAGGGAAATCACTGTAAGTGAACTTTCATTTCCTCATCCTCAAAATGGGAATAAAGATGTCCATTTCAATATGTTGTTTCACATTTAGAAACTGGGGTTTGTTGTACAATAGCAGTAACTGATTAAGACATGTTTAACCTTAAATTTAGTCAAATATTTTCTTGTTCTGGTTTTCTAACATATGAAATCTAAATGCAGATTTCAGGCACTAAAATTTGACATAAATTTTAAGTTGAAATCAAGTAAAGAAAAACATTTCATTGATTCAAATGAGATATACAAATAAAGAAAAATAAAATTTATTTATTTATTTTATCAACTGCAAAGATGGCAACCAGCATCGGTCAACAGAAAGGGCCCAATTTTTCTCCATGACAACACTAGATCGCACAATCAACGCTTTAAAAGTTCAACGAATTAGGCTATGAAGTTTTGCCTCATCCACCGTATTCACCTGACCTCTCACCCCCTGACTACCAATTAATTCCACAACGTTTTGCAGGGAAAATGCTTCCAAAGTCGGCAGGATGCAGAAAATGCTTTCCAAGAGTTCGCCGAATCCAGAAGCATGGATTTTTATGCTACAGGAAGAAACAAACATTTCTCATTGGCAAAAATGTGTTGATTGCAATGGTTCTTATTTTGATTAATAAAGATGTGTTTGAGCATAGTTATAAGATTTAAATTTATGATCTGAAATCTCAATTACTTTTGCACGAACCTAATATTTACTTTGATAATTAAACTTGCTATTAAAATAATACTCATGCCACTTTCTGTCTGAAACTTTGTTTCACCTTCCTTTGCAGAGTGAAGTCCCCTTGTTCCCGCTGCTGTGGTCCCATAGTGACTTTAATTGTTCTCTTTCTATAGCAATTTTTCACAACATAGGTATTACAAATGGCCTGAGATCAATTCCAGCTACGAGATAAACCTGGTACATGCCTGTGGGCCAATATCTCGATTCTTTGACTCTTTCTTCTGTAAAATAGGAAAATAATAGTTCTTAAGGTACTGTATAGAATACTATATTGAATATATAGAAATACATGTAGAGAGGAAATAGAATTATGTGAAATAATGTTTTCCTATGTAACTATCACATCCTCATGAAGTTGTTGTGATGATTAAATGTGTTAATACCACAAAAATCCTTAAACTGTGTTGGCACAGGGAGAATATTGGCTATTCTCAACTTTTGTTCTGCTTGAGATTTTGTGCTATGGGATTTATATACATCATTTTTACTTCTCAGAATAATCCTGTGTGTGGACGTTTATACATGTAAATGTGTGTGTATACACATATATAATCAATTTTAAGAGATAAATTAAGATTAGAAAATTAATTCTTGGGAAAGTTAAAGGTTGCAACATACCCAAGGCAACCCAGCTAAAAAGTGACCCAGATAAGAATCTAACTGAAGTGACTGCCTTTCAAGGCTGTGGCTTTCCTGCTCCACCTCCCCAGGTCTTATTGCTGGTCCTGACTGATACATGCTCACACTTGTGTCTGTGGGCCATTCCCAGGCTGGCAGAACCGCATGATGGTGCATCCACAGCACTAGGGCTCCTCCCCTGTTTAAGTACTTATTGCATTTTCTTATAAGCAATTCTGCAGTTACATACAAGATGGATACCTAGTCTGCTTCCTTTAGCATAGAGAAGTCTTGTGTCCGTTTCCACTCAGTCACCATCTAATTCTTACTTATTACCATAAATTAGTTTTATCTTGAATTTCAAGAGTGAAATTTCACTCTTTTGTACCTAACTCCTTTGCCTCAGCATAACATCCCTGACATCTTTCTATACTGTCATGTGTATCGGCAGCTTACTATCTTTTGATCCATTGTTTGATAGGTCACAATTGTTACTTCCTTCTGTTGGGACTTTTAGTTATTCTGTTTTGGCAATTATGAAGAAGGCTGCTATGAATATTCATTCCTGAAAAAAATATTTTTGTGGGCAGATGCTTTCATTTGTTGTGAATAAATTGCTAAGGCAATTTATATGTAACCTTATGAGTTAGTTCATATGTAACTTTATAAGAAAATTGTCGTAACATAAGTCATCTTTGTTGCATTACCCCTTCCTTGTCTCACTTTCCTGTTTCCATGCATCCCTCCCACATATACTACTTGTACTGAGATATTTGTCTCAGTGCCTATTCTAAGCTTTCAGTAATTTTTAAACAAGGTTAATGATATCCCTTTTCTCTGAAATTCTATACTTTTTAAATTTAATAATATGTAGTTTTATTCCTTTATCTTTTCTATTTGAATTTTACCTGGCTTCTCAATTTAGTTTTTTATAAATTTTATCATTCTTCGATTATCTTAAAACACATAAGATACTTCTATTTTCATCTCTCCCAGCTTGGAGCTTTCCTATCTTTGTCCTTTATCTATTACTGATGATTTCTGATAGAAATTTTAACCTTGTCTATCATCTCACTAATTTTATTTCAGCCAAAATATTTTGCTATTTAACTCATAGTCTGAGCACTTTATGTTGATGTTTAAATTTATCTAACTCTGTGTCTCTACTTGGTTCTTTTTTTACGTAGCTGCTTGGTTTTTCTTCTGTTTGCCTGAGAACATTACTTACAATAATGGTAAAGTTTTAATTTTTTCTATTGGATTAGTTCATTTACTTCCAATTTATCTTGTTTTTATATACTGTCCTTTGAATTCCAACATATCAACACTTTCTCCTCTGTTTTATTTTATTTATTTTTCTTTTTTTTAAGAGACAAAGTCTCATTCTGTTGCCCAGACTGGAGTGCAGTGGCATCATCATGGCTCACTGCAGCCTTGAACTCCTGGGCTCAAGTGATCCCCCTGCCTCAGCCTCCCAGGTGACTGGGACTACAGGTGTTTGCCACACCAGTTTTTTTTTTTTGGAAAGATGAGATCTTGCTATGTTACCCAGGCCAGTTTTTATTTTATTTTTTAAAAATTTTCGTATGTTCTCCAGACTGCATGAATCCATCCTTCTCCCATAGTAATATTGTGATAGCGGATCATTTACCTTGGTTAAATCCCCAGTATGCCATTAATTAGCTGTGTTACTAGGACAGTTTCTTCAATATCAGTAAGCTTTCATTAGTGACTCTGTAAAATGAAGGCAATACTACAGCCTATTTTGTACAGTTGTTTGGGATATTAACTGAGATAATTCATGTGCAGTGACATAAGTATACTTGATCAAAATAACTATTTTAAAATGTAGTTGTTATTGTGATGCTGTTCATGACTCTGATTCTTGACTTTCTTAACTATTAGAAAAACCTCTGAAGGAAGTGATCTTCCCGGGTAATGTTGAGTTAAACAATGACATTATTTAAAAATTATGATAGTCACTCTCTTCTCTTAGTGGTTTTGGTGGCCTATAAATGATGAATTCACAATTGAAGCAGAGAGGCAAGATTTGCCAAGCATATTGAAGGAATCCAAATATGTATTAGAATTGATAACGAGTGTGGTGTGTTGAGTATAAATATAAGAAGTTGCAAATGTAGAAATTAAAAATTAATTCTACATGTGCTGCAAAATACAGCAATGTGTGCCAATGAAGATGACGTAGGGAAAGAAGAGCACAGGACACACAGAGGAAATTAAGCAGAGTTTGGAAAAAGTGGAATCTATTTTGATAAATCCAGAAAATATTCCTTTAGACAAATTTACTGATAGACCCACCAGCTGCTTATTAAGAAGCAAGTACAATAGTATTTCCCAAACTAATTTTCCAGGAGATAATCCAGTCACATCAGATGCTTCATAAAAAATGTATATTTCCAAAGGGAAAATTCTGCAGACAGCATTTCAATCTGGGAGACTGACTCTTGCAGTCTCTACATTATATTCTTGTACGTCTATGATTAAAATATTAGAAACACTTCCAACTTCTTCAGCACAGCATTTCTCAAATGTGTTTGATCACCAACACATTTATTAAGGAATTAAATTATTTTTATATACTAGAATACCAATTTAATATACTAGAATACCTTAAATTTAATAATTTAATATACTAGAACACCTCAGGAAAACACTTGGGAAAAGCAGAGACTGTCTAGATGCTCACCAACCAATGTCCTCTTCCTGGGAGGACAGAAAAATTACAACTTGAGCCTGTGTGTTAGGATGGGCCATCTGAATATGTTTTGGACAGTGAGGTGTGAGTTAATGTGAGGTAGTCTGCTGTATTAAATGGGACATTGAGAGTATCTCAAACCTTCAGTTGATGAAAATTTAATGAAGGACAAGATACAGAGATGTGGGCAAGACTAGGAAATGAACAGGTGTTGGAGAAACATCCAGGGGATAAGATGAGCAGGGAACCATTATTACCTGCCTCTCATGGTCACCCACTGAGGGTGCCAATCCATACTGGATATAAATGAGATATAAATTTTGCTGTATTAAGCTTCTGAGATTTTTTTTTTACATAAGCTAATGTTAATTGCTTTGATTAATGTACTAATCAAGAAGTTTATCACCGATTCCTGACAAACACCCTTGCAATTATATATATATATATATGTATTTTAAACAGATCTATAATAATGTGTATATTAATTTCTTTCAGTAGCACAAACTTCTCGTGTCATATTCCTAACACCTCCAAGAGTTAAGACAAATACCTCACTAAATACAGGCCCATCCAGTAATGGTGGCCAAAGTGAGAGCACCAAATAAACATTATCCTATTTGAGAGCTACCAGATCTATTTCTGCCTAGAAGAGTTATATGTTATATATTACAAGCACAATTACTAAAGAATGAATGCAAATGTTATGACGACAATACTGGATAGATACAACTTGTTTTGTATTTAATAAGAAGATAAACTAGTGAATTAACTATTGCATACCCTAACTTCAAATTAGTAATATCTCAGTGTCATTTAGTGAATGAAATAGTGTGGATGGAACTGCTTTTGCAGGAAATTAACAAAAACAACAAAAACAAATCTTAGCTTTTTTTGACCATCTGCGATTATGCAGGTACTGCACTGATATAAAATTTACAAGTGCCCAATAAATTCAAGTCCTGAGGGTTAAAACAGTAAAATGACTTACCCGTGAGCAAACTAAAGGATGCAGATGCACATTTATCTAACCTTACAGCTCACATTTTTTCCTCTGCAGCATACTGCCCACTGCCTTAGCTACCCTTGATATATTGCTCGTATTTGGTAGAGATTGGCTTGCCTAGTGCAGTGCTTTCCTGCACAGTATTTCTTGTTTGAGTTTTATTGTGCATTCAGAACGATTCCTCCCTGAGTGTTGCTCAATGAAATATTTATAACATTGCAGCCCATTAAATAAACAAGTGATGCCATTCTGGGTTTATTTGTCTGCCCTCAGCAAATCCTTTAGTTCTGCAAGGTTCATTCCTTAGATGACCTTATAAGACCCAGAGAATGGGATTGCTGTGACAAATCCCTTTCTTTTCTCCTCAATCTTCATTTACATCATGCTTTATATTAGTTAAAGCTAAATAAAAGAACAGAAAGTAACATTACACCCATGTGAGCTGCATAGTTACATTTTGCCGTATTTGATTTAGACATTTCTTAAGAAGTAAAACCACAGATACATATAAAGTTTTCCTTAAGAGCAGACCTCAAAATTAATCTCTCTGTGGAGATAATAACAAAGTCAAAGTTGTTGTTTTTAACTACATTAATATTCATAAACATTAGCTTATTAAAAGGGCATTTAAAAATCATATCTATGGTAGCTTATACAAATCCTACTGTTTTTAAAATCCAGATTTTTTATTTAAGTTCACTACATGTTGATGTAAATTGATCTAACTCATTAAATTTAGCTACTGCTTATAATTCCATACTAAGGAAAAATGTCTAGGGATTTGAACTTGTGCATGTGGATGAATAATATGACCACTAATTGTGAAGGTGAAGGGAAAATATAGGATTGAGAAAGGAGTGTGCAGGTGTAGATAGGAGTTTATTTGGATGTCTTTTATATTTTTATTAGATATACAAAAAAGAGACTAGAGTAAGCAGCTGGATATGGGAGTCTGGAGCTGAAGGGAACAGCAGGATCTGAGTTATAAGGGAGAAATGCATTAGCATGGAAATGAAATCTAAAACAAGAGGACTGTAAGGTCCAGGGAGTAATTATAGATAAAGAACAAAAGAGGTCCAGGCATTAAAGGCTTGGAAAATCTAACATTTAGAGCTCAAAAAGAAGAGAAGAATTCAGCAAAGGAGACAGTGAAGTAGTAGGCTTCAAGATTGTCAAAGAATTTGCATGTGTGCTCATGACTCAGTATATATCTGGGACCCTGATGTATGTCATTTTGCTTGTAGTATCATCCCTGTGCCTATTCAGTGGGGTCTAAATTATTATAGTTTCACTGTCAATCCTGAAATCTCCTTCTTTTTATGTGACCAAATCCCTCTTCCTTACTATTCTTCACAATTGCTTTAACTATTTTTCATAACTTCTATGAAGTCATTTTGTCTCTTTTGATTCTATTTTCCTATGATGTTCCTTATATTTTTCACAGCTCTATTTCACTGTCTTGCACTCTGATGACTGACCTGCCATTTGCAGATGACTGTATAGCTTTTCTTACTGCTGGACCATCTTTGGGCTCCCTGAGGGCAAATTATGATAATGTTTTCATGCTTTGGGCACTACTATATCCTGAATCAGAGTGTATAGAGGGTACTAGGAGGTCTAAATGCAATGTTCGTGGTATTATGTGGCCATTGAAAAGAAGATTTAATCTCTTCATAATAACCTATCATTGGAATTGTAAAAAAAAGTGTTTCATTGCTCTCTTTTTGGTTATAAAATAATGTTCTTTCAATAGTTCATATCTATAAAATAATTTTTTAGAAACAGAAGATAGTACATCTGACAATTTTAACTAGAATTATATGTCTTTTCTGAATTTATAACCTCCTTTTGCTGTTATTTTTTTCCTCCTGTAACTACTTTCGATTCATGTATTTGTTAAATTTTCAAGAGCTTCTATGAGGCATTGATGGTTTGATGACAGAAATTAATAAATGCAATGTCTAGGCCATAGTTTTATTAAACTTTATTTTATTTTTAGGATTTTTAATTTGAAGAAAACAATTCTAGATCATAAACACAAAATAATATCTCAAAACATCACTCCCAGATTAATATAAAATGAGAACATGATATTATGAAGAAAAATATTTTTAAATCAACTGATTAAAAATTCCTTAAAAGATTCAAAGGTGAATAAAACATTAAAAGTACATTCACAAAGTATAGAACAATCATTTCTCATGATGGGTGTTCACATATTCTGAAGTGTCTGATTTTAGGGAGACTGGTTATCAGGGAACTAAATCTTTAAACAGACTCAGTTTTGGGAGAATTGACTTTTGATGAATTAGTTTAAATGAAAAAATGTCAAACTACCACAGGAATCTAAAAAAGAAAACATTTGATATGATATTTGGTTCTGCCAACTACCACTCACATCCATGGGCTTCTCAAATTCCAGTGGTGAAAAACACGGCAGTCAACAGAGACATTGCTCTTCTGCTTTCAAAAGGAGTCAATATATTTAAACTGAGAAGCACATAATCTCTAATGTACATTATCTCAGTTATGATATTGGCCAAAAATAAAAGTGCTTCATTGAGGATGAAAAAATAGAGTAGTTATATGCACAAATACGGCAGTTTAAAGGAAGGAGATTGCTGGGGGGATGGGAGTCAGTTTCAAAACCAAGTATGTCAGATATATGGAAAATGAAATGCCATCATTTTATGAAACGTGGCCAAAGGACCCTCAAGTCTCAGTCCTCCGGACTGGGAGTCTGGTATGCCATGCTACTTGTATGGTTGAGAAAGAACATTTCTGCCTTTGGATTCCTCAAAAGATGGGTGTTGACATGTTAAATCCATATTTTTCTTTCATATGCAGCAAAAGTTATCTTAATAAGGATATGGTTAAGAACTGGGGAGAGTCAACAAATGCTAATTGCAAAAATCAGTATTAACACTTATTTCAGAAATGGAGTAACTGAAGAACAGATTAATTAAAAAATTAAGACTCACTACAAATTTGTATCATCAGCAAAATTAAAGAAGATGCAGCACTTGTTTAAATAACACAGGTTCTCAACTGGGGGCAACATCTAGAGACCTATTTGGATGTATGTTTGGGGGACCACTACTGGGATCTCATGATTTGAGGCCAATGCTGCTGCTAAACATCCTAGAGTGCACTGGACAGCCACCACAGCAAAGAATTATCCAGCCCAGTTGTCAATAGCATGGGAGATGGGACACGCCACTCTGTCCTTCCACAAGGACCGGTGAAACTGAATGATTTTCCTTCAAAAAACATCAAATGCAAAAGTCAGTGTTAACACTCATTTCAGAAATGGAGTAACTGAGAACAGAGGAATTAAAAAATTAAGACTCACTACAAATTTGTATCATCAGCAAGATTAAAGAGGATGCCACATTTGTTCAAAAAAAAAGAGCAGAGATGTCTGAAAGGAATGTTAAAAGATGATAAACACATTAAGAAGCTGTTCTTAGAAAAATAACAACAACAACAAAAATAACAACAACTGCTACTACTACCATCACCTACGTGATCGTCAATGAAATTGCATACTAGCAGCATGGACAGCCAGATTGGATGTGAAGAAATTTCGTTTATGAACTTGCAAGTGAACAGTAAAGAAAATTACAAAAGTATAACCATGTGAGACAAAACTGGCATGGTAGAGAGATTTATACTCTCTCTCTCTCTCACAACATACACACACACAACACACACACATACACATTTATGAGGAAAGCAGAGCTGAGAGAAGAAATCTAATGCTTATTTACATCATAAAATGAAATATAGAAGAGAAAGTTTTGAAGCTTTAGATTAAAAAATCGACATAGTACTAGTTGAAATTAATTATCTTGAAAAAAGAAGTTTTCAGATTCTATAACCATTCATGCAATAATCAAAAGAGTTACTCCACAAAGGGAAAATAATTGGACGTCTTCAATGAAACATTTATGGCAAAGAGACATTTCCAGGATAACAATTATATCTGCTCCATATGGTGGTTGTGACAATTAATAAGAAAATACATGCAAAATGCCTTGCCTAGTGCCTGTCCAGTGACCAGGTTTTGGAGTATTGAAAAGAACTGTTGATGTTTCAGATAGAAAATTATTGAGGTTCTAAGGGCTTTGGACTTTACCCCAAAGTCAATGAGGGTTTACTGGACCTCTGATTCTGGGAGTGGCAGAATTACTTCATTATTTTGAAAAATCACTCAGGCAGTGGAATTAAAAAAGAGAAAATTTAAACTTACAGGAGACTAATTGGAAGGCTTTTGGGGAAGTAAGAAAACTGGTTATGAGATCTTTAACCATATTTGTCCAGTAAAGATGGAGAGGAGGGTGTAAATGTAAGGGATTTCAGAAATGTAAACATTAGGACATGACAAGTAGTTTAAGGTGCAGGGGTGGCATTTTGGAACAGTATCTGCTTTATGTTCTTAATGTTTCAAATTTTTTTGTGTGAAAAAATAAATATGTGTGGTATCTAAGGAAAGAATATTATGTCTTCAACAAGAACATAGTATGAATGAGCTTCACCTTGTGTTCATAGTTAGACATTTGTTAAAATTGCCACAAGGAATATTTAGTGTGCTTGTTTTAAAATGATGCGTTAGGGATAGAGAGGCAAAAAGAAATCCCTTTCATCTTTTATTTTATTGATTATTAATTTTAATAATATTTTTGAGAAAGGGTCTCACTCTGTCACCCAGGCTGGAGTGCAGTGGTGCAATCACTGCTCAGTGCAAGCTCTGCCTCCCTCCCAGTCTCAGCAGGTCTTCCCATGTCAGCCTCCCAAGTAGCTGGGGTCACAGGTGCACGCCACTATGCCTGGCTAATATTTGTGTTTTTTGTTTGTAGAGACAAGGTTTTACAATGTTGCCTGGACTGATCTCAAACTCCCAACAGAGCTTAGGCAATTCTCCCACCTTAGCCTCTCAAAGTGCTGGGATTGTAGGCATGAGCCAGGGTACCCAGCATCCCCTTCACCTTTTTAAAGAATGGGTATTTTTTCAAAAGGATATTGGGACAAACAAATACATAGACACATTTTAAATACACAGTATTAGACATTGGATTGGAAGGAAGTATAGTCAGTCATGGGAATGTGTAGGGGAATGACCCTTAGTAAGTGTGAAAGGGATACCTAGAAATTGCATGTAATCTGCATGCTGAGAATGGATAGAAATTTAGGAGGCAAAGTTGAGGGGAGAAGCGAGTCCAGGGGCATGAAACACCAGGGACAAGGTAGAGTGGCTTGGAACCATTGGAGTTTGCAAAACAAATTACCTTCATACCAAATTCTAAAATGTTTCACTGGTCAATGGCCACATGTGATTTTTGAACTGAAGAAAACGAGGTAGCTTTTTCTTTTTGTATTATTAATAGAGATGATGATTTACAGCAACTCACTCAGCACTATTTCCAAATAGGAAGTTAAGATACTGGGGATGCTTTATTTCTTGTTTTCTAAGAAATGTTTTGCTGACACTATAATGAGGTGGTGAGGATGATGACGGTGATGGTGATGATGGTAGTGGTTCTGGTAGTAACAATACAAAGCAATCCCTATTGAGTAGCTTTACATAAAAGTCACTGTTCTTAACTCCTCACTTAACCCTGAAAATAAAAGTACATGTTAACCATTTCTTTTTTTTTTTTTTTTACTTAGTCTCGCTCTGTCGCCCAAGCTAGAGCGCAGTGGCTGGATCTCAGCTCACTGCAAGCTCTGCCTCCCGGGTTTACGCCATTCTCCTGCCTCAGCCTCCCGAGTAGCTGGGACTACAGGCGCCCGCCACCTCGCCCGGCTAGTTTTTTGTATTTTTTTAGTAGAGACGGGGTTTCACCGTGTTAGCCAGGATGGTCTCGATCTCCTGACCTCGTGATCCACCCCTCTCGGCCTCCCAAAGTGCTGGGATTACAGGCTTGAGCCACCGCGCCCGGCCCATGTTAACCATTTCTTATCATAAAGGTGATTGAACTGCATCTGAACCTGAAAAATAAAATGGAGTTATTATTTTTCAGCTACAATTTCTTCCGTGCATTTTCCAACTACTTTTCCAAACAGTGGAATTTGATGTCGTGCATCAAAATTCTAATTGACTGTATTGATTACTTTTTAAAATGTCATTTTATAAAGTAGTAAAATGGATAA
The DNA here is from genome assembly GCF_000951035.1 of Colobus angolensis palliatus. Taxonomy (NCBI): domain Eukaryota; kingdom Metazoa; phylum Chordata; class Mammalia; order Primates; family Cercopithecidae; genus Colobus; species Colobus angolensis. The sequence continues at coordinate 5,668,848 of NW_012115910.1, forward strand.
ATTAGTGGGCCATTTCATAGCACATATGTAAAATTCCTTTAGCTACTTGAATCGCTTCCAGAAATATTACAGACAAAATGGCTTTTCCTCAGAATTACTGTCATTTTATTTTGTTTTTCAAATCTGGCACTAATTATTTTCATTGGATATAGAAGTTTCAGATGAGCAACATTTTTTGTGTGAACATTTTCAATTCCTATTCCCTGGCTGTATTTTAGTCTACTTGAGCCACAGTCTCTTTTAAAAATCTCTTATTAACAGTGTCCACCTCTAGTATGTTCCCTGTTCAATCTCCTGTGTCTTATGAGCTCTGAGGGTGGATCATTCACAAGACTGACTTTAGGTATTTGCCTTAGGCTCTATTTTATTTCCTATCTTAAATCAACCTAATATGGTGAGGAAAGAATATTATTAAATTAATGCCAATGCTACCTGGAGGTATGGCTACATTTTTTTTTATTTTGAAGATTTGCCTTAAGGTCAATGATAATTAACTCAGAGATTTTAATACACAAATTCAAGCATAGGCTCTATGCAATGCAGTCTTGTGGGTCTATTGCATACATTGCAACTATGAGTCTATTCTTTCTGAGTATGCATAGAAAAATCCTTGTGATTAAAAAAATAATTATCTGTAACTTCTTTGGTCATGTTTCACCTTTACTATTAAAAGTTAAACTAAAAATGTGACTAAAAGTACAACTGATGCTTAAGATGTAAGACTCTGTGTGTGTGTGTGTGAATGTGCATGTGTCTATGCTGTACAAGAGGCACACAACTCTGTGTTTAGAGAATCTTTGTTTAAAAGCCAATTACAATGTTCCTAAGAAATAAAGTTCGTTGTGATAAAGTGTCTGAGACTTGGAAGTTATTTATTTATTTATTTATTTACTTTTTTGAGATGAAATCTTGCTCTATTGCCCAAGCTGGAGTGCAGTGCAGCGATCTCAGCTCACTGCAACCTCCACCTCCCAAGTACAAGTGATCCTCCTGCCTCAGCCTCCCTGGTAGCTGAGGTCTTGCCTGGCTAATTTTTTTTGTATTTTTAGTAGAGACAGAGTTTCATCATGTTGGCCATGTTGCTCTCAAACTCCTGACCTCAAGTGATCTGCCCACCTCAGTCTCCCAAAGTGCTGGAAATACAGGCGTGAGTCACCATGCCCAGTGGAACTTACTTTTCTACTGCAATGTACCTTAGCTTATCCTGACTAATAGACATACCACATAGGGTTACGGACATAATTTATTAAGTTCTATATTATTATATCCTTTGAGAAGTATCTGACACATGGAATACGCTTAGTAAAAGTTAGCTATTGTGATTTGTACTCTTCTTTTTTTAAATTTTCTAGTAAAGAGTCTCCAATATAGTCTTTGACTTACAATTGTGCATTACACCAATTAATTAACTAATAAAAGAGTGACAATTCAACTCATTACTGAGGGTATCAAGATAGATAAGTCACACTCAATAGATGTATGGGAGGGCTTCAATGAAGGAAATCTTTACCAAGGTAAGGATAAGGTCATGGGAAACCAACAAGAAATTATGAAATACCCATAGACAAGCTGCAAAAGAAACCTTCATGCCTGATGGCTGAAGGGCAAAGGCAAAAGGTCATTAGTAGAATGAGCAAGAGCTCGAGCTGTAAACAGTAACTACCTTTCAAGAGCTGTGGCTTTTTGTAGAAGTGAGAAGACATTGATAAGTTTCCTACTGTCAGGGAGGTTGCTCGTGGAATAAATACTCCAAACTCTCTTTCCTCCTGCTCCAGTCTCCTGTAGATGCTTAACTGGAGGCCAAGGAAGCCTATTTGATGCAGCTCCTAAGTATCAACCTATAGTTCACCAGAGCCAAGTGTGGCTCTGAAGGAGTAAACCAAGCACATGCCACACAATAACGGACATAGGCCAAAACCTCAGCCACACACACACACACACACATACACACACACACACATACACACGCACAAGTTTTGACTTTTAGCACTATGGCCTCATCGAATTCTGATTTCATTACCCTAAATTCAGAGAACATCTTTCTTATGGAGAGAAGAGGCAAGAAAAGATGAAATCAAAGTACTTCAAAGGAAAGAGAATAATTTTCCCTAAGATTTGATTCAACTGCCTAAGTTCTTTCCACTCAAAATGCCCCACTGTACCATAAACCATGTTAGAAAAGAGGTATTTCTCTTGTAGGAAATATCCTCTAACTCCTTTTCCACATTATTTTATTGTGTTATGAGGAAAAAGAAATTATAAAAGGAACAGAACAAAGTCAGTGACTTTTATTTATTTCCACGATAACAACTAAAACTCTATCACCAAATAATTTTACTGATTAATATATTTACTTTCAACTTACTGCTTTTTAGTGTTAAATAAAGTTTGGCTTTCTAGTCCCCATGAATATTTCACTAATATTGGTGGTGGTGGCTTTTTACCCCACTCCTATATTTTAATTGTACTTTATCTCACTTATATTTTTATTATAACTTAAAACTTTGATTTTTTCAATTATTTGATTATTTGAATTTTCATTCATTCTAGTTCCTTTTTTTTCCTATATGTTCTATTTGTGGTTTTTGTTTGTTTTATTTGTTTTTAGTGATTGTAAATTTCTACCCCACAAACAATTATTTCAAAATTTTTCTGTTATCTTTGTTGCCAAACAATTTTATTTGGCTTTTCCATTACATGAAAATGTCTTACCATTTTTTTCTGAAAATAACACAGCTTCATGTCAGGAATTCAAACTATTTGAAAAAAAATGAATAAAATACAATTTGGACATTTCTTTTCTAAAGTCATCCCTATCTACAGCTCTTCCTCATTCTCCTTCTTCTCTCCCAGTCTGCTGCTTCACAAATCATGTGCTATCCCATCTAGGAAGAGGAGTGCAGGAGAGGTTCCAAGCTTTCACAAAAGACAATATAAAGTTTTTATCTAAATTACACAAATCATTATCTAATTTCTGTTAAAGATAATTTATCACTTTGAATCTTATTTCGTTCATCAGTTAAAATACAGAAAACATTATCTCGTTCAGTTCCTGTGGGAATTACACTTGAAAATAGCAGGGTTATTTGCAGTTTAAGCCTTTTCTTTCTTCAATTTCTCACTGAGGAGTTTTACAGAAGAATGTTTGAGAAGGTGGGATATAAAATTTAACTTTCAGCTGATGAATGTGAAATAATAGGCTAGTACTTCATGGAAGTAGGCCTGCTCTGTTCAGAGATGTGTGGGTGAAATGGTCTTGTTTTTACCAAACCATTAGCTGAGACTTAACTCTGGGGTGAGTCATATAAAGGGTAATGGCAATCCACGAGTTTGATTCTTGCTTGTGAAACCAGAGCACAGAGAAAAAGCATAGACTTTTCTTTACTGGCCAAGGAATCTCCATGGAGGACAGGGCCAATGGCCTGACACCAGCCTTGCCAATATTGCAGGGTCTTTTATGAGTGCAGTGACATCAGCTATAGTCCACATCTCATGCAGGAAAAGACTCCAGATGAACTCTGTAGTGTAAATGCTCCTGGTCATGGAGGACTGACTCCAGTGGAGGTCAAAGTTGTGTCAGGATGCTCCCATTCTGGCCCTGGAGCAGGTTAGCATGCCAGTGTACAGGATATTATTCACATTGACTAGAACAGATTAAATGCTTTGAGCTTGTTTTTTAAAGGGAAAGTTATTTGGGGGGAAATTCAGAATAATTATGCTGACTCAACCTCAAATGCCAACACTGAAGAAAAATAGTTTAATTTACTCTTGCAGTAGGATTTTGCTAGTGGAAAGCACGGGCACAGGAAATAGGCAGAAATATTCTGAGATTTCTATTTACAGGAGGCTTGGCAGGAGCAAAGGAGAGAATATCTTGCTTGAAATGTGCTTACTGGATTTTTTTTTTCTGTAACAATTCACTGGAAGTAGGAAGTACTTACAGAGATATTCAAAGCCACATAATGTCATTGTAAGAAGTACTCTGTAATGAGCAGTATGAAACCACATTCCAAAATTATTTTTACTCCCCAAACAGACCTTTATTTTAAAACAGCTTGATTGGAACTTAGTAATACATTATTAGAGTAAGAAAAAAACCCAGCAGTCTCATTGGATATGACTGTATTTTTTCCATGGTGAGGAAGACTCATTTTCAAATTTGAGTTAAGTGTCAATATCAAAAATCTAAGGACATTTCCCCATCAATAAATTCTTAAGCATGTTTTTGCTGAACATCTGCAATATACTCATTATTATGCTAAGTGAAATGGATGGTAGAGGGGAAGTGTAAGGCAAGGCTCACATCTTTGTGCAGCCTTCAGTCCTTCTGAGAGGAACAAATGAAAGATATTTGGCATGCCAGGGATTTTGTGTTCTGTTAAAGTCAGTCATTAAATGTTTCTTTATATGGATCAGATTGGCATAGTAGGACAGTAGGAAATTAGGCAACACACCAGCAGGTAAAAACTTACCATCAAAGTATTAAAGTCTTAACGAGTGAAATAAAGAATGAACTTTCTAATTTTGTATTACATGATGATGTTTTGCATTCTCTCTCTGGACTCAGTATATTTTCCGTTTGACTGGAGCTTTCGGTTCAGGATTAAGCTTCTGAAAATAAAAGCTCAGATTAGATTTCTCCCATCAACTAGCATAATGCCAAGGCCGTAAAAATGACAATAGTTGTTTATTGGCTGAATTAATACATATATTACATTTGCTTTAGCCAATTAGTTAGAATTCATATTCAATCTCTACTATTAGGGAAGGAATTGAGTAATAATTATGTGTTCAAGTCCAGTGGACATGGGTACCATCGCAAAAGCATTGCAACTTTCCATCTGTTGGAATACCAAGTATGGCTGGGGGTCATAGCCTTGAATCATGAAGCAGGGGCAGCATAGTGCCACTGGATTTGCCAAATTTTTTATTTAGAATTCAAGGTGGGATAAAGCTGTTATATGATGCTGTTTCTAGATAGGAACTGGAGCAGACCTTGAATTTCACTTAGCCCCCAATTCATTCGTTGATGAGAGGTGAAGGGAAGAGATATGGGAGTGACAGGTCAAGAGCTTATGCTTTACTCTGACCATCTCTGAAAGACGAACATCCTCATGGGGCAAAGGATTTTTAAATATTCTTCATAGTTCTTCAGTGATGTAAAGGGTCCTGCTGTTGCAATAAACCCCATCCCTCATACCAAGTCTCAACCTTAACCTGCTGTCATGATGGCTAAGTACCTTATGTGTCCCAGGAGTACAAAAGGAAAGACCGGTGTTGAAAAGTCGATGAATAGAATGTTCCCCAAGAAGCAATGCAATTGAACAAGGATGCTGAATCCATTGCTAGACTTTTCTGAGGAAAACAGAGATCAGGAATACCAGGATATGTGTAGTCTGCTAAAATCAATTTTCTCCTGCTTCACAGATTTCCCTTTTTTACAACATTGTGAATATGCTGAAGTTAATTACCCTTTCACTTAACTCTTTCTCCTCAATAGAAATTACAATTTGATCTGTAACACGTTCAGATAACAGTTGATATTTGTGGTTTCTTTTTTTTTTTAATTAAAGTTGATTTTAAGAGAGTTTTTCAGTAGAATCCAGAAAAAAATATATAATAAAAGGTAATCTTAGGCCAAAGAAAATAAAAATCTTAGGTAAAATCTAAGATAAAATTCTTAGCCAGAGGATTTACCAACCAAAATGAACAAACAAGTCGACACATTTTGATTAACAATGGGCCCAATGGACACACACCCCATCCAGCTCTCTTTAGCGTGACCTGTGGATCTCTAGCCTCCCCAAATCCCCATCCAGGTTAGGAAGGAGTCCCAGTATCTCAAACGATGCTTTTTAAAGTCTTGATGCTGTTACCTACATAGCCCACAGCCTGCATCAGCAGTTCCAGATCATCCTCCCCACCTAAGGTGAAGGCCTCTAGAGCTTCCACTCCAGTGATTCCCTAAGCTTTAGGGCATTGCTCTCCCAAGTTCCCCTACTGCTGTGAAGACGTGGCATTTTGACGGCTGATTCTGGGACAGAAACATCGAGTTCAGTATTAAGTAGGGGCAAGGCAAGGCTGGGCATTCACCCAGCTGGGTCACCTCTCCCTACCTCCTGCCTGCACGACACCAGAACCATCACCCTTGGTGAAGCCCTGAGGTGATGCTTCCCTGACATTGCTGGGGCTGCTGCTACACGTTCTTTGCTCAGAGACATCATGCTTAGTTTCTTCCACTCTCTGTCATGATTTTTCCCCTTTCTGTTCCCCCTCTGTTTGTTCTTGTCTTCTAGTTATTCGTATTTCCTCAAGCTGATATAGTTGAAAGGAGAGGAAACACTCTGACCTTTTGCTGTGTTCTTGTTTTTATAAGACTCCTGCATTTTATTCCAGAGAACAGTCAACAGCTGAGCTGTAGAGAGACCTGCTGTGGTCCCAGTGGCTGTGTGGGTGCCGTGTGCCTCAGTGCCTAGCACTCCGGGCCTCCTGGCTCCCAGCACCTGGCTTCACACTCAGCCTTCAACCTGCACTGTCCATATCAGGGGTTCAGGGCCCAACACCTCCCAAAATTTTCCTCTCATCTTGTCTGTCACTTGCAGAGAGCCAACTTTGACTTTCAGGAGTTCTAATTACAATGAGACAAAGGTCTAAAACAAACAAATAAAAATTAAAGCAAGCAAAGGTTGCTGGTCGCACTCATGTCGGCTTCACACGCTGACCCAACTGGGTCTCTGGGACAGGAGGTGATAGAGAGGGGATCACCTCATGACCCAGCCACTCCAAAAATTATCATGTTGCCAAGGCGACAGGAGGCTGTTCCCATTGATGGGCAGCGAGGCAGAGAAGCTGAATGCCTGCAACTCTTCATTTTGGTTTTCAGTAGCCACAATTTCTAATTCAATTATGTTAATTACACTCTCCTACAGAACAACTCCCTACCAAAAAATAAATAAATATTATAAATTGTGTATCAGTCTTTTTGTCTTTTTAATATAGCTAAATACATATTTGAACATAATAAATCAAATTAGAGGATTCTGCTAAGTTTTTTTCAAAAGACTCAATTACAGGGTGAAAATAAAATGGACTTTTTCTTATTCACTTCATGTAAAAGTGAAGTGATTCACACGTTCAACTGGGGCAATACAGGTGCCTAGATAAATTCCCAGCTTATTAGTCAGTGTATGTAGCATGGAAATAGTCTCCCCTCTTACAGGAAACCCCGAAAACTGCAACTGTTACTGTCTGGTCTTCATCACCCACTGCAAAATGATACTTCTAATTGCTCTGCTAAAACTTTTTATATATACAGTAAGCACTCAGTCCCACAATACAGAGCAAAGCATTAGAAAATGAAGCATGAAGTAAAATATCTGTCCATAACTAGATCTCTTAAGAAATTTATAAATTATTCACACAGGCAAGTACTCAATCTAACTAGAACACTTAATGCTGCACTTTTATCTGGCTCATGACCACATGTTGTGCACTCAGCTGTAACTGTCCTTAATTGTGAAAACCTGATAAAATCTGGAACTCCTTGCTGCTACGGGCACCTTTTACTGCCTGGGAGGGTTTGTATGGATATTAACAGATCTTCTTGCGTTTGGGTGAGACTATTTTCATCTAACAATCAAGAATTTACTGTAATCCCTGATCCTATTGTGATTTGGTGCCATTCCTCTTTTCTTATTTTTATTTATTTGTTTATTTGTTTATTTATTTATTTATTTTTAGATGGAGTCTCACACTGTCACACAGGCTGGAGTGCAGTGGCACAATCACGGCTCAATGCAACCTCCTCCTCCCAGGTTCAAGCTATTCTCTTTGCCTCAGCTCCCCGAATAGCTGGGATTACAGGTGACTGCCACCACGTCCAGGTAACTGTTTTTTGTGTTTTTAGCAGAGACGGGGTTTCACTATGTTGGCCAGGCTGGTTTCGAACTCCTGACCTCATGATCTGCCTGCCTCGGCCTCTCAAAGTGTTGGGATTATAGGCATGAGCCACTGCAGCTGCCTGTCTTTCCTTATTAAAAATAAAGATATATCTGCTGACATATGAGGAGGAGAATGGTGTTAGCCCCAAACTTAAAAAATGCAGTTCTGTATGTTTTGTAAGCAGAATAAATTAACACATTCATATATATCCCCCACACAAGCTTTTTGCCACTAAACAAATCCAAGGATGATATTGTTGTGGGATGGAACTGGTCCAGGAAACAGCCAGAGAAGCAATATGTCCTCAGACTATGTCTGAGTGAGATTCCTCACTGCCACCTTGACAGTGTCCTGGCCAGGGGATGCTTGTAGAGCCCTGTAAATGTCTTAGTAGGGGACCTCTGTAGACCTTCCATCTTCTTCATGCTGTAGAATAACATGATGAGCTCTATAAGCTGCCATGATGGTCAGAAATAGGAGACAGTCAAGGTACAATAAACACCAAGTTTCAAATGATAAAAGCAAATCCTGAAAGAGAAATTAAACTTTTCAGCCAAGGTGCAATCAGATGAAAGCAAAATCAGTGCTGGCTAAGAAACAAAAAGAAAAAGATATTCCAGAATTCAGGGTGAATACTATTGTATGCCAGCCTCATTTTGTAGGACATATAAAAACCAAGAACTGCATTGACATAAAATTGTCACCTTTGGATCAAGCATTAATAGATTGGGACAATATCCAGAAGAGATTATGAAATTGGAAAGAAAAGTGATTTCTACAAAAATTCTGTAGGAACAAGTTCAATGTCACAAGCGCAAGTACACAATCAGAGGCAAGAATATGTGATGACTTAGAAGATGGTGAAAATGTCCAGTCCCCAATCCCACTTGTCAATTTAAAGGTGTCATTTAATCTTATCTTGAGCATAATATAACGAAGGCTGGCTTTCACAGCTAACACCTTTTCAGTGAATGCATATCGAAAGGTTCTTCAAGGACTAGATATTAAAGGCATGCCCAAACGTGAAGATAGAAGACAATGTCTTACCAAATCTCTGTATTCATTCACTAGACTGTCAACTAATAGTTATGGGAAGAAGAGAGAAATAGATCTTACATGTTGTTCCTTACAGCTACGAGATAATTAGATAGTCAAATGGAAGCTAAATATTCTAAGTATTCTTATAAAAGTCTTAAGTTTATTTGTGCATATATTTGAGGGTAAAGATACAACAAAAAACAAAGGTGGAATATAGTTATTTCAAAACCTAAAAGAAAGAATGATTTGCAAGTGGATGTGTTAACATTAAAAGCTTAACCTGCTTGGTTTTCAGTGAAGTGAGTAAAATACCAGACATGGGATTTAAACCCCAAATAATGTATTTTATTAAATGTGTATCTAGTCTGGCTGATATTCATGATTTCTCCAAGCTGGAAAGATCCTAACTACTTGTATGATCTTATTTTAAAGATCTTACTATTTGAATATGTTGATACATGAGATCTAATTGCTCTAAATACAATTCATCAAAATGTAATTGTCTCCACTAAAAAAGAAAAATAAATGTCTCTTATCTAAGTCTTTCTAGACTGAATATCTGGAATATCTTTCAAATCAGTCCTTTTGTTCATCTGTAGAAAAGTGATTGCTGATGACTACCAAAAGACCTGAGAATTCAAGTCTCTGTACAGCAGAAAGAGAAGAGAATAAGAGTGAGCAGTAGTGGACTGTCAAACAGGTAGAGCACCAATTCCGATTGCTACTGGTTTAGCATCCTGACATTTTGCTATTTATGACAGCAGAACGTTATCAAACTTTGTGTTTTGCCTTTGTTAGTAAGGTTAGCTTGTTTTGTCTTGAGTGTTGTTTGTTTTATTTTTGCAGGTGGACTCATTTCTAGATGATACGTACGGTTATGTACTAATCATTCTACTGTATATTAATAAATGTAATTAAATAATAGAAGACAGCATCAAACAGATGACAATTGCCTTGAAGCTCCGTGATGTATTGAGGCTATATGAGGATACATAATAAAAACTTGAGGAGTTTATCAGAAACATTTTTAAATCTTGCAAAAGTAGTCAGTTGTGGATTACTTTACGCAAGTTGTGTGACTTCTCTGAGCATTGTTTTCTTATCCCTAATATATGAATATTAATAATTACCATATGAAACAATTCCAATAACTGATTATAAAGAACTTTGCAAAATACCTGGAACATAAAGAGATGTCCAATGATTATAGGTTTCATTTTCTCTCATTTTCCTCATCATAATTTATTTAGTATCATACAAATTGTCAAACTAACTCACTTAAAATCTTTTACCACATGAGAACTCAGGAAAAAAAAGTAAAAGAAAAATCGCTTTTCATTAGTTTCTGATTGGTGATACACACCTTACTGCCAGAGTGCATTCATATACAGATGACTGTAGGTATATATGTCTGTTGTATGTATATAGTTTCTCTTTATGAGATTGGTGAATATACAAAGAACAATTTGGAGGAAAAACACAGTCGAACACAGGAAGCCTTAACTCTGCTTTTATTTTATTTTATTTATTTTGAGATAGAGTCTCTCTCTATTGCCCAGACTGGAGTGCAGTGGCATGATCTCAGCTCAGTGCAACCTCTGCCTCCCGGGTTCAAGCAATTCTCCTGCTTCGGCCTCCCAAGTAGCTGGGATTACAGGCACCCTCCATAACGCGCAGTTAATTTTTGTATTTTTAGTAGAGATGGGGTTTCACCATCTTCGCCAGGCTGGTCTTGAATTCCTGACCTTGTGATCCACCCACCTCGGCCTCCCAAAGTGCTGGGATTACAGGCGTGAACCACCACACCCAGACGTGATTCTGCTTTTAATGGAAGCTTTCTGAGTAGCTAAAATGACAATATTTTTAAAATTTAAGAGGGCTGCACATTATGAAATAAACATACCCACTGGGAAAATTTTGAACAGTTTGTTTCTCATGGATGAACAGTTCTTCAGCCTCATTGTGTTAACATCGATGAAAAATACACATGCCACAGCCTTCGTTACCACTTGATTCTGAACTCTGTGGTCAGATTTCAGGTCATTGGTATCAGAGAAGCTCTGCAGAAAACTTTTACACATTCTCACAGTAGCAGTTTATTAAAACGATTCTTCATGTTGCATAATTATTTAACTACTTTCCATACATCTCTGAGTTTAATATACAGACCAAAAATGCATATTTTACATCTTTCTTTTTCATTTATTTTATGTACTCTTTCTTTATATTATGACTATAATAAGCATTACTTACTATTGAATCAATCACACGTTGCTCTGTAATAATGCAAAAGCTTTCGTTTGTTTCAGTGGTTATTAAATTTTGCTATGTACTATTTTACTATTTACAAGTAATAATGCTACAGTCATGTGCCACTAGTTAATGAGAATAAATTCTGAGAAATGCGTCATTATGTGACTTCGTCATCGTGTGAACATCATAGTGTATACTGACACAAACATAGTTGGGATAATCTACTGTACATCTCAGCTATGTGGTATAGCCTACTGCTTCTAGGCTACAAACCTGTTCAGCATGTTATTGCACTGAATACTGTAGGCAATTGTAATACCCATGTTAAGTGTTTGTGCATCCAAACATATAAAGTATACGTTAAAAATATGGTATTATAATCTTATGAGACACCATTGTATATGTGGTTCATCATCGACTGAAATGTTATTTTTGTATTTACTAGTAATATTATTATATAATATATAATATAGCATTATATCACTATGTAACATTTGCTATTATAATAAATTATAGTTATTAGTTATTATATAATATTTCAATAAAATGATGTTTTAGAAATTTAATTTTCCCAGAATGATGAATGTCTTGGATGAGATCTCACAGGTAGATAATAACAAAATTAAGATAAAAACCTAGGTCTCTACTCTCTTTATACTGTAATCTTCAGAATAAACATGTCATTTGAAAGAAAACCAGTGTTTTCAATTTATTTTTTAGTACCAAAGTAAATGATATTTATTAAGTAAATCTGAAGTTTAAACTAATCTCAAATATTTAAACTGTACAAAACAAACAGGAATTAAACTTTTTTTAACAAAAGAAAATGTTTAAATGAACAAACTTTCACAAGACTTGTCTTAAATAAGAAATCAAAGCTGGTCCTTTGTTCTATTTACTCAGTAAGTCATGGAAACAATAAACATCCGTATTCTTAAATAAAAGACCAACCAAGAAATTAAGACATATAAATCAAAAGCAGAATTTCCGTCAAAGCAAAAGTACACACAAAAATTCCTCTCCAGGATTCAACGCACTCTCTGTCCAGCCTTTAAGTGGATCTCTTCTAGACAGGGAACTGCACCACATGACTTCTTCAGAAGTGCTACAGCTTCCAGTGTACAAACACTTTCCAGAAATCCTTGAAACTTCTAGATCTTCTGGTACAATTAAGTGGCAGAAATTTCAGCCACAAATTTAAAATAATACTGTTTCTATGACAGACTTTTTCAAAATCACTCCAGCACCTGAGGGAAACCCTCAGCTCTGTCACAAGCTATGTGATTTGATGAAATCATTTTATCTCTTTAGGAGTATGGTGATCTATAATGAAAACGTAATAGTTCCTACTTGATGGGGTTAGTTATAAGGAGAGTGAGACAGAATGAGTAAATCAGCTAACTCTTAGAGGGTGCTCAATATATCACAGTCACATTTCCAGATGGGTTGAAGTTTAACAGGAAATACCATTTTTTCTTGATGTAGAAGAATGTAAATTATTGAAGTGAAAATGTAAATGACTCCTAAGCTCTTCATGGCAAAGGCATCATTATTTGGGCTAAGTGTAAGCCAGGGGCAGACATTTTGTTTTATTTATTGTTACATTCTTAACTTCAAGATCAGCTTCTGACCTACACAAGGTTTTCAATAAACAGTTGGTGAATAAATGACTACTCTTTACTCTCTTCTCATCAATATTATTTTCTAGAAGAATGTCATTTTGTAGTGCTTCAAACCTTTTAAGACATTAAAATCTAGGAATGCTATACATCTGTTCTTTAGCCTGATGTTTATCTTACCCGGAAATAAAAAACCCGCTTTGCAGCAAACACATTTGCTCTTTCCAAGGCAAATTAGCCTTCTTATTGACCAGGTAAAACTTGATTTAAGGAGCTGGAATAACAGTAGGGTATATTTTCCTTCTGGAGCATGTTATCTTGAATGATTTCCCCTATAAATTATCATTTCAAATACTGGATGAAGATGCAACTCCTGAGAGTATATAAAAACCACAATAAAATAAATCACAACTAAGCTTAAAAGCATTTTCAAAAGCAGGAATTAAAATGAAGTGTAGATTCTTCAGCAGAAGCAACGAATAATTTAGGGGTATTTGCATTCTGTGGATTTTTTGCTAGATTAATTTTATGTATTAGATGTGACATAGTCTACTTACCACTGTCACTAATATTAAAACAACAATACAACAATGTCAGATGGCTGAAGAACCTACTGAAATGAGCAAAGGGAAAATTTAAGAAAACAGGTTTAAGATTAGGTCTCTAATATTGGAACCAATAGTAATACAGGTTCCAGTATGACTATAAGGGGGATAAAGCAAATATGATAGAATAAGAGACTCTAACACAGATCTTTAATCATTTTCTTTACAGAGAAGATGCAATTTAGAAAAACCAAAGGCAAGAATCAAACCTGACTTTCTTAGTTCCTGAGAGCCAATTACGTTGTCTTACTTGGTTGGACTGTCATTCTTTTTGTCGCCAGTTCCTCATCTCTCCCTTTGCCAGAACAAATTATATCATTGGCAAATGCAGAACATCAGTTCAGCAGACAGTAACTAGAACAACCGGCACAGACAAATACAGAAAGGCCCAGAGAGTGCAAATGTTCCTTATGTCTCATGGATAGTTAATGGCCACAGGAGGGCTGAGAGCCTTCAGCCAGCACTGAGGTACCTGGGAGAATGTCTGTCCTCTTGAAATTATCTCCCTCTTGCCTGAATCTCTCAGTGATGATTGTTGAGGAACTACGCCTGAGGTAGAGCTTGTGCTTCGATATTAGGCCATAACAGTTGCCAGTAACAGTCAGTTTCACCAGAAACTGTGAGCCAGATTAGTGGATGGCTCTGTTCAGAACCTTCTCCCTTCACTTTTTCTGTTGACAGTGCAATGATGAAATCAGATGTTAGATGTAAAATTAAATGCTATACCATGATGAGAAAGGCCTTGCTTATTTTCTCAAACCATCTGTATTAAAGTAAAGCTGTTTGGGGATTTTTTATTTTTTTTGTCTTTTTGTCATTGTTTTTAATTTTATTTGTGCTTTTATTTCCCATCTATTTTGGAGTGATAACTTATAAAATATAATACAAAGGAATTAGTAGAATAATAAAAGGAATTTTTTTAATAAAAAAAAAACAAAACTAAAGACAGGGCCAGGCACAGTGGTTCGTGCCTGTAATCCCAGCACTTTGGGAGGCCGAGGCGGATGGATTACAAGGTCAGGAGTTCCAGACAAGCCTGAACAATATGGTGAAACTCCGTCTCTACTAAAAATACAAAAATTAGGCAGGCGTGCTGGCACGCACCTGTAGTCCCAGCTACTCGGGAAGCTGAGGCAGGAGAATCGCTTGAAACCAGGAGATGGAGGTTGCAGTGATCCGAGATCACGCCACTGCCCTCGAGCCTGGGTGACAGAGCGAGACTCCATCTCAAAACAAACAAACAAACACCTAAAGACATACAAATGATGTTATGATAACTTTATGACTTTGCTTAACAAAAATACATTTAGGTTTAATTAAGTGTAATTCAACTAAACAAAACATAGAGAAACAGAAAGAATTACAAGTACGCAGCTCATTCCTTGACAGTATGCTTATAAGTGGTCAATATAGAGAAGAGTATACACACTAGTAACTTTTTATCGTTGTTCAATAGTAACTAAAAACTTACAATAGAAATTTTCCTTGCCATATTGATTTATACATATAAATTTTTAATAAGCACTGATATTTAAAGTTTCTATATGGCCGATGAACATCTTTCTTGCTTGTTAATCCATCTGGTCAAGGTAAAACTGACAACATGCTATTAACAAAAGGTAATATAACTATAACCTTCTTACTTTTTTTTTATTATGATTGGTGCAAAAACCTCTACATGGTCTTTCAGAAGTTTGTTGAAAGGAATGGAAAAGTTAATAAAATTTAAAGCAATTTCTATAAGCAAAAGATGTCAAAAAACTTTTTATCTAAAATAAAGCAAAGTATGCTAAAATTTCATAATTCATTTTCAATGCATTAGTAGCTAGTTCAAACAAACTATCCTGGTAAAATTATACTGAAATTTAAATTTTCCTTCAATGAAAGAAGTGAGTTCCACCTCCTTAAATTTCTTGTCCTTGAATCCTCTTTTGATAACAAATAATTTTCAAAGGAGTCTATCAGATTCATAGTGTTTATTAACAACTTCTCATAGATATGCAACATAAAGATCACCACATAGTTCATCTAAAATTTTTGTTAAATTGCAAAACACGTCATGACAATCTGTAGAAATTCTGTTCTTCAAACCTTTTTAGTTTTGCTCTTTGATCTTATTTTCCATTGAAAACTGGTCCGTCTTGGCATGGATATATTCAGATCATCAAAGATGTCAAGGATATCAGAAAATATCTTGCAATCCCATCTACTTATTTATACTTCTTTCCTATCTTATAGAAACACTGATAACCCATTCTATAATTCAAGCATTCTTGAAATTGTTCCCAGTGATAACTATCATGGTTTAACTTTCAATATTTGTTTAAATCAGTTTCTATATTATCAAATCACAATACAAAAAATCTAAAATTGCAGGCACTAGACTTTATAAAATTTACAAATTTTACTATGGCACTGCGCACACTCTTTAGTTCAGCTTCTTTTGTCATGTATGGCAAGACTTTCTCAATGAAGGTCTCCCTGTGTCAATTTACATTTTGACACAAGCTCCATAATCTGATTGACCATCTACAATATTTTCTTTTCAATATATCCATGTCATTTGAACATATGCTACATAATACTTAAACTCCAAAACTCATTTGATGATGAAGTGATACTTTGTAGCTTTAGCTCATTCAGAATTGGTTGTATTTTTCAGAATCAAAGGAAAATCAAGGTTTCCTTCATTTCACCTTTATGTTCAAATAATACATACCAAAAGAATGGCCATGTTAGCAATATCTATGGGTTCTGTAAGATGCCCTGAATGTGCATGGCCACCCGACTTTTCTAACCAAGCATCTCTGATACAGCTTTTGACAATAATGATTTGGCAACTGTACATGCTTAGCAACTACATTAGAGGTAAAATGCTATGTATAGGAATCTCTAAAGCACCAATGTTTAGACATCAGGTATTGAACAACTGCTCTGCTAACTTTTTAATGTAATACTCCTTCTTTCAGATAAATCTTTGGTTTAGGGCTTATCTATTTATGCTGTGCTTTTAAATGCTATTTATGGTGTGATAGTTTATTTCTTTACTAGCCAGTGTATCTCCAAAAGTAACACACTCCAGTGTTCACACTTGACCCTCAGTTATGGCTTTATCACAACACTCAAGTCATAAAAAATCATATTCACAAATAAAACTAGGAAGAACAGCAAATTAAAAAAAAATAAATTTACTTCATTAAAATTGAATAATTAAACTGAAGGAACATACTTTAGTAACCTTGCAAAACAGGATTTGGGCTTGAATATTCCGGGTCTAAAAACAAAAAGAACTACACAGAAATCCTCCTGTACCCAGTAAATTTATCTCTTAAAAAGGCCTAAGTTAGTATTCTGAAACTATATGTGTGCTAGAATTGAACAAATCATAAATATGTTGGAGATGATGAGTCACATTTTTTACCATTAGAGAAAGAAGTTACAGATATGGAAAAGGGAAGATTCATGTGAGCCCTGTGTTATGGGAAAGGAATCAGAGATATCAGTATGAAAGCACAGAGAGAGAAAGGAGAAATAACTAAAGATTGATGCATGTGTGTGGGTTAGAGACACAAGGTCAAGGGAAAATTGATCTTATTCACAGGCCCTGCTCACACTCAAGGGGAAGGGGTTGTATACATGTGTACACCAGGAGATGCCTTAAAAGTCAAAGGGCAACTACGGAAAACCCTGAGTTATCAAGTGTGGTAGCTGGATTAAGTGGCCAAAGTGAGGTTGGGTTTCTCAGGCTGGGGCTGGGGAAAGGACGCTGCTACTTCAGAAAAAGGGGGAAATCAGAGAGTGAAGCCGTGGGATAATCCAGGGCCCATGAAGGAAGTTTGAGGATCAAATGCTTGGAGGAATAAAGGAATGAGATTAAAGATAAAAACTGAAGTTTGGTTTTGGTGGCCCCAAGATGGCCGAATAGGAACAACTCCAGCCTCCAGTCCCCAGAGTGAGCGACACAGAAGACAGGTGATTTCTGCATTTCCAACAGAAGTACGGGGTTCATCTCACTGGGGCGTGTCAGAGTCAGACAGTGGGTGCAGGACAGTGGATGCAACACAACAAGTGAGAGCTGAAGCAGGGCGAGGCATCGCCTCACCCAGGAAGTGCAAGGGGGAAGGGAATTCCCTTTCCTAGTCGAGGAAAACCGTGACACACAACACCTGGAAAATCAGGTCACTCCCACCCTAATACTGTGCTTTACCAAGGGTCTTAGCAAACGGCACACCAGGAGATTATATCCCGCACCTGGCTTGAAAAGTCCCACACCCACGGAGCCTCCCTCATTGCTAGTACAGCAGTCTGAAATCTAACTGCAAGGTGGCAGCGAGGCTGGGGGAGGGCACCCGCCGGTTGCTGAGGCTTAAGTAGGTAAACAAAGTGACTGGTGAAGCTCAAACTGGGTGGAGCCCACCACTACTTAAGGAGGCCTGCCTGCCTCTGTAGACTCTACCTCTGGGGACAGGGCATAGCCAAACAAAAGGCAGCAGAAACCTCTGCAGGTGTAAATGTCCCTGTCTGACAACTTTGAAGAGAGCAGTGGTTCTCCCAGCATGCAGTTTGAGATCTGAGAACGGACAGACTGCCTGCTCAAGTGGGTCCCTGACCCCCGAGTAGCCTAACTGGGAGACATCCCCCACTGGGTGCAGACTGACATCTCACACCTCACACGGCCAGGTACACCTCTGAGATGAAGCTTCGAGAGGAGCGATCAGACAGCAACATTTGCTGTTCAGCAAGATTTCACTCTTCCGCAGCCTCTGCTGCTGATACCCAGGCAAACAGCATCTGGAGTGGACCTCGAGCAAGCTCCAACAGACCTGCAGCTGAGGGTCCTGACTGGTAGAAGGAAAAATAACAAACAGAAAGGACATCCACACCAAAACCCCATCTGTACATCATCATCATCACAGACTAAAGGTAGATAAAACCACAAAGATGGGGAAAAAGCAGTTCAGAAAAGCTGGACATTCTGAAAATCAGAGCACCTCTCCCCCTCTAAAGGAACACAGCTCCTCGCCAGCAACATAACAAAGCTGGACGGAGAATGATTTTAACGAGTTCAGAGAAGAAGTCTTCAGACAATCAAACTTCTCTGAGCTAAAAGAGGAATGACGAACTCAGCGCAAAGAAACTAAAAACTTTGAAAAAATATTTGACAAATGGCTAACTAGAATAACCAATGTAGAAAAGTCCTTAAACGACCTGATAGAGATGAAAACCATGACACGAGAAATATGTGACAAATGCACAAGTTTCAGTAACTGACTCAATCAACTGGAAGAAAGGTTTTCAATGATTGACGATCAAACGAATGAAATGAAGTGAGAAGACAAGTTTAGAAAGAAAGAGTAAAAAGAAATGAACAGAGCCTCTGAGAAATATGGGACTATGTGAAAAGACCAAATCTACGTCTGATTGGTGTACCTGAAAGTGACAGAGAGAATGGAATCAAGTTGGAAAACACTCTGCAGGATGTTATCCAGATCTCTCAGTAGAAATTCTACAAGCCAGAAGAGAATGGGGACCAATATTGAACATTCTTAAGGAAAATAATTTTCAACCCAGAATTTCATATCCAGCCAAACTAAGTTTCATAAGTGAAGGAGAAATAAAATCCTTTATAGACAAGCAAATGCTGAGAGATTTTGTCACCACTAGGCCTGATCTACAAGAGCTCATGAAGGAAGCACTAAACATAGAAAGGAACAACCAGAACCAGCCACTGCAAAAACATGCCAAAATGTAAAGACCATGGATGCTAGGAAGAAACTGCATCAACTAATGAGAAAATAACCAGCTAATAACATAATGACAGGATCAACTTCACACATAACAATATTAACCTTGAATGTAAATGGGCTAAATGCTCCAATTAAAAGACACAGACTGGCAAATTGGATAAAGAGTCAAGACCCATCAGTTTGCGGTATTCAGGAGACCCATCTCACGTGCAGAGACACACATAGGCTTAAAATAAGGGATGGAAGAAGAGCTCCAAGCAAATGGAAAACAAAAAAAAGGCAGGGGTTGCAATGCTACTCTCTGATAAAACAGACTTTAAACCAACAAAGATCAAAAGAGACAAAGAAGGCCATTACATAATGGTAAAAGGATCAATTCAACAAGAAGAGCTAACTATCCTAAATATATATGCACCCAATACAGGAGCACCCAGATTCATAAAACAAGTCCTTAGAGACTTAGGAAGAGACTTAGACTCCCACACAATAATAATGGGAGTCTTTAATACCCCACTGTCAACTTTAGACAGATCAATGAAATAGAAAGTTAAGAAGGATATCCAGGAATTGAACACAACTCTGTATCAAGCAGACCTAATAGACATCTACAGAACTCTCCATCCCAAATCAACAGAACATACATTCTTCTCAGCACCACACTACACTTATTCCAAAACTGACCACATAGTTGGAAGTAAAGCATTCCTCATCAAATGTAAAAGAACAGAAATTATAACAAACTGTCTGTCAGACCACAGTGCAATCAAACTAGAACTCAGGATTAAGAAAACCAATCAAAATCTCTCAAGTACATGGAAACTGAACAACCTGCTCCTGAATGACTACTGAGAACATAACGAAATGAAGGCAGAAATAAAGATGTTCTTTGAAACCAATGAGAAAAATGATACAAAATACCAGAATCTCTGGGACACATTTAAAGCAGTGTGTAGAGGGAAATTGATAGCACTAAATGCCCACAAGAGAAAGCCGGAAAGATCTAAAATTGACAGCCTAGCATCACAATTAAAAGAACTAGAGAAGCAAGAGCAAACACATTCAAAAGCTAGCAGAA
>NW_012115910.1:5689913-5693364 GCF_000951035.1 Colobus angolensis palliatus
AATTAAAAGAACTAGAGAAGCAAGAGCAAACACATTCAAAAGCTAGCAGAAGGCAAGAAATAACTCAGATCAGAGCAGAACTGAAGGAGACAGAGACATGAAATCCCTTCAAAAATATCAATGAATCCAGGAGCTGGTTTTTTGAAAAGATCAACAAAATTGATAGACTGCTAGTAAGATTAATAAAAAAGAAAAGAGAGAAGAATTAAATACGTGCAATTAAAAAGTGATAAAGGGGACATGATCACTGACCCCACAGAAATACAAACTGCCATCAGAGAATACTGTAAATACCTCTATGCAAATAAACTAGAAAACCTAGGAGAAATGGATAAATTCCTGGACACATACACTCTCCCAAGACTAAACCGTGAAGAAGGTGAATCCCTGAATAGACCAATAACAGGCTCAAAATTGAGGCAATAATTAATAGCCTAGCAACCAAAAAAAGTCCAGGAGCAGATGGATTCACAGCAGAAATCTACCAGAGGTACAAGGAGGAGCTGGTACCATTCCTTCTGAAATTATTACAATCAATAGAAAAAGAGGGAATCCTCCCTAACTCATTTTATGTGTTCAACATCCTCCTGATACCAAAGTCTGACAGAGACACAACAACAAAAAAGAGGATTTTAGACCAATATCCCTGATGAACACTGATGCAAAAATCCTCAATAAAATACTGGCAAACCGAATCCAGCAGCACATCAAAAAGCTTATTCACCACGATCAAGTGAACTTCATCTCTGGGATGGAAGGCTGGTTCAACATATGCAAATCGATAAACGTAAACCAGCATATAAAGAGAATCAAAGACAAAAACCACATGATTATGTCAATAGATGCAGAAAAGTCCTTTGACAAAATTCAACAGCCCTTCATGCTAAAAACTCTCAATAAATTCGGTATTGATGGAACATATCTCAAAATAATAAGAGCTTTTTACGACAAACCCACAGCTAATATCATACCGAATGATCAAAAACCGGAAGCATTCCCCTTGAAAGCTGACACAAGACAGGGATGCCGTTTCTCACCACTCCTATTTAACAGAGTGTTGGAAGTTCTGGCCAAGGCAATCAGGCAAGAGAAAGAAATAAAGGGTATCAGTCAGGAAAAGAGGAAGTCAAATTGTCCCTGTTTGCAGATGACATGATTGTATATCTAGAAAACCCCATTGTCTCAGCCCAAAATCACCTTAAGCTGATAAGCAACTTCAGCAAAGTCTCAGGATACAAAATTGAGGTGGAAAAATCACTAGCATTCTTGTACACCAATAACAGACAAACAGAGAGCCAAATCATGAGTGAACTCCCATTTACAAATGCTTCAAAGAATAAAATATCTAGGAATCCAACTTACAAGGGATGTGAAGGACCTCTTCAAGGAGAACTACAAACCACTGCTCAGTGAAATAAAAGACGACGTAAACAAATGGAATAGCATTCCATGCTCATGGACAGGAAGAATCAATATCTGAAAATGGTCATACTGCCCAAGGTAGTTTATAGATTCAATGCCATCCCCATCAAGCTACCAATGACTTTCTTCACCAAATTGGAAAAAAACTACTTTAAAGTTCATATGGAATCAAAAAAGAGCCTTCATTGCCAAGACAATCCTAAGCCAAAAGAACAAAGCTGGAGGCATCACGTTACCTGACTTCAAACTATACTACATGGCTACAGTAACCAAAACAGCATGGTACTGGTACCAAAACAGAGATATAGACCAATGGAACAGAACAGAGTCCTCAGAAATAATAGCACACATCTACAGCCATTTGATCTTTGACAAACCTGACAAAAACAAGAAACGGGGAAAGGATTCCCTATTTAATCAATGGTGCTGGGAAAACAGGCTAGCCATATGTAGAAAGCTAAAACTGGATTCTTTCCTTACTCCTTATACAAAAATTAATTCAGGATGCATTAGAGACTTAAATGTTAGACCTACAACCATAAAAACCCTATCAGAAAATCTAGGCAATACCATTCAGGTCATTGGCATGGGCAACGACTTCATGTCTAAAACACAAAGAGCAATGGCAACAAAAACCAAAATTGACAAATGGGATCTAATTAAACTAAAGAGCTTCTGCACAGCAAAAAAAAACTACCATCAGAGTGAACAGGCAACCTACAGAATGGGAGAACATTTTTGTAATCTACTCATCTGACAAAGGGCTAATATCCAGAACCTACAAAGAACTCAAACAAATTTACAAGAAAAAAACAAACAACCCCATCAAAAAATGAGCAAGGGATATGAACAGACACTTCTCAAAGGAAGACATTTATGCAGCCAACAGACACATGAAAAAATGCTCATCATCACTAGCCATCAGAGAAATGCAAATCAAAACCACAATGAGACACCATCTCACACCAGTTAGAACAGCTATCATTAAAAAGCCAGGAAACAACATGTGCTGGAGAGGATGTGGAGAATAGGAACACTTTTTCACTGTTGGTAGGACTGTAAACTAGTTCAACCATTGTGGAAGACAGTGTGGCAATTTCTCAAGGATCTAGAACTGGAAATACCATTTGACCCAGCCATCCCATTACTGGGTATGTACCCAAAGGATTATAAATCTTGCTGCTATAAAGACACATGCACACGTATGTTTACTGTGGCACTATTCACAATAGTAAAGACTTGGAACCAACCCAAATGTCCATCAGTGATAGACTGGATTAAAAAAATGTGGCACATATACACCATGGAATACTCTGTGGCCATAAAAAATGATTAGTTCATTTCCTTTGTAGGGACATGGATGCAGCTGGCAACCATCATTCTCAGCAAACTATCGCACAAACAGAAAACCAAACACCGCATGTTTTCACTCATAGGTGGGAATTGAACAATGAGAACACTTGGTCACAGGAAGGGGAACATCACACACTGGGGCCTGTTGTGGGGTCAGGGGATGGGGGGAGGGATAGCATTAGGAGATATACCTAATGTAAATGACGAGTTAATGGGTGCAGCATACCAACATGGCACATGTATACATATGTAACAAACCTGCATGTTGTGCACGTGTACCCTAGTACATAAAATATAATTAAAAAGAAAACTCTGAGATATTATACTTAATGATAAAATATGAATAACTTGCTCCTTGAAATCAGAAATGAGACAAGAATGCTTTTTATGGCTACATAATTTAAACATATTTTTTGGAGGTCCTAGTCAGAGGTATAAGAGAAGAAATTGAAATTAGATTTATAAGAATTGTATATTAAGAAATAAAAATGTTACTATAATTGTAATTCCCTTAAATATTTATGGGTAATCTATGAGAATAAACATGAAATTAGCAATGTCTCTAGATATAATATTATTGGATATCAGCAATTATAAAATAACTTTTAAATTCTATCGCTTACAATGGCATCAAGAAACATCACACAGATAGAAGTAAATCTAAACAAAAAAACAG
>NW_012115910.1:5693993-5768788 GCF_000951035.1 Colobus angolensis palliatus
TCAGCTCACTGCAAGCTCCGCCTCCCGGGTTTATGCCATTCTCCTGCCTCAGCCTCCCGAGTAGCTGGGACTACAGGCACCCGCCACCTCACCCGGCTAGTTTTTTGTATTTTTTTTAGTAGAGACGGGGTTTCAACCATGTCAGCTAGGATGGTCTCGATCTCCTGACCTCATGATCTGTCCGTCTCGGCCTCCCAAAGTGTTGGGAAATTTATACTTTCAGTTAAATCCTAATGAAAAGCTAGGTAAACATTTTTGTGTGTGTGCATGTGTACATGTAAAATGAAAAGTTGATTCTAAAATCATATGAAAATGCAACAACCAAGAACCAAAAAGTGTCAAACCCAAGCTGAAGAACAATGCTTGGGTGCCTACGGTCCTTATTGCCAAGATGTATTACAAAGTGACATTAATCAAAGTGGTGTTATATTAGATCCTGGATAGCAAACAGACCAATAGATTTATGAGTCTAGAAACAGATCCACCCACTGGACATTTTTATTAATGGTATATGTGACACTTGAAAGCAGAAGAAGAAGGGTCTGTTTAACAAATGGTGGTGGATCAAGAGGATAATCATGTAAAAACTATTCAAACATTTACCTCTATACCTAAATGAATTACATGGAGAAGATAAATTTAAATATTTATTTTATAAACAACAGGGTTTCTAGAAGATTACTTACAAGAATATCATCTTGATCCGGAGACAAATCGTTTTAGGAAAAAAATAACTATAAAGGAAACTACTGACAAATTGCACCATATGAAAATCAAGGATTTGTGTTCATCAATAGACACTATTGAAAGGAACACACAAACCATGGATTAGCGGAAGATATTTGCCTTAGATATAATGCAAAAGAGTTTTTATCAAAAATATAAAATGAAATACTTCACAACAATATTAAATGACATATATCCCAAGAGAGGCAATAGGCAACAGACTTGAACAAGCAATTCATAAAAGGACAGGGGAGAGAATAGTAAAAGAACAAACAAACAAATAAGCACCTCTTTCAACATCAGGGAAATTTAACCAAAATAAAATACTATGACACACCATCTGAATGGTGAACACGAGAACGAGTGGCAAGACCTAGTTGCTGCTGAGTATGTGTAAAAATAGGAAATCAGATTCACAATTGCTGACATTTGTGTTACTTGGTGCAAACAATTTGGAAATCTGTTGAGAATTATCTGCCAAGTGGAGCATATATGTATCATATGATGGAGCTATTACACTACTAGTATGTATCCTAATACAAAAGTGTTAACAGTCAGTAGTTCAATAAAAGCTATACTTAATCTGGAAATTGTTCGTTCTGTAATTCACTCATTTTCTCCTTGGATCAACCAAGGAAATGCTGACATAGAAAAAACAACCTTGTGGCTATGGTAGTAGCATTTTGCTAGCACATAAATTACTGACCAGAGTCTTTTCAATTTAAAAATTACTTTTATCAGCATATGCTTGGTATGTCAAGACATGTTGATTTTAACTAAACATGGAATTTATAAATTCATGGTATAAAATTTATACAACAAGCAAATCTACGAATGGAAGTTAGTCACATAATCCCTTTATCCCTGTGTGACTAATGAAGCATCTTAGATCTAAATGGCTTCAACTGCACTGGTGTGTAGTGTTAACTTTCTTAGCTCTTGTCTATTATTCTAAAACAAGAATGGGCTCCAGTTCTGAAAAGGAGAGAACTTGAAAGATTTTGCAGACTATTTTGAGCATCTCTGCCCAACAAGAAATGACAAATCCTGGACTGTATTTTTGCTTGTAGTCTTTGAATCATTAATAAAGTTTGAAGTTGGGAAAAATCTATAATGTCTGTGAGTTTGCTTTGAGGCTTCAACCATTTGTAGAGACCACACAGATTACTGCCTATGGTGAGATTATTTATCAGGTCCACAAATTAGGGGCAAAGTCACTATTTGGTTAAAAGTGTGAGGAGTAGACAAACGTATGATGAGAATCTAGTGCTAGAAATGTCTCCTATGCGTCCTTGCTGTGAGGTGGTGCAGAAGCTTGTGGCCAGGACAATTCATCAGTAATGGAATTTAAAAGACATAGAGAGTGAGAGCGAGAGGTCTGGTTCAGTGGACAGAGAGAGAACTTCAAGAAGAGGGCATGTTACTATACTATTCACTAAATGCTGTTAGCCTGGTTTAAAGCAACAACAACAAACTAAATCTAAAGGAGGAAATTAGGCAGAAACTAAATCTAAAGGGCAATGGAAGTAAAAGAAGAAAGACCTGTTCTTTTCATCTCAGGAAGGCATTACCTTGCTTCTGTGGTTATTCACTTGTGAAGTAACTCTCAACCAGTGATCAACCCCAAAGAATACAGAAGTATCCGGGGCCATGGCCAGATTACCACAGAATGCAGAGGTTATTCAGTGAAAAAGCTGGCTATTTTCTGAGAAATATCAGCAAAAACCTACACATTCATACCATAAAGAATTCTCAGAATAGAAACCAGGGTCAAGGAATGAGGATTCGGACACCAAAGTCTATAAACTAGTAAGTAGAAGATATAATTTGGATTTATTAAAGATTTCCAAGTTGACACAAACTTTTCCAAATGGTATAGCAACTTACTTGAAAAACAGATAAAGAGAGTAGAACTTAGCTAACTTGCCCTGAGAAGAAACCATCAAGACTAACTAATGGAATACTCTTTCTGCAATAGTAGGGATGTTAACAGTGTAGGCAGGAAACCTGGTGTTTGTTCTATGACCTTTTGAGAGGCACAGTCATTCAAGGCCACTGACACAGACCATGGCAAATGCTATTATACAAGGATCACCTCAGTTTTTGAGTATCTTATGTAACCTTACTCCTTTGAGGGTCATCAAAACATTCAGTAGTCAGTAATTGGTAACTGTAATCTGATAACTCAGCTACCATTCACGGGGTGAAATGATGAGAGATTTCTGCTATTCAAAAGAAAGGTAGCACTTTAGCTGGGCATGGTGGTGTGTATCTGTAGTCCCAGCTACTCAGGAAGCTGAGGCACGAGAATTGCTTGAACCTAGGAGGCAGACGTTATAGTGAGCCGAGGTTGCACCACTGCATACCAGCCTGGGCAACAGAACGAGACTCTGTCTCAAAAATAATATAAAAAATTAATGAAAAAAAAAGAAAGGTAACACCAACAGAAAACGTGTTCAAAAATGTGAGAAAGAAAAAATCAGCTTAAATAGATGAAGTGGTTTACATGACTTCTGAAAGATAAGATAAAAAAGAGAGTATGATTTTCTGATTCCACTTAAACTATCTAGCATAGGCAAATTCATGGATATGAAAAGTAGAATAGAGGTTCCTAAGAAGCTGTCAAGGAGGAAAAATTGGAAGTTATTGCTTAAAGGATAGAGACTTTGTACTTGGGATGATGAAATCTTCTGGAACCAGTGGTAATGGTTGGTAACACAACATTGTGAATGTACTTACTGCTACTACTTTGTATACTTAAAAAGGTTAAAATGATATATGTTATGGGTATTTTACTGCAAACAAAAAGTAGAAGAGAAAATTATTGGGACTTCTGCTACAGAAATGGTAGTAATTACTTACAGTGAGGGGTAGAGAGTGAGAAGGAGGTGTAAATACTAAATATGACACATCTCGTAAAGACGTAAATACCGTACATGCTACTTGCATCACATAACTCAATCTGGGTGAATTAATATTCACTTATGGGAGTCATAATTTAAAATGAGAATATTTGAAGAAGGGCTAGAATGTTCTTCAGTTTAATTCATGGAATCTTAAAATAACTGGCAGAAGACCTGGGAACTGCTTGTCTAAGCCTTGTTGGGGGATCTAACATCAGTTACAATGATGTGAATGCAATGACCCAATTGTCATAAGAAATATTTTTGGGGATCACTGACTCAGGTACAGGGAGGTCCATGCACTATAAATAGCCCGAATGTGAAATCTGCAGGGTTCAAAGGTGGCGTTGAAGGAAGTAAGGTTATGGCTCAACTGCAAAATGGAAAGCAAACTGCAGGTGTGGTTGCTTTGCTGTTTCCTGAAAACATAACTGAAATTAATGTTATGGAGCTCTGCCGCTATAGTTCTACCAACATGGATGACAAAGTGAACCCTTTGTCCAGTCCGTGGGGACCTGTGTAATGGACCAAGCTTTCTTCTGTGGAAAAACGAAACAATATAGAATTCCCACTTGGAAACAAGAAACCACTTCTCTAATGAAGAAAATGGTTGAATTAGGATACTTGCTTTTTACTAATTCCATTTTATCCAACCCATTTTGGCTGGGATCAAGGTAAAGAACTTCTTGAGACTGACAGTTGAATACTGATGATGAAATGCTACAGCATGTGAGTTTGCTTCAGCCGTGTGTCCAATATGATAAACATTACATAACAAATGCAATAGGCCAAGGCTAACTGAGGTCCAGAGTAGACGTAGATAATTGCTTCTTTTTCATCCTATTTTTGAACCAGCCAAGCACAATTTGCATTTATGTAAAGTTATCTGCAGTCCTCTTTTACAACTTTGTCAAAGATATTGAAATATACCAGCATCCTCTCAGAGACTGAGGAGATGTGGTTTTGGTAGCTAACTGTTAAACGTAAGTTGGAGTGCTTCATTGATTTGTTGTTATAATTGCCTCCTTGGAGAAAAAAAAAAGCAGGTGGATTTAAGAACTGCAGTCAACCATGTGAAAAATGGAAGCTGGAGAATAGACTCAGCTAAAGCTAAACGTCCAGTTTAGTCTGAGAAATTTTGTGAATCTCATGAGGTAAAACGGCCAGGGACAGCATTCAAACTGTAAGAAATAAATGATAATTTTACTAATCCACCTCTGAAGAGGAAGCCAGTAGACTCCTAGGCTTGTTTGGGTTTGGGCACAGCCGCATCAGCCTCACAGGAATCCTACTGGGTCCTTTTCACAAAGACACAAGGAGGAAATACAAACGTACATTGAGCCCAGAGAAGATATAACAATCAATGTTTACAACGGGGCTGCTGAGGAGGCAGTGTAGCTGGGATGTAAATATTCAATCACCCAGATACTCTTTGAAGCATCTGCAACTAGAATCCATGCAGACTGGAGCCTCAGGCAGAAAAACAATACTGCTACTCAGCTATTGAAGAAATTGGAAGACTATTTGTAGCTTGCTCCTGGATGTTACGAGAGAATGTTTCTACCCTAGAAAAGCTTCCAGATAATCTTGAGATTAGAAATGCCTATCAGCTCAGAGAAATGTTTGCATACAGATGGCAAGACTCAGTAGAGTTCCTTGATGCAGAGGAAACGGTATATTCAAAATTGCAGACATGGAAAGCATGAAGAGTCTGCCTCATACATGAACAGGGAGCTTTATTGCCTCTGTAGACAACGATAGAGCCCTCCAAAGATCTTTGTGACTCAACTACCAGCTAGTAGGAAGCTATAATTCTTTTCAGCTGAGACAAAACAGCTTGTTTGTTTCACAAACTTCTGGAATGAGGATCAAGTTGGCTTTTAGACATCACCCATCAGAGGTGCATTCTTTCGTCTGGTGGAGGAAGGTAGTGGTAAATCTGCACAGCAGGTGGGCTGAGAACCATGCATTCAATGGTAGAGGGCAAAGGGGAATTATAACTTCATGGGAGTATTTTCTTCATTATAGATGCTTAAGCCAGAAGCCTACGGACTTTCCACTGTGATCAGGGACCTAGAAGATCATATGATAAAATACACCCAAAGTAAATTCTATGAGAATTTTAAAGAAAAATTAAGGTGGATTACAGTTATGCCAGTTCAGAAGGGAATTAGAACAATGTGGCAGATACCTTAGCCAAATCTTACAACTAGGGTCATTAAGTGAGCATGCATATGTAAGCTCAAACAGTACAGAAATGGAACAAATAATGGCATAGTCATCTTGTATATACTGAAACAACTTATGTGGAAAGGAGTTGAACTCAATATCAATAGACACTAAATTGTCTGAGAACAGCTTTAGGTAGAAGTCCTCAAAGGACAAAGAACTGTGCATAGCTGGCAGGAGAATTCAGTTGAACATAGATGTGTGTGTGTGTTGGTGGCTGGGGAATGGGGCATTCAGCAAAAGTGTGTTGGTGGAAATTGATGCTTGCTCTAATCTGCACTTTGCTTATTCTGCAGCAGAAGAGAAGCAACCATAGAAAATGTGAAAATGAGAATATATAAAGTATTTGTAGTAGTCATTGATCAATCAATTGGATTAACGAGTACATTTCCTCTCATCGAGGTATGCATATCACTGCTACTAATGTACCAAAATGGGCAAGAAAACACAACAAACATATTACATCATTTATTACCCGTAGAGAAATAGTTTTATGAACATTGGAGATGGGATTTAAAACAGATGGTGAGAAAGGATTAAGTCGCTTGCTAAATTGACTAAACAGATATGTTCTCAGATTGAAAGGAGCTCAACATTGTATCTTTTCCATCTCTTCTTCCTTTTTTCCTTGATCCATTCTTCTTTTAGTAGATCCATTCAAGGCTATTTTTAATGTGTGCCAGTGGAGGGCATTATTGAGGCATAAAACATGATATTCACACCATTACAAAACCCTACCACTGAATTTAACTGGATATATTCATATTATTGATAATAATTCTCACTCCATGCAACTAAATGAAGATTACCTACAATTCTTTACTTTTAGATACTGTAATGTTTTCCTGAAAATAAATCAAGCAAAAGTGATGGCATAATTGATGTTACTCTTCTTGGGTAAGCAGTATTATCAAACTTTTAAGCATGTAAATCAAAGTTATAAGAATTTTTAAAAGGAAATCAAAACTTTGATGTTCACAAGTGATGTTTTGTAAATATGAGAAACTCTAAAGTCTGTAACAGAGTAAGAAGTCATCAGATATTCTCACTAGTAAACCAAATAAGATAACTTTTTAAAATCAATAGCTTCTATATATCAGCCACAAAAAGTTAGATAACTTAAAGAAAACTTAGAAATATATTTGATGTAGCAACAAAAATATTAGGTGACTATAAGTAAATCTAAATTTTATGTAAATTATTCTACAGAGATACTTGCAGTATTGTGTTTAATGACATCAAAGTAAAGCTGAATAAATAGAATATATGACATATTCATGAATAGGAAAACTCAGTACCATGAAGTACTTCTGTTCAAATTTATAGCTAGAGTCAATACAGTGTTAATAAAAATTGTAACAAATTTCTTCATGAAAGGTGAAAAGATGATTCTAAAATGTATACAGAGGAGTAAAGGATAAACATTCCTGAAGAAAAAGAAGATTAAGGAGGAAACATAGAAAAACAAAAACACAAATGAGGAGGGAGAAGGGGAAGAAGAGGAAAGAAAATAAGAAAAAGAAAAGCAACATGCAATGATGGTGGCGACATGACAGAATCCTGCTTTGCCATATGTAAAGATTTACCATAAATTCATAGTAATTCTAACAGTCAAGAATTGGTGCACAAATGGTCAAATAGACCAGTGGAACTAGTCGCAGACCTATGAATATAAGCAAATGTGAAACATGACAGAATTGATCATACAAACCATTTATGTGGGGATTTAATGATATCCCCACCTTTTTTTTTATGCTTCTGTCTTCTAGAAGCCCATTAAATGTGGGCGGGACCTAGTGACTTGCTTCTAAAAAGCCACATTCATAACAGATCATAAACGACACTGCTGCTTTCTTTTTTCTCTTAGATCACTTTCCCTTAGCTGAGCTAGTTGTCATGTAAGGACACTAAGACAGTCCTCTGGAGAGGCTTATGAGGTAAGGAACTGAGGCCTCCTGCCAAAAGCCACAGGTCAAGTCTTGGGTTGACTGCAACTTCAGCTGACATTTTAACCACAACCTCATGAGAGATACTGAACCGGGACCACTAAGTTGCTCTTAAATTCCTGATACATGGAAACTTTGAAATGAATGTTTGCTCTTCTAAGCCACCAAGTTTTGCAGTAATTGTTGTTAGCAATAAATAATACAACAGGAAAAGAGATGGACTAGTCAATAAGTGTTCTTGGGACAACTTCGTACTATGAAAAATAATCAATTTGTGTTGAAGACAAATGGAAATAGCCTATATCTAAAACTTTGGGTTAAAATACAAGAAAGTACTACTATAGCCTAGATTTATTTCATGTCAATAAGAGACAAAATTTAAAATTGCAAATTTATAAGCATTTGATAAAATAAAACATAGAAGGAAGAAAATATGTAAGCAATAAATTAGAAAACGTTTTCAATTCTGCTTGAATACATAAACAGTTCTGAAACAAAACAATATAAAATCATGCAACACAACACACATACATACACACACACACACACACACATACACACACAATGGTGGACAAAGTAACTGAATCAGTTTTCTGAGGAAAAAAGAAATCCTAATTGTCAAATAAATATCTGAAAAGCACTCAATCTCATTAAAAGTCAAGGAATTACGAATGAAAAATTAAAACAAGGTAACATTTCAAAAAAGTTAAAATAGCAAACACTGTGGAACAAAAGAGATACTTACATCTTATGGATGGGATGGGTAAAAGATACAACTGCTTTAGAAAACATTTGTTACTATTTTCTGTAGCTGAAGGCAAACATACCCATCTTGGTTCCTGGTATGTGGCAATGCCATTCTTTCAGTGCCTAAACCTTGAAGCCTTCTTTAACTGCTCTTTTTCTCCTTCAAATCTGACTACTTTTTACTACCATAACTTCTATCACCCCAATTCATGTCGCCCTCATCTCTCACCCAAGTTATTAAAATATCCTCCTAACCATTCCCCCAGCTCGTGGCTTGGACTCCTCCCTTCTTCCATCATCCTGAATGTTTCACCTTAGCAGCCACGGTTATACTGCTAAAATATATGCGCTTAAATTCTTTTACTTCAATCTTTTTAAATCAGAGTAAATGTCAAATTTCAAGAGTCCTTTCCCAATATACCTCCAGTTTAAGTGTTGGAAGTCGACTCCTACTTCTATGCTAGAACACACAATTTAAGCTTCTGCATGAAGCATTTGTTCTTTCTGTGAGTGGTCTTCACTCTGAGTGTCTCCTACAATAACTGCTTTGTTATTTACTCCAGTGCCATCTTCTTCATGAGATCCTCTATGATTACCATCTAAAAGGGACTAATCATTCTCCTAATATTGTTTCAAACCCTGCATATTCATGCTATTGCATTTTTTTCTTGTATTATCATCATCATCTAATAAATTCTATTTGTGCTAATCACTAGGGCTACTTGCAAATATTTGATTATTATCTTACTACCAGGTGCATGGTGGGAGTTTATTGTCCCCTGCTACAGTGACTTTCTTTGGCAGTGAGGTGGGAGAGGCAGCGATAAATGTTGACTGCATGTAGAACCTCGAAAAGCCTGCATGAACTTTGCTGCATTCTTTTCTCCCTTCTCCTCAGTATCTAGCACAGTCCAGAGAATGACATTTTGGACATCTTGGATCACAAAATGAGAAAGATGACAATGTGGAGAAAGCTCCTTGGCAATCATATAAAGAACATGTAACATGACTGAGACATAATATTTTAAATTATTTTCAAGTCAGTTCGATAAGGGGATTATTTATCACAGCAGCATAACCACATTTATCTTGGCTGACATAATATTTTATGTTTTGTTGTATTTACTATTTGCCTTTCCCTGCAGAAAAGCACCATAAAGAAATGAAGTTTTGTATATTTTATTCTATACCCTAACTTTGGTGCCCCAAGAGTACCTGCCATATAGACAATTGCCAACACTCAATAGTTGAATGAAAATTGAACAAACGCCCTATGAACTAACAGTTTGATACCCTAAATAAATTGTTGCATGTCTATACTAGAAGATATAGGCCTGGCGAGGTGGTCGGATCACCTGAGGTCAGTAGTTTTAGACCAGCCTGGCCAACATGGTGAAACCACATCTTTACTAAAATACAAAAAAATTAGCTGGGTGGGGTAGCAGGCACCTGTAATCCCAGCTCTACAGGTTGAGACAGGAGAATCACTTGAACCTGAGAGGTGAAGGTTGCAGTGGGTCAAGATCATTGCACTTCAGTCTGGGCAACAAGAGTGAAACTCCATCTCAAAAAACGAATGAATAAAAAATGTGTACATCTATATATGTATGTAAATACATATGTATTTTATATATGATATATTATTTATATATATACTATTTATATAGTATAAATATATATAATGCCTATATATACACACACACTAGAAAATATATACAAGAAAGCTTGTGACAATACTATTTGTAATATGGAAAAATCACATGAGGGAAAATAAAACCTACAAAATATATCATTTTAGAATGCTAAATTCTTTGTGTTATTTTCTCATAATGGGACCACATAAAACAATAAAAAAGAATGAACTACCATTTTTGATAACATGCTGACGTCTTAAGAATCCAATAGTGAGCAGGAAAAAGCGAATCAAATAAAAATATATAAAACATACAGTCATCCATTTAAATTTTAAAAATGGCAAAATGAAACAGTACAACTTTAAAGATAGAGGTAAGAAAACTATATACAAAATGCAGTTTATTATAAACACCCATTTCAGAATAATGGTCACTCTTGGGGAAATGAAGAGAGAGGTGCATAGCATTGGAAGGGGCTAATGGGGAACATTAAGTTATGGTGATAATCTTTTTCCTAAACTGAATAGTGGATACAGGTTCCTTTGTGCTGTTTCCTTTATTATCCTCTGGATCTTAGTTATACTTATGTAATGATTTTTTGTGTAAAATATTCACAGAAAACACCCATGCAGACACATATATGTCTGCATACAGTTTTTTTAAAAAAGGTCTTGTTGGATTATATTTAGAGGATAAGTGCTGGAGCAGGGGTTTGAATATGAAATTGGAGACCACTTCTGCTTGTGAAACACAGAGAAGTCACCTAGTCCAGCTCTGGCTAGCACTCTGCCCCCCAGCCAACACCGTGTGTAGTGCAACCACGCACACAATCTCCAGCAGGAGCTCCCTCCCCATCCCACCAACTTCCAGCTGTGTTGCCTCTGTCACTGTCGTGAATGTCTGTAGGGAAGCAGGTACTCCTGCATCTCCTAGCACTCTGCTGCAGCTGCTGCACCTCACACCTGTGTCCCCATCCCCAGCACAGTGGACTCCAAGCCCCAAGGAGCCAGAAGACAAAGTTAACGTTCAGTACAAATCTGCCAGAGTTACAGCACTCACACCAGGAATTGGGAGCTGAGTGTTAGCCTCCTAAAATCTCCTAGAAATGAAACCAGTTGGCTGAATCTACCTTCTACCACAATCAAACTCTCAAAGTCATAAAATAAGATAAAAGGGGAACAAAAATCCAAACGTCAACAGCCTCAAAGATTGAAGGAACATCAGCCCATGAAGATGAGAAAGAATCAGCACAAGAATGTTAAAAACTCAGAAAGCCAGAGTGCCTTCTTTCCTCCAAACAACTGCATCACCTCTCCAGCAAGCATTCAGAACTGGGCTGAGATGGCTAAAATGACAGACCTGGAATTCAGAATATGGATAGAAAAAAAGACCATTGGGCTACAGAACTACATTGAAACCCAAAGAAAAGAAGCTGAAAACCATGGTAAAATAATCCAGGAGCTGACAGACAAAATAGCCAGTATAGAAAAGAACATAACCTACCTGACAGAGCTGAAAAACACAGTACAAGAGTTTCATAATGCAATCGCAAATGTTAATTGCAGAACAGACCAAGCAGAGAAAACAATCTCAGAGATTGCAGATTGGCTTTCTGAAATAAAACAGGCAGAAAAGAATAGAGAAAAAAGAATAAAAAGTAATGAATAAAACCTCCAAAAAATGGGATTATGTAAAGTGACTGAATCTATGACTGATTGGTGTCCCAGAAAGAGATGGGTAGAATGGAACCAACTTCAAAAACATATTTTAGGATATCATTCATGAGAAGTTCATCAATGAGAGAGTCCAATATTCAAATTCAGGAAAAGCAGAGTCCCAGTAAGATACTTCACAAGAAGGATCATACCCAAGACACATAATCATTAGATTCTCCAAGGTCAAAATAAAAGAAGAAAATGTTAAAGGCAGTTGGAGAGAAAGGTCAGGTTACCTACAAAGGGAAGCCCATTAGAATAACAGTGGACATCTCAGCTGAAGCCCTACAAGCCAGAAAAGATTCGGGGCCCATATTCAACATTATTAAGGAAAAAAAAATCCAATTCAGAATTTTGTAGCCAGTCAAACTAAGCTTCATAAGCGAAAAAGAAATGAAATCCTTTCCAAACAAGCAAATGCTGAGGGAATTTGTTACCATCAAATATGGAAAGGAAAGACGATCACCAGCCACTACAGCATGCACTGAAGTGCATGGACAAGTGACACTATAAAGCAGCCACATAAACAAGTCTGCAAAACTACCAGCTAACATAATGATGAAATAATCATATTCACATAC
This sequence comes from Colobus angolensis palliatus, assembly GCF_000951035.1. NCBI lineage: Eukaryota > Metazoa > Chordata > Mammalia > Primates > Cercopithecidae > Colobus > Colobus angolensis. Next base: position 5,706,475 of record NW_012115910.1, read on the forward strand.
ATCAATACTAACCTTAAGTGTAAATGGACTAAATGCCCCAATTAAAAGACAGAGTGGTAAGCTGGATAAAGAACCAAGACCCATTGGTATGCTGCCTTCAAGAGACCCATCTTACATGCAATGACACACATAGGCTTAAAATAAAGGGATAGAGAGAAATCTACCACACAAATGGAAAACAGAAAATAGCAGGGGTTACAATCCTATTTTCTGACAAAACAGACTTTAAACCAATAAAGACAAAATTAAAGAAGACAAAGAAGGCATTACATAATGGTAAAGGCTTCAATTCAACAAGAAGAGCTAAATATCTGAAATATATGTGCACTCACCATGGGAGCAACCAGATTCATAAGGCAAGTTCTTGGAGACCTTCAAAGAGACTTAGACTCCCACACAATGATAGTGGGAGACTTTAACATCACACTGACAGTATTAGATCATTGAGACAGAAAATAAATATATTCAGGACCTGAACTCAGCATGAGATCAAATTGACCTGATAGATATCTACAGAACTCTCATCCAAAAACAACAATATCCATTCTTCTCATCACCACATGGCACATAAGCTAAAATAAATCACTTAATTGGAAGTAAAACGCTCCTCAGCAAATGCAAATAACAGAAATCCTAACATCTCTTGGACCACAGTGCAACCAAATTAGAACTAAAGACTAAGAAACTTACTCAAAACTACACGATTACATGGAAATTGAATAACCTGCTCCCGAATGACTTTAGGTAAATAATTAAGTGAAGGCAGAAATCAAGAAGTTCTTTGAAATTGATGAGAACAAACATACAACATACTAGAATATAGAATACAGCTAAGGCAGTGTTAAGAGGGAAAACTATAGCACCAAACACTCACATCAAAAAGTTAGAAAGATCTCAAGCTAACAACCTAATACCACAAATAAAAAACTAGAGAACTAAGGGAAAACAAATCCCAAAGCTAGCAGGAAAAAAAAAATAACCAAAATCAAAGCTGAACTAAAGGAGTTTGAGACACACACGCACACACACACACGCATGCACACACACAAATTTGAAAGACCAACAAAACTAAGAGGTGATTATTTTTGGAAAGATTAATAAAATAACAGATCTCTAGCCAGACTAATAGAGAAGAAAAGAGAAAAGGTTCAAATAAACACAATCAGAAATGACAAAGAGATTATGTCATCTCTGACCCCAAAGAATGACTGACCTCACAGAAATACAAACAACCATCAGAGAATATTGTGAACACCTTTATGAACACAAACTAGAAAATCTAGAAGAAATGGATAAATTCCTGATTACATACACCCTCCCACGTCTGAACCAGGAAGAAACTGAATCCCTGAACAGACCAGTAATGAGCTCTGAAATTGAGGCAGTAATAAATAGCCTACCAACCAAAAAAAGCCCAGGACCAGAATCACAGCTAAGTTCTACCAGGTGTGCAAAGAAGAGCTGGTACCATTCCTACTGAAACTATCCCAAAAAATTGAGGATGAGGTTCTCCTCTGTAACTCATTTTATGATGCCAGCATCATCCTGATGGCAAAACTGGCAGAAATATGACAAAAATAGAAAACTTCAGTCTAATATCTTTGATAAATATCAATGCAAAAAATCCTCAACAAAATACTGGGAAACTGAATTTAGGAGCACATCAAAAAGCTTATCCATCACAATCAAGTAGGCTTTATCACTCGGATACAAGGGTGGTTCAACATATGCAAATCAATAAATGTGTTTCATTACAGAAACAGAACTAAAGACAAAAACTACATTATTATATCAATAGATTCAGAAAAGGCTCTCAATAAAATTTAACATCGCTTCATGTTAAAAACTCTCAATAAACTAGGTATTGAAGGAATATAACTCAAAATAGTAAGAGCCGTATATGATAAACCCACAGTCAATATAATGCTGAGTTGGCAAAAGCTGGAGGCATTGCCCTTGAAAAGCAGCACAGGACAAGGATGCCCTCTCTCACCACTCCTATTCAACACAGTATTGAAAGTCCTGGCCAGGGAAATCAGGCAAGAGAAAGAAATACAGGGCATACAAATATAATGGAAAAAGAGAAAGTTTGTAGTCATAAACTATGCCTGTTCGCAGATGACATAATCCTGTACATAGAAACTCCCATCATGTCAGCCCAAAAGCTTCTTAAACAGATCAACAACTGCATCAAAACCCAAGGATGCAAACTAAGTGTGCAAAAATCACTAGCATTTCTATAAACCAACAACAGCCAACAATCAAATCACGAATTCACAATTGCCACAAAAAGAATAAAATACCTAGGAATATAGCTAACCAGGGAGGTGAAAGATCTCTACAGGAAGAACTACAAACCATTGCTCAAATAAATTGAGATGGCAAAAACAAATGGAAAAACATTTCATGTTCAGGGACAGGAAAAATCAACAATCAATATTGTTAAAATGGCCATACTGCCTAAAGTAATTTATAGATTCAACGTTATACCTATTAAACTATCATTGAGATTCTTTGAAGAACTAAAGAAAAACTATTTTAAAATTTATATAGAAATAAAAAACAGCTCAAATAGCCAAGGCCATTTTAAGCAAAAAGAACAAAGCTGGAGACATAACATTACCCAACTTCAAACTATATTATAGCACTACAGTAACAAAACCAGCATGATACTGGTACAAAAACAGATATATAGGCTAATGGAACAGAATAGAGAACCCAGAAATAAGGCCACACATCTACAACTATCTGATCTTAGACAAAGCTGACAAAAACAAGCAATGAGAAAAAGATTCCTTATGCCATAAGTGGTTCTGGGATAACTGTCTAGCCATAAGCAGAAGACTGAAATTGGACCCCTTTCTTGCACCATATACAAAAATTAATTCAAGATGAATTAAAGACTTACAGATAAAACCCAAAAGTATAAAAACCCTGGAAGACAACCTAGCTAATGCCATTCAGAACATAGACACTGGCAAAGTTTTCACAATAAGGAAGTGAAAAACAATTGCAATAAAAGCAAAAATTGACAAACGGGATCTAATTTTAAAAAGGAGTTTCTTCATTGCAAAAGAAGTTATCAACAGAGTAAACAGCCTACAGAATGCAAAGGAATTCCTGCAAACTATGCATCTGACAAAGATCTAATATGCAGAATGTATAAGGAACTTAAATTTAGAAGAATAAAGCAAACAACCCCACTAAAAAGTGAGAAAAGGACATGAATAGTCACTTTAAAAAAAGACATGCGTGTAGCCAACAAGCATATGAAATAAATCTCAACATCACTGATCATTAGAGAAATGCAAATCAAAACCACAATTAGATGTCATCTTATATCAATGAGAATGGCTGTATTAAAAAGTAAAGGCTGAGTGCAGTGGCTCATGCCCCTTTGGGAGGCAGAGGCAGGTGGATTACCTGAGGTCAGGAGTTCGAGATCAGCCTGGCCAATATGGTGAAATCCCATCTCTACTAAAAATACAAAAATTAGCCGGGCATGTTGGCACACGCCTATAATCCCAATTACTCGAGAGGCTGAGGCAGGAGAATTGCTTGAGCCTGGGAGACAGAGGTTGCTGTGAGCCAAGATCACGCCACTGTACCCCAGCGCGGCTGACAGCGAGACTCTGTCTCAAAATAAATAAATAAAAAGTAAAAAAAAAAAAAAAAGATGCTGGCAAGGTTGTGGAGAAAAGAAATACACTGTTAGTGGGAGTATAAGTTAGTTGAACCATTGTAGAAGACAATGTGGTGATTCCTTAAAGACCTAAAGACAGAAATATCATCTCATCCAGCAATCCCGTTACTACATAAATACCCAAAGGAATATAAATCATTCTACTATAAAGACACACGCATATGTATCTTCACTGCAGTGCTCTTCACAATATCAAAGTCACGGACTCGGCTTAAATGACCATCAGTGATAGACTGGATAAAGAAAATGTGGTACATATACACCATGGAATACTACACATCCACTAAAAAATGGAATGAGATCATGTCCTTTGCAGGGATGTGGATGGAGCTGGAGGCCATTATCCTTAGCAAGCTAATGCAGAAGCAGAAAACCAAATACCGCATACTCTCACTTATAAATGGGAGCTACATGATGAGAACACATGGACACCTAAAGGGGAACAACACTGACTGTGCCCTTTGGAGGGGGAGGGTACAAGGAGGGAGAGGATCAGGAAAAATAACTAATGGGTACTAGGCTTAATACCTTTCTGTTGAAATAGTCTGTACAATAATCCCCCATAATACAAGTTTACCTATGTAACAAACCTGCACATGTGCCCCTAAACTTAAAATAAAAGTTAAAAGAGAAAAAGAAAAGAAAAGAAAAAACTTTGATGAATTACGGACACTTACAAAAAATGTGAAACACTTGTCCTATGAGTCACTAGGAGGGTAAAAAAAAAAAAAATAGAATTTTACACAATGCTTTTCTGCCAAGAGGAACCTCTGTACTACACTATGTCTCCATCAGTTATAACACCTGACCTTCCTGCCTCCTTAGATTGGGGTGGGAATAAATTCGACAACTGTGGCTACTACTTGTTTTGTATTGATCATTCATTTCCTCCAAGCCAGATACAGTACCAGGCATTTAATATATTGAATCACATCAGCTTCTCAACCTACAACAAGGCCATGTGAACATCCCAATTTTAATAAGGACACTGAAGATCAGAGACATTCAAAAATTAGTCAATCACCCGACTGGTATATGGAGGGGCCAGAATTAAGACCTCTATCACTTGAAAAGGTTACAATTTGTTCCAGTGCTACATTCAGCCAACATGAAAGGATTCTATAATATTTCATGCATCTGATGCAGTTTCAAAGGATTTATTTTTCATTATTTCTCTCTTCTAATCCATCTTGTGCTGTAGGTGAGACTTAAAGTCAGCATACCACATGGTCTTAAAGTCTCATTGCTTTCAAAACAAGACTATTTCCATAAAGTGATGTCTGTAGTAGTTGCCATGATGATGGTTTCTGCTGCTTAATCTGCCTATGGTAAGTTTTATAAAAGAAAGTTGGTCTTACTCTTGGCCTCATCATAAATTGTACTTTTGCCCTTTTAAGGCTGAATGGTATTTAGTGAATACTGTCACCTACATAGGTAACTAAATAGCAGATACTCTCCCTCCCCACCACCAAGTGCACAGGCAGGACTGCTTGTCCCTTCACAGGTCAGGGCTGGATGCTGTTGTAAGCAGGTACTGGGCTACAGGGGTTCATGACACAGAATCCCTGGTTTCTCAGAGCTCGTGTAGCAGTGCAGGGAAAAAGCAAATACACAGGTAAGCAAATAAATGAACAAGACAATTTCAGACAGCCATATATGCCTCTAGGCAAACAAAAGAGCATGCAGCACAGTGTTGCTGACAAAGGCAAGAGGAGGAAGAGACAGCTCCTACAGATTGAGAAGCTTTCCAAAGAGAGGTCATTTGCCCTGAGACCTTAATGTAAAAGGAAAAATAAAACCCTAGTATGAAACTCCTGAGTCATAATATATCAACACAAGGGCACAATAAGTAAGAAGCCCTCCAGCCGGATGACAAGGAGCAAAGGTAGTAAGAGGAAAGCAGCAGTTGTGGCTTGGGCTTGTGGTGAGAGTGGCAGAAGATGGGGGCAGTGATGGGCAGTGGGACATGGTTGGAGCCCCCAGAGCATTGTGAGCAGGGGCCTGAATTGCCACCACTGTACATAGTGATTTCTTTTCCTTCTTTTTTTTTTTTTTTTTGAGATGGAGTCTCGCTCTGTCCCCCAGGCTGGACTGCAGTGGCCTGATCTCAGCTCACTGCAAGCTCCGCCTCCCTAGTTTACTCCATTCTCCTGCCTCAGCCTCCCAAGTAGCTGGGACTACAGGTGCCCGCCACCTCGCCTAGTTAGTTTTTTGCATTTTTTAGTAGAGACGGGGTTTCATCGTGTTAGCCAGGATGGTCTCGATCTGCTGACCTCGTGATCCTCCTGTCTCGGCCTCCCGAAGTGCTGGGATTACAGGCTTGAGCCACCGCGCCCGGCCTGTAGATGGTGATTTCTAATGCAAAACAAAGGCTTGCCATTCTAAGGCAATGGCATACACGTTTCTTACTTTTTTTTTTTTTAAGACTTTATTCCTCAGATAAGTTTTACACTCAGAGAAATATTGAGAAGAAAGTATAGATATATCTGATATATCCCCTGTTCTCGCACATGCGCAGACTCCCCATTATCAGCGCCTTTAACTAGAACTGTGCATTCCTGACATTCAATGAGCCCATATTGATCCACTGTCATCACCCAAAGTTTACAGTTTTCATTAGGGTTCCCTTTTTTGTTTTTTTTTGAGACAGTCTCACTGTGTCACCCAGGCTGGAGTGCAGTGGTGGGATCTCGGCTCACTGCAACTTCAGCTTCCTTGGTTCAAGTGATTCTCCTGCCTCAGCCTAGCGAGTAGCTGAGACTACTGGCATGCACCAGTGTGCCCAGCTAATTTTTGTATTTTTAGAGACGGGTTTTCACCATGTTGGCCAGCCTGGTATCGAAATGCTGACCTTGTGATCCACCAGCTTCGGCTTCCCAAAGTGCTGGGATTACAGACGTGAACCACTGCGCCCGGCGTTCACTTTTACTGCTATACATTCTATGGGTTTGGACAAATGTATCTACCACTGTAGTATCATGTAAGGTATTTTCACAGTCCTAAAATCCCATCTCTACCATGCATCCCTCCCTCTCTTGCAATCTTAGCAGCCACTCATCTTCTTACTGTCTCCACAGTTTTCTAAAATGTCATATAGTTGGAATTATATCAGTATGTAGCCTTTTCAGAGTGGCTCCTCTCACTTAGCAACATGCATTTAAGGTTATTCTATGTATTTTCATAGTTTAGTAGCTCATTTCTTTCTCTACTTTTTTTTCTTTTTTTGAGATGGAGTCTCACTCTGTCACCCAGGCTGGAGTGCAATGGCGCAATTTAGGATCACTGCAATATCTGCCCAGCCGAGTTCAAGTGATTCTCCTCTCTCAGTTTTCCAAGTACCTGGAACTACAGGCACATGCCACCACGCCCAGCTCATTTTTGTATTATTAGTAGAGATGGGCTTTCAGCGTATTGGTCAGGCTGGTCTAAAACTCCTCACCTCAGGTGATCCATCCGCCTCGGCCTCCCAAAGTGCCCTGATTACAGGCGTGAGCGGCTCATTTCTTTTTAAGACAAAATAATATTCCATTGTCTGGATGTACCACAGTTTATCCATTCACATACTAAAAGACTTACTAGTTTCTTCCATATTTGGCAGTTATGAATAGAACTGCTAAATACATCTATGTACAGGCTTTTGTGTGGGCATACATTTTCAACTGTTTCTTCTATTTTTAATGTTCAGTCTTAGTGTTAATTTACAATGTATTTTCGGAGTGTAATCCGAGAAGGCTTTCTCATCTCCAGCCTCATTTTCATATTTAAAACCTGGCTTTCTGCACTAATTTGAAACATGTGGGCAGGTTAAGGTCATGCCTAAGGCTATGCTCAGGGAAGCTCCTGCCTCGTGCCCCACTGTTGTGAGGCCCTGCTCAGACTGCGGGCTTTGGAATCCTGCCCTCACTCTAAGAGAATTTTAGAATCTCATCATAACACCATGGATCTCAGATCTAAGCCCAACGTGTCAGACTTTGGCCACGTTCTGGGGACCCGTTTCCATGTCCTACCCTTTATATTGATTCTTGCAATGGAATTCTGACTAACAGTTCCCTGAGTCTGGCTCACCTTTTAAATCTAGAATTTTGTTTATAAACCAAAACCTTGCCTCTGGGACTACTTCTTGGTGACAAACTTCCCTGATGATTCTGGGTTCCCATTTTCAACTGAGTAGTAATACAAATAATAATAGAATATATTTTTCTGTCCTAATTATTAATGGTATTATCCTATTATGATTGTATTATTTCTTAGAAACACAATGCTAAAAAACTTCTCATGGGTTATCATACCTAAGTCTCTCCCAATCCAATCAGGCCCTGTCATTATCTCTGTTTGATGTAGGAAAGACTGTTGTGATTAAGACCTCATGAGAAATGTGCTCAGAGTCAGTTTTCAGGCAATAGATCCATCTTCCCTGAAAACCTTCAGTCATAGGAGGAAATCTGCATCTCTGCCTGGGTCCTGGGTCACAGGACACATCACTTTAAGAGGCCACTTCGTGCCCTGCTGCACCGTACTCATGCAGCTGCTCACTCCATCACCTTCTGCCTCCGCCTGCTCACCCAGGCTACCTAGATGTCGTCTCTCAAGGCCATCTGGTACAGGCACACGTATTACCCCTGTTTTTATAGAAAGTAAAACTGAGCCTTAGTTATGGAAAAGCTTATATCCGAACACAGGTCCTCCTAGTCTTCTCTAGTGACCTCCTGAGTCATCCACTGCCTTGCTACGATGCAAAACCATCGCTTCCTAGAACAAGCAGGTTTGCAGCCCAGTGAATCTCTGAACCAGGAATGCTAGATTCAATCTCCTGGCTTCGTGTCAGCTCCTCTTAGTCATCCCAGGAAGTCAAGTTTGTTAAAACGTATACGTTTGTTAAATAATCTACTCATGATCTGCTTTTGATAAAACAGGTAACTTTGCAGTTTTATTTTCTTTAAGGAGTTCATTATAGTAACTATCCAAAAATTCCAGCAGGTACTACCTTTGTAGTGAACTTCTCCTCCTGTGGGTAATACTGGCCTGGGAGCACTATCATTCAGGCTAACAATTAGTGAGGAGGATTTTCCTCCTCCAGGGCACAGAATGTCAGGGCACATCTAGGGAAAGTGTAACGGACAAAGCTGGAGCAGCTGTGCTCCTGTGGAGAGACTCAGTTTGTTACAGACACGGCTCCTGCCAGTCCAGCCCCTTTCTGAGTGCACCCTGGTGACTGTATATTTTCTCTACCATTCGAATTGCAAAAGGTCTTGACAGCTGTGGGCCCTGGTTTCTTCTGTGTTAGGGTAACTGGTCCCAGCCGCAACTCCCCTCCATAGCATGTAATGGAATAGGCCAGTTCTCTGCACCCCAGGCCCACTTACTTCCTCATGCAAGTTTCCTGAAAAGTTTTCTAATTCCTCTGCAAGCATTAGAGTCACTTTTCTTTCTCACACACCAAGGGGTTAAGAACATAAGATGCAAATGGAGCTAGGGTGTGTCTTTAAAAACCTGTTCGAACATTTAAAACTTTAAAAATGAATAATTATGAAGCTCAATTAAATCAAATAAAGCAAAACCCCACATGTCTTAACACTAACTTGTTAGTGGTTGATTGTGACAGGTTATAGAGACAGGCAGGTCTAAATTCTAGGATACCTGAGGAGAATGTTAGTGTAAAGGGAAATTTCTTTTATAAAATACAAACACACACACACAAACACATGGTATACATGTGTACAGTCAATTACTTCCTATATAAAACATGTTTAAACAAGAAAGTAAAAATGGATATGAATATTAGCAGAGCATACACTGGAAAATGATTGCTGAAATGAAGAATGCTTTGCCGGGTATGGTGGCACGTGACTGTAGTCCCAGCTACTCAGGAAGCTGAGGTGAGAGGATTGATTGAAACCAGAAGGTTAAGGTTGCAGTGAACCATAATTGCACCCCTGTGCTCCAGCCTGGCTAACAGAGCTAGACCTTGTCTCAATAATCATAATCATAAGTATAATCATAAAAGAATTACAGGTCCTTCTTTTATCAAACATTTATAGCTTCCTGAAAATTTTTGTGCAATTAGTAAAAGTTATAACAGAAAACCATCTGGCCAGGCATGGTGGCTTGTGTCTGTAATCTCAGCTCTTTGGGATGCTGAGGCGGGAGGATCACTTGAGACCAGAAGTTCAAGACCAGCCTGGCCAACATAGTGAAACCCTGTGTTTACTAAAAATACTATATATATATATATGGCCTGGGAGCACTATCAGGAGTACTATCAGATATATATATATATAGCTATATATATATATATAGCTGCGTATGGTAGCACACGCCTGTAATCTCAATCCCTGTTACTTGGGAGGCTGAGAATTGCTTGAATCTGGGAGGCAGGGATTGTAGTGAGACTCCGTCTCAAAAAAAAAGAAAAAAAAAGAAAACCATCTGGACCTGTCTAGAAGCTGCAGATGGGAAGGGTCTTGGGAGGATAACAAAGGAGCTTGGGACCCCAGAGAACATGTGCAGTCATGGGAGAAACAGAGAAGTAAGACTTCACAACCAAGCCTGAGGAAGAGCTGGCCAGAGTCAAGGAGGAGACTGGGAGATGGCTGCAATAGGTGATGGTGGAGCAGAGGGTTCCGAGGGGTAAAGGGTACTTATTGTTCTTAGTCATGTTATAAACCATAGAAAAGTCAATTGTAACAAGGAATAGAAAGTGCCTGGTAGATATGAGGACAAATCCAGTTGTAGTGAACAGAGGGGTGATTGAGTTATGAGAAATGGCGGGTGGAGTTGTCAACTGCTCTTTTAAAGACTGTCTTAGTTCCTTCAGGCTGCTGTGACAGAATGTCATAGATTGGGTGGCTTAAACAACAGTAATTTATTGCTGACAGTTCTGGAGACAGGAAATCCCAGATCAAGGTATCAGCAGATTCAGTGTCTGATGAGAGCCTGCTTCCTGGTTCATAGATGGTGCTGTCTTGCTTCTTCCATCATATGGTGCCTCGTGGTGGAAGGGAAGAGGCAGCTCTCTCGGCACTCCGTCCTCATGACCTAATTACCTCCCAAGGCCCCACTTCTTCATACCATCACTTCATATATTGAGTTTAGGAGCCCAATATATGAATGTGGGTGGACACATTCAAAGCATAGCAAATATGTAGCTGCAGAAGAGAATAAGGAGCCCATGACATTGGATGGACAGGATTGAGAGGTACTATTTTAGAGTTGGAGGTGCTGTATTAATGCAGGAATGAATATGTTAAAAGGAAAAAGCCAGTAAAAATTGAGAGGTGGTAAAATGAAAGAGAAACGGCTTATGAATAATGGAGCAATTTCCCACGATAAAGTTGAGGAGGGGATCCTAGATTCAGGTGAGAACCTTGCCACAGGAGGTTTCTGACAGGAGAATGGGAAGGAGAGTGAACATGGTTATTTTTACATAAATTATTGGTGTAATTATTTTTGAAATATTCATTTTTGCTTTCTCCATGTATTTTTCCCTTCATTTTCCCTGAGTAATCAGGATACTTTAGCTGTGCTTTCAAACTCAGGAGAAAGTTGTTCCTGATTTTGTTTGCTAAAGTCTATGCCCATTGAATAAGTAAGTGTTTGAGGAAATAAAGAGTTTCTGGGAAGAACATGAGATGGATGGAGGGAGTGAAGAGATATCCGACAATCCAGTGAGCAGTTTTGTTTTCTAAAGCCTATGCCAGTTGAATAAGTAAGTGTTTGAGGAAATAAAGAGTTTCTGGGAAGAACATGAGATGGATGGAGGGAGTGAAGAGGTATCTGACAACCCAGTGAGCAGGAAAGCTGCAACACAGGCCCTCAGTGGAACATGAACTGACCACCAGGAAGCCAGGTCCTCAGCAAGGCCTCAGTTGCACCAAGCCTCTGCTTGTCCCAAGAGTGGTACACAAGTGCAGTCCACTAAGCTAAACACGCCACGTTAGGGACACCACCGTGGTCTCAGTGTGAGCTCCTGTGGGAGTTGATTAATGCAGTAGATACCTAACTGAACCCTTGAGACATGAGTCAGACTAAGTGAGCCTCAAAATAACCAAGAATAACATTCCTGCTCAACCATTGCCACAAAACTATCAATCTATAACAAGGAAGAGAAAAAAGGCATTTCCCGAAAATATTTTTTAAAAGTATGATTCATATTTGCCATGTAAATGTGTAGTTGTCAAATTTGAGGGATTTCTGTCAAATAGCTCTATTTTTGTCAGCATTGGGGGAGGACAGCTCATCTTCTTGAGAGTGTGTGGGTATGGAGGGATTAGGAGAGAGAGGTAAAACTTTAGAGAGGCTGGTAAAACGATCTTTACTCAGTTAAGCTAAAGAGTCACTCAGTACCCAGCATATGCTAGACACTGCTCTGGGCACTGGAAATATAAAGAAGGAAAGTACCAACAACCTGACCTTGAGCATCTTTCACTCTGGTGTAGGAAATGGGCAAAGTGGCTGGTTGTGGACTTACAGCAGATGAGTCCTTTTACACTCTGCTGGAGATTGCACACCATGGCATTGTGGTAATTATCATCTCCACTCAGCCCATGTGTAAGGTCCCAGGATGGTTCTAGCTAGGGCTGGGCGTAGCAGAGTATTACAGTGGAAATATAAAAACTTAAAAAGTGCTGAGAAATGGTGTGAGATGTCACGGATGCATGTACCCTAACTGGATTAAGAAAGCATTTATGTAAAAATTAAACTAAAAGAAGGCAGAGAAAAAAGAACTGTGTAGAAGCCTGATGTTTTCATAATATTAAAGCAGAGACATACTGAGTACAAGAATCTGAAAAGCCTGGGGTTATTGATGGTGATGGTAAAAGATAAGGACCCTGCATGATTTCAAAGTTGGAGACTTCCGGATATATGAGAAATTCTTATCATTATGGGATTCTGGGTGGCTGGTGTGTAGATAAACATCTCTTAAAGTTGAGAAAGTAAAATCTAAATGTATAGGGTGTTGAATATACATCAAAATGAATACTTACACCTCAAAACTAGGGCAGTTTGACGATATAAAGAAATCCTGTGAGTTTTGGGTAGTGATTTACTGGAGATGCTATTGAAGGGGAGGGAGAAGAGTAGGTTGAGAAAAAAATTGATTGGTTTTACTTTTTAATGTCAGGAGAAGTGTGAGCCCCTTTAAGCCTTTCGGTTAATGGCAGTATAGTTGAATCTTTACCCTATTGCAAATGATCCAGTAAACCTGGAAGAGAGCCAATGTTTAATTAAAGTCTGGATGCATAGAAAGTTATCACTGATGAGTTTAGCTGTGAGGAGAGATTATGTTGTGGAAGCTCAAGAGAACTGATGAGTGCAGAAAGGGAAACAGAAGAACAAGGCATGGAGGAACACTGAAGAATTTCTCAAGAATGGCTTAATTTTAGTGGATAGAAAATTAAAGGGGTGAAGAGTTTTAATGCCATCAACAGGCCTCTAAGATCTGAGGGGAACCAGAAGTTAAAGAGATTTTTCACGCTAATAGGCACAGTAACACTGAATGGTGGTAATGGTCGTTTGGTCAAAATTCAGTCAGGAAGATGGAAGCTGCTTTTGGACTTAAAGTTCAGGTATATCAAGTGCTGATAGTTTTAATGTAGAGAAACCGGAGTGTACAGCATGTTGGAAGAGTTGGATGGGTGAAGGTCGGGCACTCTGCTAAGGACGATCTCAGCTAGGATCACAGATATGAGCAGTTCTCAAGGAGCCAATTGAACACTTAAGAATTTCTGGATCGTTCCCACTAAACATGTCAGTGTACAGCAGCAAAATGGGTGGTTCTCAGCAGAGTTTTGGAAACCATGAATAGCTGTGTTAGAGAAAAATGACCTCTCTTTTCTTTCAGCTTCCCAAATCATATGCAGTTCCTCAAAGTGGTCAGCTGAAACCCCAAATCACGCTAGTAATGCAGTTCCTGCCTTCTTTTTCGGCAATACAGAGGCAACCTTGGGAGGACATCATGGTGATGTTGTGTTGACAATATGCAATCCAGCAAAAGGATCCATCATGTATTTTACAATCTTCAACCTTTTACTAGGAATCAGTGAGAAGTATTTTATAATCTTCAACCTTTTACTAGAAATCAGTGAGACTTATTTTACAATACAGTAATGTTTATGTTAGTGACACAGCAATAAAGCATACGCTTTATTATATAATTAATGTGCATTAACATAAAATATATGTTTAAGGCATGCAACATGTTTTGATATATATGTATGTATATACATTGTGAAATGAACATATTTTAGATAATTAATATATCTATCACCTTTTTATAGTTACTATTTGTGTGATAAATCAAATCTAAGATATGTCCTCTTGGAAAAGTTCAAGTGTACAATAAGATATTGATAAGTATCATCACTATGCTCTAGGTTAGATCTCTAGAAATTATTCCTCTTGCATAATTAGAACTGTGTACCTTTTGACAAATATCATTCCATTTCTTCCTTCCCTCAGCCACTGACAACCGAGAACATCTGCTTATGTGAGTTCAATTATTATAGATTCTGCAAAAAAGGGAAGTCATGAAGTATTTCCTATGCCTCACTTATTTCACTTAACATAATCTCTTCCAGCTCTATCCACGTTGTCTCAGGTGGCAGAATATCCTTCTTTTTTTAGGTTGAATAAGATTTCAGTCTCTCTCTCTCTTTCTCTCTGTTTCTCTGTTTCTCTTTCTCCGTGTATGTGTGTGTGTGTAAATTTCTTTATCCATTTATCTGTTGAAAAGCTTTGAGGTTGTTTCCATATCTGGATGTTCCATCAATTTTTAAAAGTGAAGTAAAAGTCTCTTGCTATTGTGTGCTGTCAGTTTCTCCTAATAGACTTGCCAGGATTTATTTTATATATTCAGTTACCCTGATATATATGTATATATTTATTTATATTTATTTAAAATTGATATATCTTACTGTCAAACTGATATTATAAAATGATTTTCTTTGTCTCCAGTTACAGCTTGTGACTTAAAGTCTATTTTGTATACTACAGATATAACCACCCCTGCTCTATTTTGGTTACCATTTGCATAAAGTATCTTTTACCATTCCTTTACTTTCAGTATGTGTGAGCTTATGTATAAAGTTAGTCTGTTGCATAAAGCATATCACTGAATCTTGTTTATTCATTGAGCAATTTTAATGACTTTTGATTGTGCAGTTTAATCTGTTTACATTTAAAGTGTTATTGTTAGGCAACAACTTACTATTGTCATTTTGTTAATTGTTTTATACCTCTTTTGCATTTTTTTTTCCTATCTCATTATCTTCTTTATTATTTGGTGAATTGTTTGGTATTTTGGTTTGATTCCTTTCCTTTTATCTTCTGTGTATCTACTATAGGTTTTTCCTTTTTGGTTACTGAGAGTCTTGTGCAAATATTATTGGAGTTATAAACATCTATTTTAATTTGATAATAACTTAAATTCAATTGTGTACAAAAATCTACACTTTACCACTCCCCACACTTTGTGTTTCTAAAGTCAGAATTTACTTCTTGTTTATAATATGAACCCATTACCAAAATTTTGCTCCAGTAGTTATTCTTAATACTTTTGTGTTTTAAATTTATAAGATAATTAATATATCTATCACCTCTTTATAGTTACTATTTGTGTGATAAATCAAATCTAAGATCTGTCCTCTTGGAAAAGTTCAAGTAAACAATAAGATATTGATAAGTATCATCATTATGCTCTACATTAGATCTCCAGAAATTATTCGTCTTGCATAATTAGAAATATGTACCTTTTGACAAATATCATTCCATTTTAAAGTTATGGGTAATTTGCATACCACCATAATAATGTTATGTCATTCTCCATTTGACTGTATATTTGCCTTTACTTGTGAGATTTATACTTTCATATGCTTTTACCTTGTTCTTCAGCATACTTTTGATTTCATATGAAAAACTCCCTGAAACATTTCTTGTAAGGCATATCTAGTGGTGACAAATTTCATCAATTTTTGTTTGTCTGGAAAATATTCTATTTTTACTTCATTATGAAAGGATGGCATTGCAGGTTATAGATTCTTCGTTGAAATTTTTTCCAGTAATTCAACATGTAATCTCACGTTTTCTTGGTCTGTAAGATTTCTGTTGAGAAACCCACTGATAGTTTTATGGAGGTTTCCTTGTATGTGCCAATTAACTTTTCTCTAGTTCTTTCAAAATTATCTCTTTGTTTTCGGTTTTCAATAATGTAATTTTAATGTGATATGATGTAAACATCTTTATGTTCAACCTATTTCGAATTCTGTGAGCTTCTTTAGTCAGGCTATATTCATTCCCAGATTTGCAAAGTTTTGGGGGTATTTCTTTAAATAAGTTTTCTGCATCTTTCTTTCTTTTATCTCCTTCTGATACTCCATAAAGTGTGTGTGTGTGTATATATATATTTTTTTTTTCTTTTCTTTTCTTGATTGTGTCCCATAATTTCTGGAGGCTCTCTTCACTCTTATTCATTCTTTTTTTTGTTTCAGTTTGGATTAATTTCAAATGACCTGTCTTTGAGTTTGCTGATTCTTTCTTCTACACCATCAAGTTGGCTATTAAAGGTCTCTGCTGCATTTTTAAAATTCAGTCATTGAATTCTTCAGAATTTCTGTCTCTCTCTCTGCGTGTGTGTGTGTGTGTGTGTGTTTGCTATCTTGTTGTTGAACTCCAAATTTTGTTCTTGTATTGTTTTCCTGGTATTATTAAATGGTTTAATTCTGTCCTATTATACCTTATTAAGCTTTATTAGAAAAACTACTTTTAATTCTTTGTCACATGGCTGATAGATATTTGCAAGAAGTTTATTGTGTTCTTTTGAGGGTATTAAGTTTCTGTGTTTTTTTATGATCTGTATAACTTTGCACAGGTGTCTTCACATTTGGAGAAGCAATCACCTCTTGCAAACTTTAGGGACTGACTCCAGTTGGGAAAGACCTTCAACTTTGAAGCATGTGGACAGCATGGATGTACTGACAGAAGGGGTATGCTGGAGTGTGGTGCAACACTGGGTCTAGTGGAGTGGGGTACCATGTGCAGGGGTGTGTGTCAGATTTGGGTCTGCGAGATGGGAAGGTGGCTTGATGGCTTAGGCAGCTGGGGTCCATGTCGTTATCAACTGCTTGGTCATTGGTGGTAAAACATTTAGGGGACCTCCAGTAGCTGCAAAGGTTGCTGGGGTTCTGAGTGGTGCCTGAGTCTAGCAGTGAATGTGCCTGGATAAGTATAAGCTGGTGTAATGAGCACACGCTTCAGGGGCCAACTGTGGGCACATGCTGGGTGCTAGAGATGGAGCACCCAGAGCAGTGTTAGCTAGGGCAGTTCTGGTGAAGAGGATGCTAGGTTAGGCAGCTGAGGTTCATGACAGCAAGCACTGCAGGAGGAGAGATACGTGGCAGAAGGTTCTCTGTATATTGTGACATGTTTTGTTTGAGACACACAAATTTCATTTCACAGGTCTAAACTCCAGCAAACACCTACTGAGAGGACTGGGATTTAGGGGGTATGTACATGTGCCCATGTGTTTAAGTCTTCACATGAGCCCTATAATATAAATATCATTCCCATACATTTAAGAAAATGAAAGTAAGGTTCAGGCCAAGTGAGTTTCTGTTCGAATGACTGACTTGCTAAATAAATCATCATTAGAATAAGAACCAAATTTGCTTAAGCTCAAATTATCTGATTTATTCACAGATTACTGTGTTTGCCAGTTCAGAAATAAAGTTTAATCATAAAATTTGGTTAAAATATTATAGAGTCCCATTTTCTCAAATGGCAAACGCCATCTCAAAGAGTATTCCTTAACTCATCCTTTAAATTATTAAAAAAAGAAAAAAACCCACATTCATTATATGCTTGATTCTTAGGCTTTTTATTTAATACATCATACAGTGTATACTTGTCGACCTCCTTTTAACTAAGTCCCTATTAAAATGACTGTAAAATGACCAAGGAACATACAAGCTAAAACAATGTAGAGCATATGATGTGGCAGTTAAGAGTTTTGGTTTTGTCTTTGTTTTGGATTTTATTTTATATTTTGTTGGCAGTAAACTGCCTAATGATGGATTAAATGTGAGCAATGTTTGCACACTCTGTCACCAGTGATGCTTGAGGTGGACATTGCAGGGATCCTTAGTAACTCCATGTTATCAGTGCGAACTGATGTCTAATTTTCTCCTTCTTCCCTAGCCTTGGGGAGTCTGGATATTTTTCATGCTTGTTACCTCAGCTACTTAAAGCATTACATCTTCACACTGTGCCCAATGGCAGGCAAAGGTAGCAATAGTGCAAGGTTTCTCCGTCCCACGTCTCTCGTGGCCACCTCTGAAACACTGGAGGGCATGGCCTTCCTGGGTGCTACATAGCTGTTGCAGCCCGATTCCTGATGATATGAGCCCTGCAACTAAAGGATCAACTTAGAAGTTGGCTAATCACAGAATACTCCCAATCAGACACGGTAAAATTCTGGTCTGTTTGCTTCCAGTCAACTCTATTTCCTTGTAGGCACAACCAAAATATTGTATAAACTATTGCAAAAGCCTAAAACTAGCTCATTTTATCCACTGCCCTTGATTCTCTGATCATTACCCCAGTCTTTAAGTTACTGACCACTGCTTACAAACATAAAGAAATTACAGTCTCAAGTACAAAAGCACCCTACTTAATCTGATTTTTGTTAGCAGGCTCACCCTTTATAAAGTCTGGTAGAGAATGTAAATAGAAGATGCTTGAAAAGATTATGTGGCTCTATCTTATCAGCAGGAAGTATTACTTATATGCTTTATAAGCATTTACTATGCTTTAGGTGATAGGATTTGGCAAGTCCTTATTTTTTTTTTTTTGTCTCTCAATGTTCTGACCTACCACTTCTACCTAATCTCCTAGCTCTATTATAGGAGGTAGGACAAAGCTACATGAAGAAATTAATACAGGTCAACATTTACTACCTTTTATGCACAATTATTATGTATGTATTCAGTTCTATGAAATTTTATCTCACGTGTGGATTCAAGTAACCATTGCCACAATCAGGACCCAGCACCATTCCATAATTACAAACTCCCCAATGCCAACCTTTAATCATTGCATTCTTTCCCCACCCTTAATATCAGAACCCACTGATCTGTTCTCCATCACTATCAACTTTTGACTTTGAGAAAGTTATATGAATGAAATCATATAATACGCAACCCTTTGACATTAGTTGTTTTACTCAACATAATAACCCTGAGATCATCTGCATTATGGCTTGGATTAATAGTTCATTCGGTTATATTCCTAAGTAATATCACCTTGTTTAGATCTACTATGTTATTTTAATCCATTCACCCATTGAAGGACATTTAAGTTGATTCCAATTTTGGCTATTTCAGATAAATCTGCTATGAATATTTACATATGGAATTTATGTGAATGTAAGTTTTAATTTATCTAGAACAAATTATCAACAGTGTGGTTGATTGCTATATGATATGGTAAATATATGATTAAATTTATTTTTTATACATCAAATTGTTTTCCAGAGTGGCAATATTATTTTACATTCTTACTAGCAATGCATAAAAGAATCAGTTTCTCCACATCCTCATCAGCATTTGCTATTCCCAGGATATTCTATTTTAGTTATTTTCACAGGTGTGTAGTGGCATCTTAATCATGATTGTAATTTATAACTTCCTGATGGCTAATTGTTTGTAGAGCATGTGTGTTTGAATATGAAATCCGGGTATCTTTAAAAAAGAACAGGATAACAGCGATGTTCAGGGAACGAGAGGTAACTTTGAACTGGCCGCCGGTGAGCCGGATGGAACAGAGCTATATTCCTCCTCTTTCATAAGCAAATAGGAGAAATATTGCTGAATTCTTTTTCTCAGCAAGAAACATCCCTGAGAAAGAGAATGTGCCCTGAAAGTAGGCCTATAGATAGATGGCCCCTTTATAAGGCGTTCTGTCTTTTATGGTTGAAGCCAGTGGGTTGAAATAAGCCCCGTTCCGTATAGTGCTCCCATCCTTTACTAGGATTTTCCCACCTAATAAATTGTGGTCAGACAGGTTACCTGCTCTCAAACTCTGTTTCCTGATAAGATGTTAACAATGACAATGTGTACCTGAAACTTCATTAGCAATTTTAATTTCTCCTCATCCGGTGGTCCTGTGATCTCGCCCTGCCTCCATTTGCTTTGTGATATTTTATTACCTTGTGAAGTATGTGATCTCTGTGACCCACACCGTATTCGTGCACTCCCTCCCCTTTTGAAAGTTGCTAATAAAAACTTGCTGGTTTTACGGCTCGGGGAACATCACATATATCTTCTTGGGTAAAGTGTACATTAAAAGCATTTTTCTGGTTCTCTAATTAGAGATTTGTTTTCTTACCACTGAATCTAGAGAGCAATTTACATATATGAATACAAGTCCTTTGAAGAATATGTGATTTATCAACATTTTACAAGTCTATAATTTGTCTTTTCATCTTCTTAACAGAAACTTTTGCAGAGTAAAGGTTTCTAATTATGATGAAATATAATTTATCTTTTGTTCTTTTGTAGATTATGCCTATGGTGTTATGTTTAAGAACTCTTAATCTAAGCCTAAATCACAAAGAGTTTGTTTGATATTTTCTTCTAAAAGTTATATACATTTTTATGTTTACATTTGTAATCCATTTTAAATTAATTATATGTAAGGTATAAAGCTATAAGATATAGTTTAAGGTTTGCTTTGTTTTGTTTTTATATGAATGTCCAAATGTTCCAACAAAATTTGCTAAAAGGAAGAGCTTTCTTTCATTGACTTGCTTTTGTAGCTCAGTCAAAAATCTGTTGGCCGTTCTTCTGTAGGTCTACTTCTGCATTCTCTCTTCAGTACTATTATACTATCTGTCTACTCCTCTACCAGGATAATTCTGTCTTGATTGTTGCAGCTATACAGTGTCTAAATAATTTAGTGTGTTTTTCCATTTGTTAATTTTTCCTCTTCACAGTTTATAAGTTTTTTTTTTTATCATTCATTGTACTTTAAATATAATGCATACTATTAATAGGTCACCTGATATTGTATCAAATTTGCTTTCCTTAACTAAACTTTGCTTTATGTTGATGTGTTCTCTGGATTTGATTTGTTGGCATGTGTTCGTACATTTCCTGTTTTACATGTAACTAAAATTAGACTTTAGTTATTCCTTATTGTGTTATCCAAGGTTTGTGATCAGGGTATCTTGAACTGTCATTGCTTTGGGAAGCTTTCAGTCAAGCAAGTGTTATCTGTTTCCCACCAAGGAGCAGCACTCCCCAGAATGTCAACCCACTGAATAGGTGGCAGTTGTGATCATCACCAAGAAAGATGCAACTTACGTAGGTAAAACAGTACTTTACTCACATACAGAAGGAGAGAGTAGCATCAGAATTAACAGTGAGTGTTGGTCCCTTAAGGCCAGTGGGTATCACCTGATGATGGATGCAGGAAGATGATCTGTAAGCATGCATCTTGTGCTGTAGGCAAAGGACCTGTTTGCTTCTTGCCAGAAATGGAAGATGAGAGGGCTGGGCCGGGTGCATAAACAAAGATGATTAAGCAGAACAGAGAAGTACACATCAAGCCCGAACCAAAGAAAAATATTCCAAAATAAGGAGATCAGCTCACACAGGCTGTGAGGGTGCCTTATTTTTATGCAAGAAATTTTTCCAGACCCCAGGCCACACTCATGCAACTGTGCAATGGTTGTCAGGCTGTGAATGGCTGCCTAGCCCAGCACTTTCCTTTCCAAAACAATTCTCTTGTTGGTATTGTATGATTGAAAAAAGTCTGTAAAAATTTCAAGGAATAATTGAGCATTTTAAAAATGCAGCTTTTTTTTGTAAAATGTTTCCTTTCATATATTTTGACATTTAAATATCTCTAGGTGGAGAAGTAACATCAGTAAGATGGCACAGTAGGAGGCACCGCCTTCATGCCCCGCAAAGAACAAATTAGATAGCTAACATGAAAATATACAGCCTTGAGAGGGCTAAAGATTTTAATTAAGAACCTGCAGCAAAACACAAACAAAAGCCACACAGAAAACATCTTTGGAGAGAACGGCATACCTGGGATGTCTGGCGATGGCTGTGAAGACAACAAAGGGCAGGGACTCTCAGGATCAGCAACTTGGCAGATGCCACCACAATCCCCAGTGGCCTTTTCTACAGAGGATATTGATAGTTTTCACCACTAGGTAACTGTCAGGTCTCTGAACCCAAGCCAAGCCATCGCTTCCCCTGTGACTTGCACGTATATGCCCAGATGGCCTGAAGTAACTGAAGAATCACAAAAGAAGTGCAAATGCCCTGCCTCACCTTAACCGATGACATTCCACCACAAAAGAAGTGAAAATAGCCGGTCGGAGCAATGACATTATCTTGTGAAATTCTTTTTCCTGGCTCATCCTGGCTCGAAAAGCTCCCCCACTGAGCACCTTGTGACTCCCACCCCTGCCCGCCAGAGAACAACCCCCCTTTGACTGTAATTTTCCTTTACCTACCCAAATCCTATAAAACAGCCCCATCCTTATCTCCCTTCGCTGACTCTCTTTTTGGACTCAGTCCGCCTGCACCCAGGTGAAATAAACAGCCATGTTGCCTACACAAAGCCTGTTTGGTGGTCTCTTCACACGAATGCGCATGACAATAACCAACAATCATTGCTACCGTAAAACCCTCAGAGAGGGAGATGCTGTGTATTCCTCTCCCAAAAAAGGGTAACTTTTGTGCTACCCAGAAGCCAGGCCACCAACTTCTTAAACCTATGCATGCCCCAAACCCTAGAGTGGCAGCTGCTCCATGCATGCCCAAACTTCAGACCTAAGCTCCACATCACACCATGTGTGCCCACATCTCAGACATCAAAACCACTTCTGCTGCAGTCTACACCCACCCCAAGTCCTGGAGCCAGGGGTGCTCTGTGCACTCTGGAAGTGCAGTAGTGGGAGTTGGTTTCCCTGCTATGCAGGTCCACAGTCATAGCTGATCCTGGGCCCAAGCTCTGTGCCGCTGGGGTTGTGGGGTTCAGCCACTCCTGTGGTTTGGCATAATGAAGAAGGAGCCCCAGTACTGGTGCAGTGATTACTGAACCCCAGACAGGAGTACACTCCAAAGTTGGCTCTTGTTTTGGATCTTGTCTCCAGATGGCATTGAGCTGCAGCAGCTTGGCTCACGGGGACTGGGTAAGGGAATGGGAATGCACACCATGTACTCCTCACCCTGGGGGAATGCAGCTGCATGAATTTTCAGCAGCTTTCCAAACTGAGCACAGGGCTTGTGAGGACTGTGGTATTCACTTAAGGACAGTAGATGTCCACAAATCAAAAATATTGAAAACAATGATATCTGTACGGAACATGTACAGATGTTTTTTCTTGTCATTATTCCCCAAACAATACAGTAGTATAATGACTATTTACATAGCATTTACATTGTGTTAGGTATTATATGTAATCTAGAGATGATTTAAAGTATACAGAAGGATGTTGATGTGGTTTGGCTATGTCCCCGCTCAAATCTCATCTTGAATTGTAATTCCCACAATTCCAACATGCTGTGGGAGGAACCTAGTGGGAGGTGATTGAATCACGGGGCTGAGTCTTTCCCATGCTGTTGTTGTAATAGTGAAAAAGTCTCATGAGATCTGATAGTTTTAAAAATGGGAGTTTCCTCGCACAAGCTCTTTCTCCTTGCCTGCCACCATCCGTGTAAGCTGTGACTTGCTCCTCCTTGTCTTTTGCCATGATTGTGCGACCTCCCCAGCCATGCGGAACTGTAAGTCCATTAAACTTCTTTTTCTCTCCAGTCTTGGGTATGTCTTTATCAGCAGTGTGAAAAAGGAGTCATACAGAGGTGCATAGGTTATATGCAAATATCACCTAATTTTATATAAGGGAAGTGAGTATCCCTGGCATATCCAGGAACCAATCCACTATGGATATCAGGGGATGACAATAATGTATGCCTACATATTATGTTATACATTTTGAATATATAAAATTTTTATTTGCCAACTATACCTCAATAAAGCTAGAGCAAAAGAAAAATAATCTCAATATGTTAAAGTTTAATTGTTTTGGTTTTGATCTTCAGTGCATATTTTATTAATATCAAATTAACATTTTTTTCTAATGAATGCTTTTTGCGTTAAAATTTATTCTGTTTGATATTAATATTACCAACCACCAGTTCTTTCATTATTTTTGTTTTCTGTTTGCTTTTTTCAAAAAAAAAAATTGATCTTGGATCTCTCTCCGCCACCTAGGCTGGAGTGCAGTGGTGTTATCATGGCTCACTGCAGCCCCGACTTCCCAGGTTTAGGTGATCCTCCTGCCTCAGCCTCCTGAGTAGTTAGGACTACAAATACTTTCCACCCTACCCTGTTAGGTTTGTATTTTTTGTAGATGCAGGCTTTCATCATGTTGCACTGGCTGGTCTCAAACTCCTGAGCTCAAGTGATCCTCTAGCCTCTGCTTCCCAGAGTGCTGGGTTATATGTGTGAGCCCCCATGCCCAGCTGCTTTTGTCTTTATTTAGGATTTTGACTGTTTATTTTATTTTCATCTTATGTGTATGATTTTTATGTGGTATGTGTAATGAAAAGGTTTTTCAGTGAAAGCCAGCAAAAATCTTTTTTGTGGGTTGGAATTCAATACAGGTGCCCTGTAGAAAGGCTTACCCTATGGGAGTGTAGCCTGGGTTGGGCTTCTTTGGCGGGAACTTGCTTCTTGCAGAGCACATTTCTAAGCCTGCTTTGACACCAGACAATGTAAGCTCATGGGCACACAGTTTAGAGGAATGCTGGGAAAGCTGGTCACCTGGCCTTGGAAGGTCTTAAGGAAGCTCTTAGGCCCAATCAGCTCACTGTCTGGAAATGCAGAGAAAGCTCCTGTGGTAATCATCAGAAAATCCTTATTTATGCAGTGGCTTTGGACATACCACTTAACTGTACTTCTGAAAATCATACCTGAGAGTCTTTGTCTTGGAATAGAGGAGCTTAACCAAGTCACAGTTTTGGTTGATGTTTTGATTTAAAATCTATTATCATAATGCATTTTTCCTGCATTTTGGAGGAGTAGACATATTTAGCCATATTACAGTTTTTCTTCTCACTGCTTCTTATTTCTGCTTTGTAAATATTACATTTTAAATAAAATAAGTTATTACCTATAGGTTTTTAAATGACATAATTAAGTGTATATTTATTCTAGGCAATGGCAAGGATGATAGTGTATTTACTAACAATAAATAAGACTCACTGAGACTTTACTGATTGCCAGATAGCATCCTTTAATAAAAAGAGCTGACTTTATATCAGACAAATTAATCCTCACATCATCTCCATGAAGTCAATACTATTACTATAGCTAGTAATATAATATGGATATGGCTACCACAGCTTTCTTTTGGTTAGTACTTCTGTAATATATTTTCCTCAATGTTTTATTTCCAAAATTTCCATGTCTGAAAGCTATTTCTGTAATAGGCAACATATGGTTGGTTTTTAAATGCAGTTTGACAATATTAATCTTTTAATTGGAGTATTTATTCTACTCACATAATATGAGATCTGCTATCATTGGCCTTGCATTCATTATGTTAATTTGTGTTTGCTGTTTGAATTAATTATGTTATGATATTTTTAAACTGTTTTTGCTTATTTTGAAATGATAAAATATTTATCATTTTAATGTATTAACTTATTTGTATATTATTTCTTTATTGTTTTATTGTCACCTGAAGACCACAAATTGCATCATTGGCTTATTATACTATAATAAATTTTTGCTTTTATCACTTTTCCAATAGAGTTGGACTCTTAGAAGATTTGAAACCAGTAGGTTACTCCTTTCCCATTTTTTGCAACGTTGTTACCTGCATTTCTAATGCTACATACAACGAAACCTTCACAATGTGCCTACTTCTTTGCAAATTTTGGTGCTTTCTTTTCTTTCAGGTATTTCTGTACATCGGCTCTGTATTGCCATTTTACTTCTTACAGAACTCTCTCGAGTATTCCTCTTAAGATGGGCTGCTTTGCAGTCAGGTGCAGTGGTTTGCCCGTAATCCCAGCACTTTGGGAGGCCAAGGCTGGTGGATCACCTGAGGTCAGGAGTTTGAGATCAGCTTGACCAATATGGCGAAACCTTGTCTCTACTAAAAATTCAAAAATTAGCTGGGTGTGGTGATTCGGGAGGCTGAGGCAGGAGAATCACTTCATCCCAGGAAGTAGAGGTTGTAGTGAGCCGAGACTGTGCCACTGCACTCCAGTGTGGGCGACAGACTCAAAAAAAAAAAAAGAGAGAGAGATGGGCTTGCTGGCAACAAATTCTCTTTTTCTTTGTCTACTATTATTTTTATTACATATTCAATTTGGAAGAATGTTTTCCTGGCTCCAGAATTCTAGACTGACAGGTATTTTTCTTTCAGAATACGAAAAATGTCATTCCACTATTTTCTTGCTTCTGTTATTTTTTTTGTTGTTGTTGTTGTTAATAAATAAGCTGTCATTTTATTATTCTACCCCTGATGGTAATGCATACTTTTTAACCACTTTTTGGAGAGTCTAGTACTTCTTTAGTAGTCAGTTTTCTGGGATGCTGTGCAATCTCAGCATCTCCATTCTCAAATGGGTTCACACATATGATTTTGTTTCTTATCCAGATTTCCCCCATTATTGGGTTGAGAGAACTTCTAGCTTTATATGTCCTGAGCAGAGGCAGAAGTCTTCATGAAACAGATTATTAAATCACCTATAAGTCAAAAAAGAAATTGCAAGGGAAAATAGAAAATATGTTTGGACAGAGGCAGTGGCTAAATCCTGTAATCACAGTGCTTGGGAAGCAGGAGGATCATTTGAGGTGGGGAGTTCAAGACCTGTCTGGGCAGCATGGTGAGACCCCATCTCTTAAAAAAAAAAAGTAAAACTTAGGTAGGTGTGGTGACACACTTGGTAGTCCCAGCTAACTGAAAGGCTGAACTGGGAGGATCGCTTCTGCTCAGGAGTTTGAGGCTGCAGTGAACTATGATCATCCCACTGCACTCCAGCCTGGGCAACAGAGTGAGACACACAGACACACACACACACACACACACACACACACACACAGTTTTTTCAACTGAAAGATAATAAAAATGCAGAATACCAAAGCAGTTCTTTAAGGGAAATATATAGCTTTAAATATTTCCGTTAGAAACTAAGTCATAAATGAAAACTAAGAAAAGTCATAGATCCCTAGAATAACAAAAAGAAATGTTTTTATAAAGAGACACATTTAATATATCAAAGATTAGGGAAAGGACATACAAGATTAAAACTAATTACAAAATGGAATGAACAACAGTCTGAATTAAACCAAATCTTGCAACCTTCTCTTAAATATTGTGATGTCTTCTGCTCGCTGACTCTACCACAGATGCCTTTTTCTACCTCTGATTCTAAACAAATTTTATCGTCCTCCCCATTACCAGTTGGATGGGCGACAGCATCTCAAGCTTAGCATATCCAAAGCTGAGCTGTGGGTGCTGCTCACCCCCTGGTGTCTGCAATATATTTCCCTCATGCATCCCCCTCGGCACAGAAAATAGAAATCCATTCTTGAAGTGGGCTGGGCCCTCAGACTCAACTATCCTTGAATCTATTCCTTGTTATACACACCTTAGCACATGTAAACTAGCAGACCCCACTGACTGTAACTTCCAGAGATGTTTAGATTCTCACCCCTGCTAGGTGCCTCCCGTTACCACCTGTGCTTTGGATACTAGTCTCTTATCTGGTTTCCGTGCCTCTCCCCTGCCTCTTGGATTTTACTATCAACAAGCAGCCAGAGTGACTACATTGAAATGAATAGAGTCAAGTCAACCTCTTTTAAAATTCTTCAGTTACATCGTATTTTGTGGAGAATAAACACCAAAGTGCATATATTTAAATGCCCATGTGACCTCTCATGTCTGGTTCCTACATGAGGTCATCAACCTCACCTTCTGCTGCAGACCCACTGGCCAATTTCACTTCAGCCACGCAGGCCTCTGGGCATGCAGATCAGTTTCACTCTCACACCAGCCCCTCATACATGCTCTTCCTGCTGCCCAGACACCCACTCCCTGGCTCTCATCTCTGCATAGCCCACTTTCTTAGGTCTTTCTTAATGTCACTTTACTGTTGAAAAGCTCCTGACTATATCCTCTAAAGCAGGAATGCCCCACCTCCACGTGCCACATTTCTGCCTCCATTCCCTGCTTTATTTTACATCTTAGTACTCAGCATTATTCCTGCTTTTTGTTTTCATGGCCTATTTCCTCCACAAAATGGAAACAGCTCAAGGGTGGGCACTGCAGTTTGTTGTGTTCACTGCTCTGACTCAGCCTGTTTGAACACTAATGGTTACATGCTTGGAATTCAATAAACTGAATTGGCTGATTGGCTGAATGAATTTTTTTTTTTTTTCCCAGCTCAGCTGGAGGTTGAACATGCCTCATTGCTTAGGTTGTGTGGGTTTTGACGCAGCCTGAGGACAAATGCTTAGTAAGTATAGAGTCAGTCCTTAATTCACAGTGTGTCAGAAGAAATTCGGGTGTATCACACTGGATTTTCTCCATTTACCATCATGGTAATTTACCTAGAGTTAATTCTGCCAGAAAGTTTACAACAAAGGCAGTAGGATTGGGCAGAATATACTCTCCTGTGACAGAAGAGTGTTTTTTATTATTAAACCTTTTGATTTTCCTTATGAGAACCTTTCTTAGATTCTAACAAGGCCTCTGGTCACTATTACATTGTCACAACAAAATGAAGATGACATCAAGCGTGGGAGCAGTGGCACATGAAATAGCTTTAAATGACCTGAACCTTGCTGAGCCCATTAAGAGCTAGAAAGTTGTGGTAATAAATGCAGCTCCATCAGAACACCTGCATTATTCTCTGCAGGAATTCTCAGCACATCCCTGAAGGAAGGAAAGGGCAGCTTCCCAAGCTCCATGCCCTGGTCAAGGAGACTGGCAATGTAACAGTAGGAAGAAGGAGAGAATAGTCTTCCCATTTTCAGAGGTCTCACTCCCTTCCTTCCTACTTATCTGTGAGTTGAGTCCTAAGAGGCCAAGATTTCTACAAAGAGAAAATAAACAGTTCAAAATTGACAGAAATCAGACTTGGGGAAACATTCTAGAAGTGATAAGATTTTTGTATGAAAATATTATGAATTTTAGAATTAAATTATCAGTGTATTAAAAATATTAATGCATAACTAAATGTAGATTTTATTCTGAATATTAACAAGGGGAAATTAAGACTACACAAGAGTTTCACTATGTAATCTTCTGGATTGCCATAGCAGAGGAAGCACTCAATAGTGATTTCAGCACTCCTTTTATACAATAGATTTTTTGGCTTCTATAAAAGGCCTAGGTGTTTACACAAGGCTTCTCTCCCCAACTTGCACATATTTAAATCCATTTGCAAAAAGCCATTTCCAGGCATCACTTCTTTCTCCTGACAAACATTAGAATATCCACAATACAATTTTACAAGAGTTACCCAGACTTGACGTTGTGGAAGTTCTTCATACAAGCAATACTTTTACTATTTTTGGAGAAATCAGAAATGCATTTCTGTTACAGAATCTCCAATTAGTGCGATTAAAGACTTTGCTGCTATGTCTGAAGGGTGCGCAAAAATCTGCTACTTGACCTGCTCTCTACATGGCTCAGCACATTTAAAGAGGGGGGGTGATATGAAGAATGTCACCCTGGTCAATTAGCCAACATAATCAAATGCATGCAAAACAATAATAAAAAGGATTCCTTAATAGCATTCAGTGCTATTATTAATGGCAACATAAACTTTTTAAATAAAATAATATATGGCAAACTATTAGTTGTAGAAACCAAATATATTGTATATATTTATGTATTTCCAGTATTGCTATCAACCACTGATTTATTTTTAAACAATATTGACTGAGTGCTACCTATGAACCAAGCACTATGTAAAGGCCTATGTTTCTGTGACAAGCAAACAACGCAGTATCTGCCCTCATGAAACATGAAGACTATTAGGGGAGATAGAAAATAAACAGGGGAGTGAACAGATAAAGAGGGGACTTTAAAAATTTAAGCCTAAAAGGAATAAGAAAAGGTGTTTTAATCTTCCCATAGAAAATTCCAAATAAAATATGTAGATATTCCTCCTTATATGACACAAGGTGCAATTTCTCTGCCTTTTAGTGTGGACTGGATTTAGAACATATTTTTGTAAAATGAAATAGAGAAAAAAATGTATTAACTTTGCAGTGGAGAAAGACAGCAGATATCTTCAGGCTTCCAGGACATCATGTGACGATAAGCACACTTCATTCTGTGGTATTCTTCCCCCACACCCATAACCCCAGGCTAATTATGAGAAAATGTCAGACAAACACAGACTCAAGATGTGTTTTGGAGGCAAGTCTCATGAGGTTGGATATGGACTGTCTAGAGCAGGCAGGGAGGTGTAGCAGTAAAGCTTGACCCAGCGGTTTCCAGATTAAGCTGCTGGTTTTTGCTAGATTTATTATTTAGGGAAATAAAATGGATTTGAGACTGTTTTGGTTTGGAAATCCGATGGTTGAGATACTCAGGTTGCATATGTGATCATGAAGCACCACAAAGATACCTAGAGTTTCTATATCTATGTGGGATTTGTTAGCATAGGACAGTCATTTGAAAATAGATCCCAGGAAGGGATGAAAGGTGCACTGAGGGGACAAGGGGAGAAGGGACCAACAAGCAAAGCAAAGGAGGCAGGGACAGAAAGGCTGAGGGATAATAATAATAAAAAAAACTAGACAAAAAAGAATCCGAGAGATGAGAGGCTTTCAGGAACAACAGAATTAGCAGCTGTGTTGAATACAGTTCAGAGGTTGAGAAGGCAGGAAGATGATCCATACAGCTTGTCAGAGAGCAGGACAAATGACTTCCAGGACAATGTCAGGGTAGTGGCCTAAGAAGAAGCTAGATTGGCATGAAGAAGAAGTTAGAGGTGGAAGCAGTGCTGGGAGGCAACACGCAGGACTGAGCAGAAGATTGAGACAGCACCCAGGAAGGGACAAGGGCCCACAGTAGCACTTCTTATTGTCGGGGTCTATGTTTGCATATTTGTTTTGTACTGTTTTTATAAGATGTGAAGTGTAGGGCATGTGTATGGCTAACGAAAATGATCCAGTGACGAAGAGAAATTCTCACACACCACGCTTGGATTCGGTGTTACAGACTCATGTACACATTGATGGGGCATATGTGATGATTCTGTTTAAAGATGTAAGAAACAGTTACAGGAATTAGTTATATTGCCAAAGAACTTTGTTTTTTGATTGGTTTTAAAAAGAATAAAACTTGATAAATTTAGGTGCTTAAGGCCTCTAGTAATGAAAGGTAGTATCTCATTTAGTTTTGTATTACTTTATTTTAGTTATTTATTGACTACCATGAAACTATACCCCATATAATATTTTTTCATACATGTATTAAATTGTTTCAAATGTTTATGCTTCTTTCTTTTCTAAGCCTTTTATTTTTATGTTAATTGCCGTTTCATTAATCTGTTGATTTATATGTTTCTGGTTAGAGCTTCCCTAATGTTGTCCCAAAGAGTCAGAATACAAATAAATAAAGTAGTTGAGGTAGTAGAAATAATTTAACCATTAAGTTATTTAAATATGCCTGACTGAAAGTCATCAGGCTAAGTCACTTGAAATGTATAATTGAATATGAAATATTTATGAATTATTTCAAAGAATAGAAAAAAGTCTAAATGATGCAATTAATTTATAGGCCTCATTTTTCTTAAGGATTTTACTTGGGGAAGTGGATGAGCCACTGATGCATAGTGGTTTCTTACCACATTTGAGAATTTTCATGCCCCATTAAGTATTAACTTTTTATACCAGTCATGAAAAATATGTTGTTCTTATGTAATTAAGCAAAAGCACATTAATCAAATTTACTTTTCCTTTTTTTCATTTGATACATGATTATGCCACAGTGTGGTTGTGTCTGATTTAGAAAGAATTAGAATTAGTTGAGAAAATAAGGCTCTTCTCTGTGCAAAATTAATGTGCACATGGTATTGGAAATTTCAATGTGATGAGCGTTCTCATGAAAATAAATATGATAATGATACTCATATTAGCATTATATGACATCTTGTAATGACTTACTATGTGTCAGGTGCCATGCTAAGTGATAAATGAGGGTTTTTATCTAATCTAATCTTCTCCAAAACCCTATCAGGTTAGTGTTGTTCTTATTTCCATATAACCAGTGAGGGAACCGAGATAGTAATTATTCTCTTCAAATGTACATAGCCAATAAGTTTCAGAAACTAAACTTGAATTCAGGCAGCCTAACAAAACATGAAAATAAATTTTCTATGAACTAAAAAAATCTAGACTCTGTCTGGTGCTCTTTAACCCCTATGTCCTGCCCAGATGAGGTCTATGGCCTTACCCTAGAAACTAGTCATCTTCGTTCAAATCTTTTTACTTCATCTTCCAAAAGAGGTGACTGAGGCAAGGGGATTATTTTGTGCATGCTGCTGCAATGTAAGCCTCCAGTGGCCCTTGGTTACCTATCTGATGTTGTACCCTCTGGTAGTGGTAGCCAATGCTCTGAATAGCCTTGATCCTGTCTCCTTTTCTAC
The DNA here is from genome assembly GCF_000951035.1 of Colobus angolensis palliatus. Lineage (NCBI taxonomy): Eukaryota > Metazoa > Chordata > Mammalia > Primates > Cercopithecidae > Colobus > Colobus angolensis. The sequence continues at coordinate 5,738,869 of NW_012115910.1, forward strand.
TCTAAAATCCTGCTATATAAATTCTTGAAAAGAGTTATTTATAAACTAACAGACAATTTGGTATCCGTCTACAATGGTCTTTCAAATTGTGCACATTGGACACTGCTACTTAGGCTTCCAGACTTAGTTTAAATGTAAACTCAAAAAAGCATCCCAGATTTCCCCCAGAAGTGTCATGTCTTCTTCCTCAATATCCCATTGCAGCTTGTTCATGTCAGTATTTTGGCTTTCCTAAAACAGTAAGGTGAGGATTAGTAATATGTTTTGGAATGCAGTTTTATTCATATTTGCAGCAATAAGACCCAACACAGACTGGCTTGGTGTAAAACTCAATAAGCACATTCAGAATACTTTTTGAAGGGAAGAAGTTGTGGTTGACAAGGGACTTGGGGAGCCAGGGATCATATTGATTGAGTCAGCTTTCAAGCAGAAGTAAATGAAATGAAGAGCAGAAGTAAGAAAAGCTAGAAAACCACAGCTCCTGCAGGTGGCGTGACACCCACTCCCCTCACTATGGTCAGGTATGTTGTTGACTTCGTCTCTCAAGCACCTGTGCTTTTCTGCCTGAGGTCTTCCCCAGCCACATGAACAGGCTCAAGCCAAGCACTGGGAAGGCTGGAGGCACCACATATGCTCCAGAGAGTAGCCCTCAACCAATGAAGGATCCATGTCTGGGCTTTCTTGTCTCCCACCTTGTGTAATTGAGGATTGTTTTGCTCAGGACCCCAGAGGGATATTCCACAGTAACATACTCACTAATGCACCTGGCTGTGGACTTTTCCTTCTTTCCTGCCTCATTTTCCCATGACAAGGATCACTTCCTAAATAAATTACTTGATATTAAATTCTTACCTCCAGGTCAGCTTCTGTGAAAACCCAAACTAAGATAGGCAGCTTGGCAAATGCACTCAGCTGTTGAAGGAACACTACCTCACCTTGACATGCTCATCTATCAAGCTATGCATTTTTGTTAGTCAATGTATCGGACAAAGCTTCAAACTGGTAAGCAAATGCAAGAAAAGCAAACTTTACAGGATCTGATTAATCCAAGACCCAAATTATTTGCTTATAGGACTACCTTATGATGCCATAGCAGTATCACTGGTAATATTTCCTAACACATATAAACAAACTTTACTCCAGAGATCCCCAGAAGGCTCAGTGGCTCACTTACTGGCTTCAGGTTTTCTTAATAGCCACCTACAGAACCTCTCAGTGGTATTATTACAAGGAATACTAGGAAATGGTTGCCTATTGATTTGAGAGCAAGCTACATAGTTATTTTGGAAATTTCTCTATGACATTTTTGTAGCCATTAAGTAGCTCTGTGAATACTGCCAAGTCAGTTAACTTCACTGGGTTTAGGTCCACATGTGAAGACCGGGGACTACAGAATGCTTAGATGATTTGTTTATAAAATATTAAGATCATTGTGCATAACACATGTTTGATAAATATTTGTTGATATTTACTTCTATTATTTCTAAGAACTAAATGGTGATGCTTTCCACAAATATCTTGGTAGGTACTAGGCTTACTTTCAAAAAATAATGGGTTTTGGGGCCAGGCGCGGTGGCTCAAGCCTGTAATCCCAGCACTTTGGGAGGCCGAGATGGGTGGATCATGAGGTCAGGAGTTCGAGACCATCCTGGCTAACACGGTGAAACCCCGTCTCTACTAAAAATACAAAAAACTAGCTGGGCGAGGTGGCGGGCGCCTGTAGTCCCAGCTACTCAGGAGGCTGAGGCAGGAGAATGGTGTAAACCCGGGAGGTGGAGCTTGCAGTGAGCTGAGATCCGGCCACTGCACTCAAGCCTGGGCGACAGAGCGAGACTCCGTCTCAAAAAAAAAAAAAAAGGGTTTTGATATATGAATCCTTTGTGATGACAGTTTTTGTGTTATTACAAACTCCAAATTTTATTTCCCATGCACAGTGCCTCTATCTCTGAATAGAAAAACTTAAGCACTCATTGAATCATATAAAGAAACCTCTTCAATCATTGTGGAAGCTTTGTCAAGTGGAACTCAGCAGGTGTTCACCCCATACCCAATAATGAAGAACACGGTAGAGATAAAGTTTAGTCAACATAAATTCAACTGTATCCATATTTGAATATATTTAACACCTCTGAGTCATTAGTAGGACTTGATTTCTTTTTCTGTCATTACTCTAAGTTTCTTCACATATATTAATAATAATTTATTTATTTATGAATATTTTTCAAGTACTTTCTAATTGTCAAGTGTGGTTAACATCACAAGAGATAAAGTGATGAAAATATACTAGGATCTTACCCTTGAGGAATATAAAGTCTACTGTATATTACAGAAGGCAAATAATACTATATCAAGGGTTTAAAGAAAACTACCAGTGTATGGGGGTAGGTAACACGGTGATAACTCTTTTACACTGGCTTGTCAGCAGAGGCCTCTCTGAGGAACTGTCATTTTCACACAGCCAGAAATGAGAGAATGAGAAGTATTACTGGATTAATGGTACTGGAAAGTGGATGTATAACAGAGGGTGTTTGCTAAGTTCAGTTGAAGAGACAGTGGGTATGTTGCGGGATTCAGGAGGATGAGAGAGACCTAGAGTTGAAACAGGAGAATCTTTATTGAGTGCAGTCACGCCCAGCTGACTCATGTCCAAAAGACTGGGCCCGGAACAAAGACAGCACCTGACTTTTACATACACTTTACAAAAGGGGGTGGGCTAACTTAAAGCAAGATTACAGTGGCATGAAAGCGGGATATAAAGGCAGGACAAAGACGGGATTGCATATGACCATTGCCAAGCAACCCATATGTGTTAGCTAAGTTTTCCTGGGTACGGGCTTATCCCATAACCTTCACTATGGTGCCCAGACAGCTGTAGTTCAAGCCTACTCAGGATTCTCATGACCTTCGTGGTACTTCTTAGATAAAACAGAACACTTGAAGTCACTAGTTACAGAGAAGAGGAATCTATAAAGTCATTCCATGAAACAAAAGAAAATTTGTTTTTCTTCTCCATATGTTGAGGGAGTGCTGGGAGAGTCTCCAGAGCGCATTAGATAATATTAGCAAGACTTTTGCTGGGTCTGGACTGTGCCTGTTGCTGCCTCTGGGACAAGTTAGCCTGATAAAGGAAAACTTATTTATCTTTCTTTTTAATCTTATTTTTCTTTAATGTCCTGCCTCAGACAGACATGATTAAATTCTTAAGGGGTTTGTCTATATAGTGAGGCTACATGCTGGTAAATTCATAAATGTCACAGCAGTAGAAACTGATGGAGTATGAGAGGTAACTGACATGAGAGGTAGAAATAATGTTTGGGGATACGGTAAAGGAAGAGAAAGTTTCCAGTTTACAGAAGATGCTGTCATGAGAAGCTTCATGTAACAGGAGGTAGGGAGAGTCAAAAGCCAAGCATAGATTTTAAGAAGAACTAGTTTGAGAGAAAATATTGGAGTGCATGTTATTAGGCTCAGTAAAGTGCAGAACTTGGAAAATGAGCAACTTGGTTGTTTGATTTGGGTTGTAGGGTAGGATAAATGAAAGATACGAAGGGAAGACCATTTCTATCTCCATTATCATGTCATGAAATTCTCTGTAGCTAACCAATAACTCTGTTCATCTTTGTAAGTTCTACTAGAACCTCAAGAATAATAGACATTCTACAACTCTAAGTTGAACAGAAGAATGAACGTTTCATGAACAATTAGTTCAAAGACTAGATTTCAGTTACGTTTCTAAAATCTGCTGCACTCCACTTGAGTGACATTGGGCAAGTACAATAACTCCTGAGCCTCAGCTTCTTTTGTATGAAATTGCAGTCATGAACAAATGTCTGCCATTTTACAAAGACAAATCACTCAAGAGAGTGAAGACTAAATCAAGATATTTTCAGATATTAAAAGGCACACAAAATTTCTTTTTACATAGTCTTTATGAAAAAAAAATAGAGGATATTCTCTGATACAACTTTAGGGTTCCAAGTCTGAATAAGATTTCATCCCTGTTTTAGGTATCCATCTAGAAGGAAAAATATAAAACAGAGTTAGTTATAAAATAATATCTATAGAAGAAACATGATTTTGTAAAACTTAGCTAAACTAAATATGTGAGTATTATTTCTAAAGGTAAAGAAACATGAAAATATGTACTTATGTGTATGCCTATATCTATTTTTGCATCTATATCTATATATGTATTTCTCTTCTATCTCTATTGATCCATATATAGATCAATCTATTGAACTATAGCTAGACTCCTGACTCTAAATCTGTGTACTTTCTAAGTTCCTAGAATGTTTTCTTATTTTTTCTTTACTTTCCAAGTCTTAGTTTTCATGCTATTAGAAGACATACACTAACTAAAGTGATAGACCTTGTATTGTGTGCATATTATATGTATGGAGATATTATTCAGGGACCAAGACAATTAAACCAAGAAAGAGTGAAGCAGTGAATTCTTCAGCAGCATTAAGACCTAGGTGCTCGCAGTCTATGGTGAGTGTGTAGTTAAATAAGCACAGCATGCCATTAAAATGCATTTATTGGCAGTGGCCAATGCTTTTGACAGATTCTAAGTGTCACTAGGGTTGGAAAAGAAAGGCCTTAATTTGCCGTTTTAGCTTAGAAGCCCAGATATCATGCAACCCAGACTGTTAATCTTAGCATTTCTATGAAATATTTGGGGGCAGTGCTCTCAAAGTGCATTCAGTTAACTACCATCCAGAGAGTCACTGGAAGGTACCATTAAAAGGCAGACAATTAAACTTCCTAATGCATAATCTTTGATACAGCACCTGGGGATCTACGTAAGCTTCCCAGGTGATTCTTAGAGGCACAAAAGTTTCATAACAACAATTCTAGACATTCTACCAGTTACAACTTATGATTATATGGATTTTGTTGATTTTCTCTGGTGGATTTTGAAATTATAGTAGCTATAATTGAGCTAGAATTTCCTGCACTTTGAAGTATCTTTGATGTTTACTTATCTTTCCAACTTTCATCAAATAGCTTGTTTCAGCTAGGTTGATCTAACAAATAACACTTAAGGCTCCAGAATGTGGGAAGGTGTATTTTTCAGCATAACACCTGGGTACTATTTTAAAAATTCTGACAGCAAAACAATATCATAGTAGCTAAATGATTTAGTTTTATCTTGATTACAGAGAATCACAGATGTCATCAATACTTCAGTGTTCCTATTTTTCCCTCAGAAAATCTGTACATGTTTGTTTAATACCTGTGTACTCCACACCAATGTCCTCACAAGACAATTTATAGCAAAAGTAGGAAATTTTTTTATAGGGAGATATGGACAGTAACTCTATCAACAAAGACTTTCTGAATCCTGAAAAAGGAAGTTGCATTGATTATCCTAGGGAAGTCTGTGAACTTTAGAGAACTTTAAAAAGTCTCTAAACAAATCTACATTATGCACATCTAAAAGCACTTCAGTAAGCCCTATGTTGAAGACAGAAAGAGAAAGAAAGACAAAGAGAGAATGAATGTGTCATTTTCTAGGTGGCAGGCATGAGCCACATCAGTACAAGTACTTTGCAGAGCACCAGGTGTAGAAAGGACCCCTTTTGTTACAGTAGGTAGCTAGTCAGGCATGAGTGGGGCAGGAGAGTGCTACCCCCACATCCCACAAGTAAAGTCAGGTAACCATTAGGTGATGGTCAGGCAGTTGCCACACAGTCTCTCTAAAATAGTAATTGATCACACCCAGTGCCAGGGAAAGGCAGTTTTCCAAAAGATAAAAACACCTATAACTGGTGATTGGCAGCTTCCCAATAAGATCTCAGCAGTTGCGTGAGTGAGCTCAAGGAAGCATATTGAGAGGACAAATGGCAGAGTATTACCAGTATATGACCTTCTGGATGCATTCCACTGGAAAAGGAAAGCAAGAGGCTGGACGTAGTCCAGTATATAAAACCCCAAGTCCAACGTCAAATGGGCACTTAACTTCCAAGTGTACATTTCATTTCTGCTTTAAAGTTTTGTGGGTTTTTTTAAATAAACTTTCACTCCTGCTCTAAAACCTGCTTCTGTTTTTTCTTCTGCCTTATGTCCCTCAGTGGAATACTTTCTTTCGTGGAGGCGAGAAGTGAGGTTGTTGCAGATCTATACGAATTTACTGCCACTAACATTTTCAGTTCAGTGTAGTACCAATTAGAAACATTAACAACTAAAACAATAAGCATCATTTAGATGAAATACCATCTCACGCCAGTCTGAATGGCTATTATCATTATTATAAAAGTAAAAAAATAACTGAAGGTGGCTTGGTTGCAAAGGAAAGGAAATGCTTATACACTGCTGGTGGGAATGTGAATTAGTTCAGCCACTGTGGAAAGCAGTGTGGCGATTTTGCAAAGAACTTAAAACAGAAGTGAAATTGGACGCAGCAATACCATTACTGAGTATATACCTAAAAGAAAATAAATTATTATACTATAAAGACACATACACACATATGTTCATTGTAGCCTTCTTTACAATAGCAAAGTCATGAAATCAACCTAAATGCCCATCAGTGACAGATTGAATAAAGAAAATGTGGTCCAAATAAACCATGGAATACTACACAGTCATGAAAAGAATAAATCACATCTTTGCAGTAACGTGAATGGAGCTGGAGGTCATAATCCTAAGTGAACTAATGCAGGAACAAATACTGCATGTTGTAACTCATAAGTGGGAGCTAAAGATTGAGTGCACATGGACACAAAAAAGGGAACAACAGACACTAGGGCCTACTTGAGGGTAGAGGATGGGAGGAAGGAAAGGATCAAAAAGCTCCCTATAAGGTACTATGCTTATTATCTGGGTGATGGAATAATCTGTACACCAACTTCCCACGACATGCAACTTACCTACATAATAAATCTGCATATGTACCCCTGAACTTAAAAGAAAAGTTAAAAAACGAAAATACTATGCTACATGGAAATTACAATTTTAAATACATCTTGGATCAAAACTGAAATGCAAAATGCCGTTGCAAAATTTCTAGTAAATAATAACAGAAAGTAAACATGCAAAAAGTTTTTGGTACACAGTTGAAGCGATGGAGAAAAATTCACATAATTAAAATAACTATATCAATATAAACTTTTAAAATGACCAAACCCGACATGTAATTTAAAAGTTTTAAAAAACATACAAATATGGCCGGGCAGGGTGGCTCACGCCTGTAATCACAGCACTTTGGGAGGCTGTGGTGGGTGGATCACGAGATCAGGAGATCGAGACCATCCTGGCTAACACGGTGAAACCCCGTCTCTACTACAAAAACAAAAAATTAGCCGGGCATGGTGGTGGGTGCCTGTAGTCCCAGCTACTCCGGAGGCTAAGGCAGGAGAATGGCGTGAACCCAGGAGGCGGAGCTTGCAGTTAGCCAAGATCCCGCCACTGCACTCCAGCCTGGGCGACAGAGCGAGACACCATCTCAAAAAGTAACAATAATGATAAAATAAAATAAATAAAATAAAAAACATACAAATATGTACTTAAATAGGTGAGACATATCTTTATATCTCTATATAGTTTATAAATCTATATATAGATACATATAGTTATATATAACTATAGATATAGAGAGAGACCTATCTAGATAGGTGAGATCTATATGCATATCTATATTTATATATATCTATATAGTTAGACCTGGTGTTCAATAAATCATATATATATAACCACATATTATATGTATATAGTTATAGTTATATACATATGGTTATATATGTATGTCATATAGATAGTTATATACAACTATATATACACTATATGAAGTGTTGGAATTATAACTATATATAGATAGTTACATATAACTATGCATGTTATATAGTTATACATAGTTATATATAGTTATATGTAATGGTATAGTTATATATAGTTATAGCTATATTTATGTAACTAGTAGTAATATAAAACTATATATGTAAGTTATATAAAATATATATAAAACTATAGTTATATATAGTTATAACTTTGCATGTCTAAAACTATATAATATGTATAACTATATAACATATATAATGTATATAACTCTATAATATGTATAACTATATTATATATAATATATAACTATATAATATACATATAACATATTATATATAACTACATAACATATAATTATATATAACTATATATAGATCTATCTATCGATCTAGATAGGTGAGGTCTATCTGCATATCTATAGCTATATATATAGCTATATAGTTAGACCTGGTGTTCAACAAATCAGTAGGATGACTATCTGTAACTATAATCTAGTATATATTTCAAAAAAACTATAAGTGGACAATTTGAATATTCATAGCATATAGAGAAGATAAATATTTAGGGTGATGGATATTCCAATTAATCTAATTTGATCTTTATACACTATATGAAGTGTCTGGAATTATAACATATATCCCTGAAATGTGTACATCTATTATGTATCAATGAAATATCATAATTATGATAAATAAAAAGATTTAAGATGTAACAAATACCGGTGGAGAAAACTAAAAGAAATCAGAATGCAAGGAGTAATTGAAATAAAAGTGAAAATTAATAAGTTAGAAAATCTGCAGTGAAAGCTTTAAAACTAGTAAAAAGCTGCCTCTGAAAAATTGGTATAATAAAAAAACCACTAGTAAGACTAATTTATAAAAGATAGATATTATATACTTACAAAACTTATACTTACAAAAAAATGAGAAATAATTACCAAATAAACAGACAAGAAACACAGACTATCTTGCATATATCTATATAAGTAATTTGCAAACCCAGTCAAGATTAATCATTTTGGGGAAAATATAAGTTACCCAAACTGACTGCAATAGTGGTAAAATATCTGAAAAGCCCATTGTCTATAAAGAAAATAAGGAATAATGCAAAATATTCTACTCAGTACTTAATCATGAAAGTCAGGAATGTATATAGGGGTGTGCTATCAAAGTGTGAGAGTTGAAATAATTCAATTGGTCTTCAACTACTCTGTGATACCATTCTCATCTAAAAGACGGGGCGAAATGCATTTGACAGTATAATCTGCTGGTGAAATGTTGGGTAAACACTCTTAACACTTCAGAGTAACACAGTGGACAAATTAATATACAAACTACATTTATAGCATATTACCTTTACATCAAAAACAGAGAAAATATATAAATATACACATATTTGTTGAATCTTAAAAAAGAAACCTAGTAAGTCTTTCATGAAAATCTACTAGAAATAGTTATCTATGGGACAATGGATGATCCAGAATAGATGAGACAGGAATGGCATTAGGATTGAATTACGTCACTCAAAAGAAGACATGGTAAGGCCCCAAGTCCTAGTATTACAGAATATGATCTTATTTGGAAGCAGAGTACTTGGGGAAATTTGTTCAGAGACCTCCCAAAAAGAATGATTATGTGAAGAGACATAGGGAGAACATCATGAAAAGAAAGGGGTTTGGAATAATGCATATACAAGCCAAGCAAGGTCAAAGATTGACAGCAAGCCACCAGAAGCTAGGAAGAGACAAGGAAGAATTCCCCCACAGGTATCAGAGGGACTATGGCCCTCCTCATACCTTGATTTTGAACTTCCAGATTCAAATACTGTGAGACAATAATCGTCTGCTGTCTTAAGGCATCCGCTTGTGATACTTTGTTGTAGAAACTCTGGTAAACAAATACAGATTCCATGATAAAGGAGCCAATTTATCAAGAGAATGTAGAGATTCTTAACATATCAACACATAATAATAGAGCTTAGAAAAAAATGAAGCCACAAAATATAACTCATAGAAATAAAAAAAATGACAAATCAAAAATTAAATTGGAAATTTCAACACCACTTTTCAATAATTGAGAAAAAAATAGGCAGAAAATGAGAAAGCATGTAAAATATCTAAACAACACTACTAAATTAACCAAATTGACATTTACGGAATACTCCCCTTAACACAAATGTGTAGTAAACTATAATGTAAAATTGAATGTAAGTAATCTTTCCTTAATTTTCCTTTAAAAAGTTTCAAAAGTAGGGAATATTTATTAAATGTATATTTTATCTATAATTTTGTTTTAAATTTTAATCACTGTTGCCTGTTTCAAAGAGCTAAAAATACATAAATGATTTCAAATATCACAAATAAATGCTGATGAAAAGCTCATAAATATAATTCCATAATATGTATCAAAATTTTGTGCAATGTTGAACCCTATGACAAATAAGCAAATAGTATGTATGTGTTGATAGAAATTACTTATGTGAGGCCAAAGACTTAAGTGTGAGAAGTATAAATTTATCTTATAAATATACAAATTCAAAATTTACAAGGTTAATTTCTTCAATGAATTTATAGATAGGTGTTTTGCTTGAGTAAATTTGAACTGAATGTTTTATTTAAAAATGTGAATTTTAGAGTTAGAAAAGCCAATGATATTTATCATTTTTGACAGAAGTAGCTGAATAAGGCTATTCTTACCTAGAGAGAAATATATATATGTTGAAGGGGCATGTATAACCAAAATTATTCTCCAATATCTTTTGGCCACAAGAAAGGCCGTAATTATTATGATTATATACATAAATTTTTTTCAGCAAAGTTACCATAGAAGTTCTAATGTCCTGTTGAAATTTCTGTTGCAGGATGGTGTTCATTATTCTCTACACTCTGTCTCACCCAGACTCACCTCCAAGCCTTTTTTCCCTCTGGGAATTCTTGGCATGACACAGAGAAATAGAGCTGCTGCTAAGATACGAAGCACTGGAGTCAAACGTAGATCTTTGCCTTTGGCCACTGTGCCTGCCTGCTAAAGACCAGCCACTGTCCCAGCTGTGCCATCATGACCCTGGAAGAGTCCCAGCTTGGGTTGCCTGGGATCGGATGTCATTCAAGTGTATTTGACTTTGAGTTGGAAACTCTCCTAATGAAGTCTAAATGAGGCACTTGCTCGTTACCCTTGGTACTTCTGACACGGCACATCACCTCTAAGTGGCAAAGTGAGGAATTAGTGCTTTGTCTAATAAGGCAGAGATGGATAGATAAGAAACAAATATCATTTAAGTCAAAACTAAGATGCATAACACATTATAAGATGAATTCATTGTAGTTAAACACTCCACATTTAAAAAGAAAACTGAAAAACATCAAAAGTCTGTTTTTGCATGTCTGTAACTGAGTTGAAGAATTATGAAGCATAATTCACTGGAGAAAATCTTATTTTCACTTGAGAAAATCTCAAAGCATTCCAAAATAGTCTAACATTTTTTATGGTTTGGAAAAAAAAAAAAAGTTCATCTAAATGACCAAAGGAGGTAAGATTTTACCAGGCACGTTCACAATGCAACATTTAGATATTTAGACAACTCAAATGACTTAAAGTATTTTGTGACTGAACTTTAAATACTTCCATGTGAGGAGAAATGTCTGAAAATGTAAGCATCTGTTATTTTTACAGATTGGCCCTGGGTGCCTTGGTCTAAGATGATGACTCTTTCTTCTTCTGTTCTAGAATTACAGACAGGAGAGAAGATTGTATTTCCTTACTGAGAAAAGGAGCACTCACTTAGGGAATTGGAGGATTCAAAGATAGATTCTAAGATATGTTGGCCCAAAAAGATAAAGAACGCTTAACCTTCCACTTGTTTTTTTCTAACAGTTCTGTAAGTTTTTGAGCCCTTTTTAGTCTGGTAGTAGCACATGAGGCCAATATACGAAGCATGTAAGCTCAAATTAAGTGTGTGTTTTGGCGAGGGTGGAGGTGGGAAGGACGGAGTCAGGGAAAAGACCCCAAGAACAATCTCTGAAGCACCCCCCATGTTTCCAGGGAACATATCTGAAATCAAATGCTTTGCCTTTCAGGCCTGTTTCCAAGTCTTGTGTGTCAGAGATAACTACTTTCTGAGTTCACACACTTGGTCTCAAATGACTTGCCCCTACCCCTTCTGTGCCTCATTCATTCATGCGTCCATCCAGCCATCCATCCATCCATTTACCATATTAGGGCTCTTTATAGCTTCGCATTTATTTCTTGTCCTATTTTTCATGGCTTGGTTTTGCAGTTTGCCATTTGAACTCACTTTTACTTTTCCATTCATATCCTTTTCCATCCATATCCGTTGTTCAACCCACTCTTACAAATTTGTACTGCTCCTGACCAGTACCAACCTGGCTTTTTCTACTTTTTGTTTTGTGCAGCTAAAGTCTTCCACCAGGCTCTCTCCCAAAGGATTAGCCTTAAATTGAAAGGAGGGCCAAGGAGGCACCAGACCACCAGAAACGGGCATGAGGCCACATACCCAGCATGTGTTTTTCTGTAATCTGTTAGCATAGCCCTGAGTCCACTGCAAGAAGAGGTATGCTTCATGGGCAACAGCTGGTGATAGTAGCAACCAAATATAAGAACTAGGAGCAAAAAGAAAGAGATTTAATGGGAACTTGTAAAGAGAGACCTTCTCCATCTATGATTATTAATATAAAGCATTTATTTAGATACAGGCCTGTTTTGGTGTCTTGAGAAAGCTGACTAGCTCAGATGTCATCTTTTTCTTATCCTTGCTAGTTCTGAGGAATTTTAATTTTAAATTACCAGTTTAAGATAAAGTCCACATTAGCAAAAGATCTTTGTTTAAATGGGTGATGTATATCTAGGAACTAATTCCTTTTAGTTTAGTGGCAAAAGATTTGGTAAGGAGCACCCAATAAGATTTTTTCCACCTTGGTTGAAGGGAGTCCTTTAAAAGATGTCATTTTCAACAGACATAACCTGCTGCTTGAAGTCCCCTGGTCCTTCAGTTTTTATCTTCTGGGAGTGCACTGTAGAAAGAGTCTTACTGAATTATAGTCTTTAGTTAGCTGCCTTGTAAGCCTTCTGCAATAATACAACATATCCCCTATTAGTATCATAGATCTGTTATTTTCTGAAAATAATTTTATAGATCTGCCTGTTATAATTTCATATGGAGATGTTGGTATTTAGCAAAAGGAGTTGATCTTAGATTAAGCAAAACCAATGGAAAAGCTTTTGGCCAAGGACTTTTAAAAATCTCAGTTAATTTTGCCAATTGAGTTTTACTATTTTATTTGTGCTTTCAGCTAAGCCAGATGACTGAGGGTGATAGGCACAATGAAAATGTTGGAGAATGAGCCAGCTTTTGTACACCGTTTCCCTGGATTATGTTTAGGGCAGATATGATGATTATATTGTTTTCTCCAAGGAACCATCTTACTGGGGCTCCAGTGAGTTCAAACATGAACAGAAGTTAAGAAAGATGACTATAATTCGATTGGAAGTATGACTAGACCATTTGGTCTATACAGCAGTCCAGTCTTGGAAGAGTATGTTTCCCTTTGTCTCCCAAGTTTCTTGTTTTGTTTTTGGAGCTTTGGATTAAACTAATTTTGCATCAAAATCAAGTGCTTTTTGAAAGCTAAAACGGGTTGATTTTCTTGTTCAGATACACTTAGGGCAGCTCTTTTTACTCTATTATCTGCTAACTGATTGATCTTGCTTTCTGTAGTGTTTAACTTTGAATGTTCTGGAATCTTAACAATGGCTATAGTTTGGCAATAATATAGCCTCCGATAATTAAGAAACAGGGTGTCCATTTTTTGTGAAATGATTGAAAGAGGTTAAAAAGTCGTCTTTGTTTCCATAGAATTCCAAAATCATAAGCTACTCTAACCAGAATAAATATTTTAATTAGTATATAAATTTTCATGTATAAATATTGTAAGTGATTCCTTTTGCCCGTTGACAGCCTTAATTAATACTATTAACTCTACTTGTTGAGCTCAAGTTGCTCCCGGAATATAAGCCCTTTCTGTTTGCTCATTTAAATACACTATAGCATAATCTGCATGATAATTTCCAAATGCACCCTTTAAGTAAGGTGCAACTCTAAACCAAATAACATCATTGTTAGTAAGGGGGATTCTTGCAGGTCCATCCTAAGAGAGAGAAGGTGGTTGTTTAAGATTATGCAATTATGTGGTATTTCATCAGAAGACAGAAGCAGAAGCGTGGCAAGATTTACATTATTACAACTGAAAACTGTAATATAGGGAGCAGAAATAAGAAGAACTTCCTAAGAAGCTAATCTATTGGCCGGGCGCAGTGACTCACACCTGTAATCCCAGCACTTTGGGAGGCTGAGGTGGGTGGATTGCGAGGTCAGGAGATCGAAACCATCCTGGCTAACATGGTGAAACCCCGTCTCTACCACAAATACAAAAAATTAGCCGGGCGTGGTGGCGGGTGCCTGTAGTCCCAGCTACTCAGCAGGCTGAGGCAGGAGAATGGCATGAACCCGGGAGGCCGAGCTTGCAGGGAGCTGAGGGAACTAAGAGCAAAGCACACATTTTGTGTAGGGCATCTAAGTGAAAAACTGTTGGCTGAGATTCATACACTGATATAGAACTATCTGTTATACCCACCATTTTCACATTTTTTTTTTACTCCGAGAAATGGGACCTTCTAATAATGTGGAATTTATAACTGATAACGTTGCTCCAGTGTCAATAAGAGCCTGTGTTTTTTCGCCATTTAAATTAATTTTTATTTCCCCTGAAGTGCCAGTGAGGAAAAACGAGAAGCTCCCTCGATTTCCTCAGAGCATACCCATTCTTATTTTTCTTTGGTCTGTTGCTGCCTTTTCCATTTTAATTTTCTACAGTCCCTTTTGAAATGCTCAGGCTTTTTGTAGTAAATGCAAAGCAGGGGATTCGGTCAGTTTTGAAATGTACTAGACAGTTTATGGGCTATAAAGTGGTTGGACAATTGTTTTTTTTGTAAACTCATGATCTTATTTGCTTTTCCTTTCTGTTTAACTTCCCTCTTCTTTTTTACCTTGGTTAGGGTGTGGAATGTTTAATTAGCCAAATTAACTAGATCATGAGTTTGAGAGGTAGCCTAACTGGGGAACTGCGTCTTTATTATGATTGCCAGTTACTCATCAAATCTCCAACTTACAAAATTCAAATTAAGTAGAGTATGATTTTGGTAGTTAGCATAATTTTCTTCTGATATGCTTGAATAGTGTTTAAGATTTTTCTCAAATCCTTTATAGTTTGTCATTACAGCCTTTTTAAGATTATGTCAGCGTTGTTGTATTTTATTCTACTGAACTACTCTTTGAAAAACTAAGGGGATAGCTTCTAGTAAACCTTTGGCAGTATTGTGATCTTCCGCACAATCTTCTTCAGAAAATCTATGGAATGTTTCTAGAGAATTTATCCTATTTGCCTTTGCCATCCAATCTTTGGCTTTACTTTCTGACACTAATACGTGAACCAATCTGTACAAATCATAGAATCTGAAATAATAAGTTTAAATGTTTAATTTAAATTTTTTAACAAATCAAATAGGATCCCAAAGAGGGCCCAGGAATTTTTTCATTATACCTTTAAGTTTTACTTTTGACCATGCTTGATAAATCAAGGCAGGTTTTCCTCCAACAAATACAGGGTATTTCCAAAATGGAGCCAGAACAGCAGAACAAGCAGGAGGGGTAGAGGGACAAGAGTGCAGACAAGGAAGTTCTGACAAAAGAGGAGTAGGAGCTGAAGGAGGGAGGATCATTTCAGCAGTTTTTTTGTTTTGTTTTGTTTTGCTTTACTTCAAAATTGTTTCAGATAATCTTTTGTTTTCCTTTGGCAAACAAATGACTTTATCAGAAGCTCTTAGAAGCTTCTAAGTACCCTCAAAAATAGCTTTCCCGTATGTTTGGTTGTATCTTAGAGCTGACTTTTTCTAATTGAGAATGTAGATAAACCAGTATAAGCGTTACAAAGGCACTTCATTTTGGCCATTGTAATTTGGGTTCATTATAAGTTATGTGAGACTAGTTTCCTAAATATTTGCATGAAAAGGCACGCTTAGTATTAAACATAAATTCAGCTCTCTCCTTAAGCTGCTTCTCTCCTTAAGGAGGAAGAGTCAGTTTAGAAATGTGAGTGCCCATAATTTAGATTTATTTTCCTTTTGAATGACCAAAAAGACGTGGTAGGAGTTGTTTGGGATCCAGTGTGCCACTTGCTGGAAAAGCTCCTCAAGGTGTCACCCTTGAGTCAGTTCTTCTGTTGTACACATCTCAGTAATTCCAAGAGACTTGGGTACTTAAGGTACTAGGTGATCAAATTTATGTGTGTCCACTAGATTAAGCAAGGTTCCTGTATGTTGTTAAAAGATTTCCTGTGAGACCTTTTCATATCATGGGTGATAAGCTCCAACATTGTTTAGCAGGACCTTAGCAGCCTAAGGTTCATTTTGGCATGGAGGAGCAGTGTCTCATATCTTGAGGACTTATGTCCTTCTCATAGAGAGCCTTTTATAATTTTGGTTAGTCAAAAAGAAAGTCAACTGGACCCAGCTTCAAAATACGGCCAATTTTAAATATTACAAATGTTTTCTTAAGCCACAGGTATTCACTTCCTCTTTTCAACGATACACTGTTTTTTTGCCGGACCAAAATGTCAAATGAGAGGAAAAACTCATTGAAAAAACTCTAAGGAGTAATTCCAATCAAAATCTAAGCCTCAAAGAAAAGTGAAAAATCACAATTTTCAATTAGCAGAATCTCTAAAGAATAACAAATGGAACTCCTACCTTGCAGTAGCGCTTCAATTCCAACCTTGTCAATTTAAGAATGCGTGTAGATCGAATGAAGTCTGAGTCCTCAACCCCATGAGTTTGGACATCTACCAGAGATCCCCAGCGACTCAACGTTAAGTCTTCCATGTTGGTACCAAGGCCCTAGTTATCAGCAAAGTGACAGTGCTCACTGCAGGTTCATTTTGGATCCCTTAGAAACCTTAATGTGATTCAGAAAATATGATTAAATAAAGAGTTTATTTCAGCACAGCTTTTGAGTATGATCACCTGGGAGATACCTACTCCAAACCAATGGAACCAGTATTCCAATGTGGAGAAGTTAAAGTCTCACTTCTATAGGCACAAACAGACATTTTAGCAAAACTACATCTTCTGTGTGAAACAAATGCTTATGTTACAACGATTTGATTGTTTACAGATTACTGCATTCCAGGGAAGATTATTACTCCATGAGAAGGAGTAGTGATCTGAGATGATCTTATCCCTGGCACTATATGGCTTTCTTAATTGTTTACAGAAAAAAAGGCAGAAATTGCAGCTACATGCCCCAAGACTCAGACCACATAGCCATATTTCTCTCAAGGCACAATTGAGAAACTCCTAAAACTCCGAAAGTTTCAGGGGCTTTAAGTTTGAATTATTAAATTTTACAATGCTGTTCATGAGGTGCTCAGGAAAACTGAGGCCCATTCCTTGGCTCAATCCCAAAAAGGCTGCAAAGCTGAAAGTAGAGAAATTTTTTACAGATGGTGTGAAGATATGGTTAAATGGAGGGAAGGGGAGGACTTTGGTTAAACGGTTCTGGTACATTTTCTGATCTACAGTTTACATTCTTGATAAAGACACATAGGCTCATCAGGAAACATGAAAATCAGTGACATAAATCCAGACAATCCATGTGATTCTGGCCTGAATTGGCTTTTTCCCAAAAGGGCTACTCCCCAGCTGTGACCTGTTTAGTCATCCAGGCCTTACCACCCTTGCTGTGTCATCCCTTCTCATCTTTTCATTTGGGTTTGGCTTTATAATGATTTATGTAGGGGGAGTTATTTTTAACACTATTTCTGGAAACCTGAACTCTATTTGCAAATTTATCTTAGTAAAAAACTACTACTTGTACTCTATCAGCATCGATATTTAAAAATACAACACAAAATTGATATAGAAGAGTACTTATTGGAGTGCTATGTGTGCTACCAACCTATCTGAGATACATTAAACACCTTAGTTTGGTGAAAAACTTAAATAAATTATCATACATACTGCCAATAACCATCATTAAAACCTTGTGTGCAAATGATTTGCAAAAATGTGTTTTATCATAAGAGAAAAAAGAAAGACAAAGTGAGATATAGAGAAGTTTGACAGCTATGTAAAATGTGGATAGGAAAGACTTAATGACATGAAAATTTTTATAATGACTTGATGGAATTACTGTCAACTTTTTAAAATGTCTATTTTTTTTTTACGTGTTTTATTTTGAGAAGAATCAAAATATTTTACTCCAAAATACAACTTTTTGTTATATTTTGAGGTGGTTGTTGAGAAGGCCAGCAAAAAAAAAAAAAAAAAAAAATAGCCGAGCAAAGCTGTCTTTTGTGGAGGAGATTTGCATCTGTAGAAAAACTGCATTGACATTGTTCTGAGGCCTTCCCTTTTCTATATCTAGGAAAGATTTTTGTTTTCTTTTTTAGATTCAGGGAGCACACGTACCGGCTGTTTTTACATGGGTATATTATGTAATGCCAGGGTTTGGGTTTCTGTTGAACCCCTCAACCAAATAGTAAACATGGTAACCAATAGGTAGTTTTTCAACACTGACCTCCTTTCTATCCTCCCACCTTTTGGAGTCTCCAATGTCTAATTCCGTCTTTGTGCCCATGTGTCCCCATTGTTTAGGTCCCATTTATAAGTGAGAACATGCAGTATTTGATTTTCTGTTTCTGGGTTAATTCACTTAGGATAATTGCTTCCAGCTGCAAATAACATGATTTCATTATTTTTAATGGTTATATAGTATTCTATGGTGCATATGTACCACATTTTATTTATGCAATCTGTTGATGGGCACCTACGTTAATTCCATGAATTTGCTGTTGTGAATGGCAGTGTGATAACCACGTGAGCTCAGGGTTCTTATTGGTCAAATAATTCTTATTTGATGGGTAGATACCTAGTAATGAGATTACTGAAATGTATAGTACATTTATTTTTAACTTTTTTAGAAAGTTTCCAAACTGCTCTCCACAGTGACTGAACTAGTTTATATTCACACCAACAGTGTGTAAGCAATCCCTTTTCTCCATGTCCTCACCAACATCTGTTATTTTTTGACTTTTTAATAAAAGCCATATCTGGCTGGTGTTAGACAGTATCTCACTGTGGTTTTAATTTACATTATCTCTGACTCTTAGTGATGCTGAACATTTTTTCATGTTTCTTGGTTGCCTGTATGTCTTTCTTTGAGAAGTGTCTGTTCATATCTTCTGCCCACTTTTTAATGGAGTTATTTTTTTCCTGTTGATTTATTTAAGTTTCTTATAGATTCTAAATATTAGTCCTTTGATGCATAGTTTACAAATATTTTCTCCCATTTTATAGGTTGTCTGTTTATTCTGTTGATAGTTTATTTGGCTGGCTGTGTGGAAGCTCCCTATTTTAATGTCCCAATTGTCAATTTTTGTTTTTGTTGCATTTGCTTTTGAAGTCTTAGTCATAAATTCTTTGCTTAGGTCTAAAGGTTTCCTAGGTTTTCTTCTAGGATTTTTACAGCTTGAGATCTTACGTTTACATCTTTAATCCACCTGAGTTTTTGTACATGGTGAGAGGTAGGGGTCCTTTTTTTTTTTTTTTTTTTGAGACAAAGCCTCACTCTGTCACCCAGGCTGGAGTTCTATGGTGTAATCTCAGTTCACTGCAACCTCAGCGTCCCGGGTTCAATTGATTCTTGTGCCTTAGCCTCCTGAGGAGCTGAGATTACAGGTGTGCACCATCATGCCCAGCTAATTTTTGTAATTTTAGTAGATGGGGTTTTGCCATGTTGGCCAGGCTGGTCTTGAACTCCTGACCTCAAGAGATCCACTTGCCTCAGGCTCTCAAAATGCTGAAATTACAGGTATGAGCCGCCACACCCGTCCTGAGGTCCACTTTCATTGTTCTGAATAAGACCTGCCAGTTTTCTCAGCATAATTTATTAAACAGGCTGACCTTTCTGCATTATTCATCTCAAAGATCAGTTCCTTATCAGCATGTGGCTTTATTTTTAAGTTCTCTATTCTGTTCCACTGGTATATGTGCCTATTTTTGTACCAGTACAATGCTGTTTTGGTTACTATAGTAGTAAGTACCCTTGTAGCATAGTTTGAAGTTGAGTAATGTGATGGCTCCAGCTTTGTTTCTTTTGCTTAGGATTGCTTTTGCTATTCGGGCTCCTTTTTGGCTCCATATGAATTTTAGAATTGTTTATCTAATACAGTGAAAAATTACACATTAAATAAATTTGTATGCCTTTTCTCCTATTTCTATTAATCAGTCTGCCTAATGTCGGTGAATTTTCAGTGAACCTTCAGGAGGCCAAGATCCCACGGATTCTACAACATCAAACAAATTTTGCTTTTAAAACTAAAAAATAAAATAAAATAACATTGAATTACAAAAGATGTGCTTCAAAAAGAAAAGGAAACTGTCAGCAGAAAGTATAAACATAACTTCCATTATTCTTTTCTTTTTAACTGTGAAAAAAGGTTACCTAAGGTTAAAAAAAACAATTAAACAATAATCTAGCAATATAGTCTACCAATTTGGGAAAAGCATGAACAAGTATCTCTATGGTTTAACACTACTCTGTTCACAGTTCTTCCCAGCATTAAGTCAAACTGGTACAATTGTAACCGTATGATGCAGTTTCTATTGATGCCTAGTCAGAAAGCATTCTACTTTAGAAATGTCTTCAGTAGCATTATACATGATTTTAAACATACTTTATGTTCATTTTTTAAGAAAAAACACAATATAATTTATCAGAATACGTATAAGACATGAGCTTTAACAATACAATAATAGCAAGTATCATGTGGCTGAAGTCTCCTGTTTTATACATCCCAGGGACCTCTAATAGAGAGGGAAGTCAGCCCAAGGCCGTACTGCTGGGAGGGCTCTAGGCAAATAAATACCTCACCTCATTTTCTTGCCATTCTTGGATCTCCTGTAAGAACTTACCATTGGCTCAATGCTACAGGAATCCAGAGGACTACGGTGCAGTTAATGCAATCCATTCAACTGATGCAACTCGTAAAACTAATGCAGTTCTGGACGAAGAAGGGTGGGGAGTTAGGAGTCAGTTTGAAGAGACAAATAGAAGGTTTCCACTAAAAGTATAATTACCCTAGCAAATGAGTAGTAATGTGTTGCCCAAGTTTTGTGTCAATACTGCATTCCAAATTTGATTGACCCACCTCATTATGCACATTGCTGAGAAACCAGAGGATATCCTCTCCTAACTTCTGAGGGATTACTGTTATAAAACATATAACATTGAGGAGTATGAAATATGCGCTTCCTACAGTTAGAGAAGGAAGGAATTTAGTCTCTTTTTACAGGTACACCAAACATCTAGTACTTTACTTCCCGAGGCACAAAGGACATGACACCTGAGGGTATTTCAGTCACTGGGTTGTCACAAGGATGTGCAAAATCCTGCCCTGTAAAGAAATGTATGCTCCTTGTGAATATCAAGTAATAGGTGATAGCATTGATACACCATGCAAATATGAAATTCTCCATCCTCCTTCACCTGATGGCTTTACCATCCATTGAGGATCTTTACCCTAAACAAATATTTCTTTAAGGATGGCAAAATCACACTATTCTAATATTATCTTCTTATACTTCTATATTCACTCTTTTTTTTTTTTTTTTTTTTGAGAAAAAGAGAGTCTTGCTCTGTTGCCAGGCTGGAGTGCAGTGGCACGATCTCCATTCACTGCAAACTCCACCTCCCGGGTTCAAGTGATTCTCCCACTTCAGCCTCTCGAATAGCTGGGACTACAGGTGCACACCACCATGCCCGCTAATTTTTGTATTTTTAGGAGAGATGGGGTTTTGGCATGTTGGCAAGACTGGTTTCGAACTCCTGACCTCGAGTGATCCACCTGCCTCAGCCCCCGCAAAGTTCTGGGATTACAGGCTAGCCCTCCTTTAATTACTGACTTTCTGATTAAAGTGTTGGAGTAATAGCCATCTCCAATAGTAGCAAATAATCACTTTTTTCTATTTTAAAAAATAGTATGTGGATATTTTTGTTGGCAAATGGTTAACAAAACTCTTTGCCCTCTGCCTAAAAATTTGACCTTCAGTTAATCTCTTAGCTCTGTTTCCCTGGAAACAGATAGAGGGAAAGTTACTAAGCAACAATGCTTATGGTAAAAATTACCATTAATTAGTAAATTGCATCTGGACTGGAAGAAAAATAAATACATGATAGGAAGCCATATCTTTTGTCTTTCCTGAATGCAATGACTTTTGGGACAGTCTCCTCGTGAGACCCTGGAAACTATGTCTGTGGAGCTGCTCCAGGAAATATCAGCTGCTGTAGTGAATGAAGCTAAAACAGGGTAACTTTCTCACCCTCCTGTGTCGGTCATATCTTCTGGTCCCCGAGCTGTCTGATGTGTGCCTGCAGGACTCTTATTAAAGAGGAACATCCGATTCACTCTGCTGGCAAGCTGTGATTTCTGTCCTATATCCTACCAAACGTACTTGTCCATATTCACCTATCATAACCCGGTGAACCTGAATGCCTAGAGGAACCTAGGAAGACCCTTGGCTGGGCACAGCAGAGCTCCCTTGTACTGTGGCACAATAGGACAGCTAAGCACCATTTTATACTTTTCTTGTTCAGACTTGGATTGATGTCTCTGAGAAGTTTTTGCTTTTCAAATTGGAAAAATGTGTTTGGAAAAGGAAATGTGGTCTTTCGGAATGCTCATGGCTACCAGAGTGTCGGAAACTTCTAGGCCTTTTCTATGGGTGTAAATAAATAATTTTTAAAACTTAAATTCATAATAATTCCAATTAAAGTTTAACACTGGGAGAATTTGATGTAGCTCTTTAGTGGTATACTTATAGCTCTTCTCTCCTTTAGAAATAACACTAATATAGTTACTTATTTACTTCATTCTACTCTATAAAAATAATTTCCAAATAATGACTCCAATAATTCTATAACAAGCACGCTGGATAGATTGTGATTTCATGTGGCTGTTCTTCTGTAACCTTGTATACAACCCACTAAATTGTCATGGATATAGAGCTAAGTTCTAAATTACTAGAAACAATTTTTTCCTCCTTGTAGCTATCATATCAATTTGATACAGATTTTTTTCAGTCTGTGTTCAAGTTTTATTTTCTGTACATATATATTTTTAAGTAGGTAAGATATTTATGCGGTTCAACATCAAGATGATGTTAAAATGTATACCAGTCTGTTGGGAATATAGCAATTCAACTCATTTTCATAGGAGAGAGTAACATAGAGTAATTAGGCATATTAATTCTAAATCAGCCAGCCAGCCATTTGATTTCCAGCTGTGCAATATGAAGGCAATGAATCCTGAGCAATTATTGAAGTCTGTTTCATTTTTCATATGTGTTCAATAGGGATAATAATATTTAAGACTATTAGCACAATGATATGCAATTATGCTTATATAGATGTTATATATAGTATTTTATATAAATCCAATTTGTGTATTTGTATATTATGCAAATATCATATAAATATAGACGTTATATAATTCCTGCAACATGTTAAGCACTCTCTAAATGACAGAAAGTTATTAAACCAAAATGCCTACTTATTTATTATATTCATAACCTAATTATTAAATCAAAGAGAAGGTTGATTTATCTATTAAGTAAGTTTGGCACTATAAAGAAATTTTCTGGAAAATTGAATCATTCAGATGTTATCTCTAGTAAGTGACCCCGAATTAAGGTGGTTCTGAGGAAAGTGAACTTTCCATGTAGGAGAGTGATAAAAAACAAAGATTGAAATAACTAAAGAAATACACAACTTTTGCCATTTCCATGTTCCGAGGAAATGGCCCTGTTAATTGTTAATTTTCTCCAGCCTTTTTCAGTCCCTTGGTCTGCCCTAGCTCAACTGAAGTCTAGCAAAATTTTTGGCTTTCTAATAGCAGTAGCTTCAGCTAACTCTTCTCCCTCCCTGGCAAATAAGAAATCTTTCCAATGAGGGACTAGTTAGTGCTCCAAAGTTGTCCACACTGCAGATTCCTTTGCTTCTTACTCTCCTTCAAAAATCATTACTGAAACTGGATCCCTTCCTTACACCTCATACAAAAATTAATCCAAGATGGATTAAAGACTTAAATGTTAGACCTAAAACCATAAAAACCCTAGAAGAAAATCTAGGCAATACCATTCAGGACATAGGCATGGGCAAGGGCTTCATGACTAAAACACCAAAAGCAATGGCAACAAAAGCCAAAATAGACAAATGGGTTCTAATTAAACTAAAGAGCTTTTTCACAGCAAAAAAAAACTACCATCAGAGTGAACAGGCAACCTACAGAATGGGACAAAATTTTTACCCTCCAATAATTGAGAGTAATATGTGTGAATTTCCATGCCTCTTAACAACTAGAATGGAGATGAGTAACAAAAGACTGGTGACTTTAATGTTTCATAAATGTTTATTTTATTTTGGTTTGCTTGCTTGTTTGTTTTCTGAGCAAAGGGCCAAAGAGAGAACAAAAACAATGTTGCCTGAGGGAGGCAGCTTACAGAGGAAGCAAGAGTTAAAACAGAATTCTTTCAAAACTGTGTCAGTTACTGCGCAGTTGGAGCACCATACATTTGCCTCTTGGTATGGTCCCGTGTGTGTAACCAGAATTACAGTTGCTCATACTTAACAGTGTTTGGGGGATCTAAGTCTGCTATGTTCTCAGAGGAGCTCACCTTGTTGATATTCTAAAGTTACAACACCAATGTAAATATTCTTAACTTGTATTTCTCAATTTTATTGCCCTACTCAACATTACTTTTTTTCTTAATACACTGTGCTTTCTAAGCCAAACAACTTCCTCTTTTCACCCTGCTTACATTATCTTGCTGCTTCTAACTGAAGTTAGTGGAGTTAACAAATCATCTAAGTTTAGACTCTAGACTAGCAAAAAGTCCATGACAACAAAAATAATACAAAACAGGAAGGTAAGATGGAAGAAAGGAAAGGAAGGAGGGAGGATAAATTGAGAGAGAGGGAGGGAGGAAGCAGGAAAGAGAAAGAAACAGATGACCGATGTTTATGGCTTGAATTCTGCATCCTGTAATAGGGCTAATAAAAGCTCACTTTGTGAGGTTATGTGAGGATTAAGTGAGATAGATAAAGCATGTTAGTGGTGTCCTTATTTTACTTAGAATTGTGGGAAGAAAGGATGGGAAGCTTCTTTCAAAAGTGGAGGTCTTGAAAACTTGAAGATAGAAGGAGTCATCTGAAAAGAAAGAGACATTGCGAAAATGGAGATCAGTGCCGCAGAAAATGTACTCAGAGGAGAAGAGCTTAGATGTAGGGCATTAGTGGATTCAATTCAGAAGAGACCCTTCTTGAGAAAGCGATAGGAACAGGAACTGTAGAAGTCCTTACTGATAGGTGACAACAAGTGTACACATGCTTCAAATCAGGTGAGTATCTCTTCAGAGAAGGAGTATTGAATCAAGTACAGTATAGCTGAAGGGTTACGGAATTTGAGAACTTGGACTATATATTATGTTAGTTATCAGACTGAGGAATAAATGACTTCTCATTGGCCCAGTTGAAGTCCTTTATTGCTCCCTGAGAACATAGTGCGCAAGTTAGCTGTAGGAAACAGGTACTGGAAAAGCCCCAGAAGTGAGAGCATGAAGCAAAAATGGAAATCTTGAACACAACATTGTGCTTGCTCAGGTTTTCTTATGTAATTCTAGCAATTTCTTTGATGAAAAAAGAAGAACCTGGAGTAACAGAATTCTTTGTGAAAGTTAAGAATGGTATCCATGCATATGTTTTGCTACCTCAGCCCAAAGTAGCCATCCACCAGTGAAAAATAAGCCATGGTCACTGCAACCCCATTTTCTGTAAATACTCAAGATCCTCTTCACTGCACTCTCTAACTCAATCTATGCACCTTTGTCTCTCAAATTTTTCCCCATTGTTGCATTTGTAATTGTTGAAAGAACCTTTCCCTTTGGTCAAAATTTTAGAAGTGCTACATTTCTTATGAATGAAATTCTTATTTTGAAAAGGAAAGCCATAACTTCACAAAGTGGGTCCATATGTTTTAGCTCCAATGTGTTGTAGTTGGATACCATCAACATAGACAAGTGCTATTCTTGTTGACTGCCTATTCTTCACAATATGGAAGGTATCAGCATTGACTTTAAGTTTCAAGGAAAGCAGTTACTTGAAATTATGCTCAGTTGTTGACATTTGTAAAAGAGTAGACCCTTGACATTTCCAGATTTAGTGTTCCAAGTTCTGTCTATTCATGAACCAATATGTCATGTTGTAATTTATAATTTTGCTGAGGCGTGAATTTGAATATCATACACTGCAAAGGCTGGCAGTAACTCTTGAAATGCTAAAAACTTTGTATCTTTGTGATAAATAATACGTGAAAATAACCTGGATTATTATGATATTAGCAAATTTGGGGATACTTTCAGCTCTCATGATGAGTTGCTAAAGACAATCAAAGGAGTTTTCCTCTTAATAATTCTTATGAATCAATGAGCAGTGGATTGCCCATCAAATAAAAATGAATTATTGTTTAGGTTTGGGACATTTGGAATGGCTGAGAGGCAGTAAGCCTTTGGGGAAGGAGGCAGGGGCTACAAATGAAAAAATTTTATAGGCCATCTGAGGGATATTGTAATTTGCCCTGAAGGCAAAGCAGTACATACATGAGTGTCTGAGGATAATGAATGTCAGAGTTCCCTAATTTTCTGATGCATTATTACCTTCTCATCTATGTCTCCACCTTATTCCCACCCCTGCACATGTTCTTATATATCAAACCAGTCTTTTTACTTTTTTGGTTTTAGAGTACAGTTTCTTATCTCCATAATAGTATATTTGACTGAAATTAGAAAATTCAGCCTGTAAATTGCAGATGTAATAGTCTATGTGCCGATTGTATACATAATTCCTTTTCTTTCTGTTAAAAAAAATCTGTGAAAATCCTTACCCTGGTTCCAGTGATTAAAAAACAACAAACAAACAAGCAAAAACATTCCCACTAGAGAACTCCTTCTCTTCAGGCTTCTTTTCTAATGGTTTCTGTAAACCTTCACACTTTCAGGCACTAAAATAAACTTCCTAATTTTGTGCCATCCAAATAGATTTTTACTATTACTTAGAAGATCTTGATTTCTTTTAGGAAACTAACCTTGCTGACTATATCTCTTGTAAGGAAATCTCTGCCCTCACTAACTATAATGTTTTCAGATGAAGTAAAAAATACCCATTTATAAGCAGCCTGTAACAATTTACAAAGAATTTATTAGACCATGGTTTGACATATTGAATTCCAGAAGTTTTAGGTTTTTGGCATTATGCTTACAATAACCTCCTCAACTATAGTACAAAATGTTGCATGGAGTGACAGTGTCTTGTTCAATCTCAAATCCTGTAGTGTCTAGCACAGCACCCACTATAGGGGTGCTAAAAAATGTGTGTGACATAACCAAGATATGTATCAAATATAAACATGTTTGGATAAACTGGCCATTAGCTTCCAAGAGGCATTCTGTAAATTCTAGCCTCAATACATATCTCTTCATTCAGATGCAATCTCTCTTAAAATAGTCTTTATTAAGCCAAAGTATGAAGATTCTCACAGAATAGACTTTTGATGAGCTGTTGTGATTCACATAAAATGTAACAATAAAATTCTGTATGTTTGAATTGTAACTCTTCATAATAAAATCACTGCCATTATATGCTGGTCCATTCAAAACACTGTAGCTAATTAGGTTCACACACCTGACAGATGGCTTTCCTTTCTTAAATTGATTAAATGCAATTTAATTACTGACCAAAGAATTCACAGCTAATTCAGGACACAGATATAAAATTGATTCATCTGATGAAAGCACAACTAAAACTTGGCATCTGAATATAGATTGCATGTGGTATACTCTTTCTTACTGCAAAATACTCATGTAAGAAGAAAATTGTCAACTGATTCACTAGTACTTCTAATGTCTCAATAATTAATTGTATATTTACAAAGAAAGATATGAAAATTGATCTTCTATAAGCTCTGCTGGCTTCAAACAATTATTAGTTAGTGGATATTTGGATGGAAATCCCTGCTCAACTACTTACTTGATATAAAATGTCAGGTGAGTTGCTTAAGTGTCCTAGTTTCATCATCTATAAAATGGGGCTATTAGAAACTATTTTTTTTTGTGACTAATAGGAAGATTGGGCAAGACGCATGTAAGACACCTAAGACTCCAAGAAGAAAACAATAGAAATAGGTTAGTAGTTTTTGTGTTTATATTTACTTATTATTCTTTTGACTAAGATAATGTTTATGAACAAGTTTAATAAAAAGAAATAAAATCATTGAAAACAAATTAACAAACAAAGTTTATTGAGTGATCCTGAAATACAGACTGGGGATAAAAAGTACGATGAAGTATATTCATGATCTCAAGGAACAAATTCTAGTGCAAAATAAATTCTGCATGTATAAAAATATTGATCAGGATATAGATTCAGAATCTAGACATATGTACTAAGGAAACCACACTGAAAGCTACTTGACCTGAGAACTTCAGGAGTGTCTACCTGGAAGAAGTGGCACCTGCGATGAGAACTGAAGGGAAAGTAAGATTTGGGTCAACACACAGGAGTGGGAAAAAGGTACTCCTGGGGGGAAGAAACATGCTTAAGCAAAAGGTGAGTGAGAGTTTAAAGATTTTCACAAATCGAATGCAGGCTAATGTTGCCTGGGTGTTAGGCAGAGAGATGAGATGTGGTTAAGAATTTCCATCCTATGTGAGCTATCATTTAAACATGGAGAACATTAAAAATTACATAGGGCCCACGAGTATGTGTGAAGATTGTGTGTTAGTAATCTCAAACCTAGCTAAGATTGAAGTGATTGGAGCTCTTGTGTCTCTCCAATTAAGACAATGCCTAAAAATAATAGATTTAAAATATTTAGGTAAGAACTGATGTGACAAGTTGACTTGATGACCTAAGAGAAGAGGATGGCATGTGTCAGAACAGAAGCCATGCTAGAAACACCCTAAACCTCCTCCTCACCTACCATTTTACTCTTCCATTTGGGCCATCCTTGGGCTCAGGACCAATCTACACTTTAGTGGAGTCACATGAAGAATAGAGCCTTCTAGAAACTCAGATGGAGAGCAGTGTGTGAACAGTTGTGCTCTCTCAGCACACCATCCTCTCTTGGGACAGAAGGCCCCTCAGTCAGTTCACACAGAGGTAAATTTCATGACTGGTGATATGATTCCACCTAACAATCAGTTCTTCCTGTATTTCCCCTGGATGCATTATGGCATGCGACATCAGCCATTGGGCATTCTAAAAGCTCTGCTGTGTGCAAAATAAAATGATTCATGAAGGACTGTTCAGAGCTTGTTCTAGGTGACCCCAAATTGATGAGAAGAACAGGAAAGATTTTTCTGTATGTCAGTAAATTGAAGGTACAATCAAGATTTTGAAATACAAACCTCCTAATATATTACAGAAAAACCACAGTTTTCCTAGAACTCTTTCTCTGGGTCACTGTGATAAAATCTAGTCCCAAGCAGCAAAGTCCTTTTTTTTTTTCTCTCTCTCTTTTTTTTTTACTTTAGAGATGGGAGTCTCACTACGTTGCCCAGATTGGGGTTCAGTGGCTATTCACAGACATGATTATATTGCATTACAGCCTTGAACTCCTGGGCTCAAAGTAATCCTTCCATCGTAGCCTTCTGAGTAGCTGTGACTTTAGGCATGCACCACCATGCCAGCAAAGCCTATCTTATGCTCTAATGTCAGCTCCTCAGAAAAAAGAATTCCCTAGGGTAACGAATGCCCATTTATCTTAATAGGATATCATCTTGGTCTCTCCAGAGCATATTTCACCTGGAAGAGTAAACCTTGTTTTAGGCAATTTATTTTGCCCAGTCTGTTCATCAATAGAAACAGATATGTATAGGCTGAGCAACATGGTAAAACCCCATCTCTACAAATATATATATATATATATATATATATATATACACATACACACATATATATA
>NW_012115910.1:5769053-5790542 GCF_000951035.1 Colobus angolensis palliatus
GAAAGAAAGAAAGAAAGAAAGAAAGAAAGAAAGAAAGAAAGAAAGAAAGAAAGAAAGAAAGAAAGAGAAAGAAAGAAAGAGAAAGAAGGAAGGAAGGAAGGAAGGAAGGAAGGAAGGAAGGAAGGAAGGAAGGAAGGAAAGAGAAACATACATTTTTCATCTGCCTGTCCCTAATCCAAGTGTGTGGACAGTTAAATTAAGTATCTACAATACTCATATTCTTAAAAATAATCCTTTTTGTACAGATGCATTAAGGTGTGGTAAACAATGAAGAAAATATTCTCTGAGACTCATTCACTAAACTGCTGGTCTCACGGTGAGGCACACGTCTTCTCTCAGTGTTGTTCTTTATTGTGTATGTCATTGGTCTAGAAGACATAGTTGTAGGAGTGTAGACTTGGCTCTCATGAGGTTCCCACCTGTCTTCAAAGGAAAACTGAGAAGTAGAGTCAAGTCTGTGCCAAATACTAGTTTTAAGCAGTTTCTAATGTGTCTTGTATCGTCTTATGGTTTTACTCTTCTGCTTTTGTGTTCATAAATGTCATATCAGCAATGCTTTCCACAGAAACTACATCAAAAACAATATTCTCGTATAATTTTCTTCATTTCTGTCCAAGACAAACTTATTAAGAGTAGAAGATGCATTCTTATTGATTAAAACACTTTACTGCTTAAGGAAAAATGTTTAGTAATCTGATCTTTCAGTTGTCATTGTTAATGAATATAGTTGTATATCTAATCCAAGATAATTTTGTTTTATGCTTCCTAAGATAAAATGACAGAAATATTATTCAAGAAAATCCCTGCTTACAACATAAAATGTATTTATCAATGTCAACATCAGCATAATGACACACTAAACATCAGCATTCATTCTAAACACAGATAGGTTTATTTTATATTTTGAGAACAGCTAGGAAGCCAAGATGAAAGGAGCATCAATGATAACAGAAACTAAGAGTTTAATAGTAACAATGGAAGGAACAAATGAGAATAGTCGTGTGGGTCCAAGACACAGGAGAACCCTATAGACACTGAAGACTGTGGTCTTGGTTGGGTACTTCACAGCACATAGCTGGCTGCAGTTCTGTCTGAAATTTAGATATATGTGGCTTTCTCGGAAGCATATCTCTGGCAAAAAAATTGAGTTTAAAGACTACATACTCACTAAGCCTAGTGACCACTGTTTCTGCCAGACACTCAACAAGAAAATAATCAAGTGGTCAGAGAAGACCTCTTGAGAGAGCAGGACCCCAGGAGGTCCTCACAGATCAGGTAAAACTTGATTCTACAGAAAAGAAAGCAAAAATCCTTCCAGATGAAGAAACAATGGGTCAGTGTGACTATCTGGATTTTGCTGTGTGACATAAATGAGTCTCATTAAACATGAACATAAGTCAATTGTCCAAATTGAACAACGGTGCCTGCTGACCCCAGAAAATAGAGTATCAATCAGCCAGACTAGGAAATGTAAATGTAGAATGTCCTAATCGAGAGCACTGGCTTCAAATTCTGACCCTGCCATATACTAGCAGTGGGACATAGAGGAAGCTACTTGTTGTGGCCAAACCTCAGTTTTCTCATCTATGAAGCACGCATAAAAGTAAAACGGGCCTTGTATGACTCATGAGGAGATTAAACAAGGCAATAGTTTAATAGTCTTAACCTTATCTCCAGCTTGTAGTAAAACCTCAATGACTGTAGATTGTAGTTAAAGTACAGTAAAAAGAGTCTTCCTCACGTTGCACCATGAATGGACTTCAAAATTTAATCTCCTGCTTCTGTTTCTCTCTCCTTGCCAATATAAGGCCTGCACACTCACTATCATGCATGTTATGTTTCTGTGGCACCTTCACCCTGACCTGCTTCATCCCTTAACTCTTCAGGTATTTCTATACCATCAATCCTACTTTCCGTCCTTGAAAGTGTTACTGAAACACCAGGGTTTGGTCTAGGTCCTGCTCCTGGCCACACAGAAAGCCAGTGATGGAAACACTGAGTATTGCCAAGGAAGTAAGCTTTA
The DNA here is from genome assembly GCF_000951035.1 of Colobus angolensis palliatus. Lineage (NCBI taxonomy): Eukaryota > Metazoa > Chordata > Mammalia > Primates > Cercopithecidae > Colobus > Colobus angolensis. The sequence goes on from NW_012115910.1 coordinate 5,771,077, forward strand.
ATCAGGTGCTGTAGCCAAGGAGATGGGAGCTCAGTCTTAAATCCATCTCCCTGATAGACTAAAACTAGGAGTTTATATAACAGGGAAGAAATGTACCAATGTGCAAGAAAACAGGAACTAAGGAAGGAGAAGGAAGCAATCATAATGAATGAAGGGGTCTTGTTGTCTGGATGGGATGTGGTGATCTGGTGAGTTTCCATTCTTTGATAGCTTTTTTTTGAAAGGCCTGAAGGGTGTTTTCCTGGGGAAGGAACTCAGATAAAACAAGTGTAAGTTTCAGTCTTTAAGACAATAAGTCTTAATTTCTACAGTTAGGAAAAAAAAAAAAAAACTGTCTGTGGGACAATCAGGTTGGTTTCAAAGGCTGTTTTCCAAAAACCCCCTCTTGTTATCTGTTCATTCCAACATTTTTTCAAAGACTCCCTCAAGTGTCATCTATTCTTTGAAATCACCCTTGATACATTAGGGAGAACTATGTGCTTTACATGATAGCTGTAACCTTAAATAGTACCCTGACAAACTACCATCAAGGCAATTAATCGCTTCCATGAAAATCATGAATCATTAGTGTATGGATAAATGATCTTTATGCTGCTGACCAGTGATTACTCCATTTGCACCCCATAACTAACCAGAGGCATTATTCTAATAAACATGTGTCATGTTATTTTAAGATAGGATTAAAAATAATTCTCTATATCTCAAGCACCTTTTGCAAATAATTATTATTTCCTAGGGACACAACTACACATCTGTAGTAGCAGAAGTGATTTCCTAAGAAATGTGTCTCTGGCAGATACACATATTTACTGATTTATTCATTCTATGGTCTATTAATTTCTGTGTTTAAGTAACATTTAGTAACTTTTTCTTATGCAAATCTAGCATAGCCTTAGGGATACCAATATGAATACCATGTGGTAACTCATATCAAATACCCAAACGACTGGGGGACAGCACAAATATGCAGTTGCCCCGACAGTTACATATAGAGTACAAGGGCTGTAAAAGAAACACACTCCATGTCCTTGAGATGACAGTGGATGAGACTTTAAACAACATTCCAAGAGAAGATCATGTTTGAACTGAAATTTAAAGAATGAATATAAATAACAAAGTAAATAAGTAGGAAATGTATTCCAGGCAGAGAAAACTGCACACACATCTAAAAAGAGAACATAAACTATTAAAATAACTGCAAATAGGCTAGCATAAATGAAGCCCAAAGTTTAGAAGGAAGTGGAGAGAGATCACTTACGAAATTTGCCCAGGAATAATACCCCTTTCTCTGTTTCTTTCCTACTCCTTCTTTGGTGGGACCACATACAATCATACCTCACTTAATGACAGGGATATTTGATGAGAAATGTATCATTAGACAATTTTGTTGTGTCAGCTTCACAGAGTGTACTTACGCAAACCCAGATACCATGGCTTATTACACACCTAGGCTATGTGGTTTTGCCTATTGCTCCTAGGATTGCATGGTACTATCATGAATACATAGGCAATTGGAACACAGTGCTAAGGTTTTGTGTGTCTAAACACAGAAAAAGTGCAGTAAAAATACAGGATCATAGTCTTCGGAGATCATTATCATATATGAGGTCCCATATTGACTGAAATGTTGGTCGTTATGCAGCACATGATGGTACTAACATTAGAATACAAGAAGTGGAAGACTGATGGTTTAACTGAAGTTCAGGAAAGGGCAGTAGGTAGGAGATAATTTGGAAATCATTAACATGCAGATGACTGTTGTAGAATTAGTGAAGTTTTCCAGGAGAATATGTAAATTGAGTACAAATGTGAGGCTAAAGAGTAAGAAAACACTAACATTTAAGAGGTATCCAGCAGAACAGTTTTCCGCAAAGCAGACTGAAAGAGGTAGGTGGTGGTAGGAGAAAAACCAGCACTGCGCCATGGAAGCCAGGATCTGTTAGGAGGTGCCGGAAAAAAGCGGTCATTACAGTCACCTACCAGAATCCCACCCTTTCCATGCAATTTCCACGTGCAGTCACTTCTTTAGGGATGTAGAAACCCTCAGGAGTGTCATGCCACTGTGGTATGGCATTTGTTATATTCATAAAGTTATTTTATAAATTTCATTGAGAACAAAATTCCAATAGGGTTCTAAATCAAATTTTGAGCGACGGATTCTAAATTAAGAGTCCACACCAGATATATTTCCCTATGCAGTCATGCAATACACAAGATAGTACTTTAAACCAATAGCTTCATAAGATAATACTTTGTATTTTATTTCCAGTCTAAATAAAGACAGGTCAATGAGTTCAATAGTTATAACTTGTTCTGTGTGAGTTTTAAGTATTCTAACAGAATTTCCATTGGGAGGCAAATTAATAACTTAATATTACTTTGAAGATCTTTCTTAAAAATCTAAGTATTAATACACACAAACACACATGCTCACGCGTGCATGCGCATGTTTGTACATGCAAACTTTAAAGTTTTGATGTAGATGCACCTTTTTACCCCTCTAGAGAAAACCATGTTAAAATCTTTTGTTTCCATGATTTTTAAATTTTATTTATTTATTTTTATTTTTTGAGACGGAATTCCCCTCTGTCTCCCAGGCTGGAGTGCAGTGGTGCGATCTCCGCTTACTGCAAGCTCCGCCTCCCAGGTTCACGCCATTCTCCTGCCTCAGCCTCCCGAGTAGCTGGGACTACAGACGCCCTCCACCACGCCCAGCTAATTTTTTGTATTTTTAGTAGAGACAGGTTTCGCCATGTTAGCCGGGATGGTCTGGATCTCCTGACCTCGTGATCCACCTGCCTCGGCCTCCCAAAGTGCTGGGATTACAGGCGTGAGCCACCGTGCCCAGCCTGTTTCCATGATTTTTAAAAGAAATTTTTCTAAAATTCACTATTTAAAAAAAAACTATGACTTCCTCTTTCCTTATTTCATAAATTACCTAATCATGCGTCTGGTGGAATAAGGACTTTTAACTGCAGCAGCAGCTGGAAATCTAGTTTTCATCTACTTCCTCTCACTTCTGCATAAAATGGATAATAAAACCAGACTGGAAAAATATAATTAGAGATTATTTGTATTTGAAACACTTTAGTTTTACAAATAATATATATATAATATACACAATATAATATGTATGTATGTATGTATTTATTTTTAGTTTTCTCCCTAATTTTATTTTATTTTTTTAAATTTATCATCTTTCTTAACCTGTGCTGCTAGGTATATGGTACTATCTTAGCCTATTTTTTGTTGTTGTTGCTCTAAGAGAGTACTTGAGGCTAGGTAATTTATAAAGAAAAGAGATTTACTTCTCTAATTGGTTCTGCAGGCTGGAAGTTCATGGGCATGGAACTGTCATCTGCTGGGGTTCTGGTAAGGGCCTTACGCTGCTTCCACTCATGGTGGAGAACTGAAAGCTGAAGTGGAGCCAATGTGTGCAAAGAGATCACCTTGGGAGGGAGGGAGCCAAGAGGGAGAAACCGAGGAAGCTAGAATCTTTAATAATCTCCTCTTGAGGGACCAAACCTATTCTGCACACACTCACTCCTGAGAGAGGGCATTTACCTATTCATGAGTGATCTGCTCTCAGGACCCAGACAGTTCACTAGGCCCCACTGCCCAATACTACCACACTGGCACAAGTTTTGATGGGGACAAATTATATCCAAACCATAGCAGGCACCGAAAAATAAAATTAATTTTAAAATAATGAAAGTGTTAGATTCTTGTATTACTATTTTTTTTCTATTGAGAAAAAAATAATTTAAATGTATGGTTTCAATTGTGTTTGGAAAATGAACCCTTTTTTTTCAGACTGCTAACAAGTGATTTGTTTCTGCCCCCCCACACAAGCACTCTTCTTCTTTCTCTCCAGAGATCTATTCAGTACACATTTTGGCAATGGATCCAGAATAACGAATTCTTACCATTTAAGTCTTTAGTATCACTTTGAAAACAAGTAAATCATATATTAATGTTTTACATTGGCATTTATATTATTTTATGTCTGTATAATGATGTCCATAATGTATGATTCACTAACCAGTTTAATTTAAAAATTAGAAGAAAAAAACAATACTTTCCTATGCATAAACTCTTTACAGACAATAAAGCAATTGCCTATGCATCATCTCACATGGCCTTGAAAAGCTAGGATAGGTTTGCTTTTGCACCAGCTTTTTAACTAAAGAATCTGAGATTTGGTAAAAATGAGCTGCCTGACGCAAGTCAGGATGTGGCACAGATGTGGAACCTCAGAAAAAGACTTTTGGATTCAAGATTAGCAGTAGGGTGCCGGATTTTTAATGGGCTTGAGTTTTATAATCAGAAAATAATGAGATGTAAAGCCTGAGTCTGCTTTTCGTCACTGGCCAAGCTACATGTTTTCCCTGTTAGAAATTTTGGTTCATTCAGTCTTGATTTTTTTATTTGTAAAGCAATAATAATACATTTACTCCAGTGGGTAAGAATTTTATAAGATAAAATGATAAAGTCAATGAAAAACGCCTGGTACAATGCCTATTACATAGCAAATGTAATAAAGATACAGTTGGTACCGTCTCTTATTTTTATTTTGCAGTAGTTAGTGGAAGGGACACAAGGGCTGGTCAAGAAAAAAGGGAAAACCACCAGGTGGCAGAAGAACATAATTAAGTTAATTTAGGTGATGATTTGGCAGATTTGTATGCAGGGAAGTCCCTCATAGCATGAGAACAATGCAGAGGCCACCACCTAGAAGGAGAAGGGAGCAAGAGAATTCCTAAGGAGGATGAGGATTGAAGAGGGGGCTCGCATGTCTACTTGGTATCACTTAGCCTCCCAGGAGGAATCTCTGGGGCAGAGAGCTCTGACAGGCAGCATGTGGTCTATACAAATCTGGTGTTTATCTAATCTATGGCTAACAGATGTTGGTAAGTTTTGTATAGTATGCAAAATGAGTGGGCTGTAAATGGCTGAAAATCTATTTATTTGGGTTGTATTTTAAACAATTGAATGTGTAAAAAGTTAGGCTTGGTGCCAGCAGGATTATGAGGTAACAGGTATTGGCCTCCTGGGAAGACATAAGCAACACAGGACCAGTATACAGATACCATCTCTGCCTCATTTATGTATACATCAATCAACACCCAAAGAAAAGTAAGATGAAATAGCAACAGCTTTTTTTTCACCACTGTGAGTTTACATTTTGATTTATGTGTGTATATACATATGATTATCTGTATGTGTGTATATTATTTCCATTTGCAAATGATTTATATACCTTATAATGAAAAAATATAACAATATGGCTTAATAAAATAAGCAATATAAAGTAAGGATGACAATGCATATGTATTAGAAGTTCAGATACAAAAACTAAAAATATCACATGTTGACCTTTATTTCTATTTGTAAAAATAAATTTATTAAAACTGAGGCCAGGCACAGTGACTCACGCCTGTAAATCCCAGCATTTGGGAGGCCAAGGTGAGTGAATCACTTGAGGCAAGGAATCCAAGACCATCCTGGCAAACATGATGAAACCCCGTCTCTACTAAAAATACAAAAATTACCCGGGTGTGGTGGTACATGTTTGTAATCACAGCTACTTGGGAGGTTGAGGCAAGAGAATCGCTTGAACCTGGGAGGCAGAGGTTGTGGTGAGCCGAGATCATGCCACTGCTCTTTAGCCTAGGCAACAAAGAGAAATTCCATCTCAAAAAAAGAAAAAAAAATCTGAATTGTACCACTTAAATAGTTTTTGTAATGAAAATATTTGGTTAATTCAATGTTTAACTCACAGTTGAAGAAAATACTGAAAGTATAGCTTCATCTCCAAAATAGCTAGTGGCCGGTATATACAGGCAAGTGAACATGAGTGATACCAATCCACGTCCTCAGCAGTGCCACACCATCTTTCCCTGGTAATGCTTCTCTTGGAAAATGATTGTGTGGCGATAGACTACACTACCAGTCACACATCTGAAGTCCCTCACATAGTGTCTACTACATATAAAACACTAATTAATAAGTAAGAACTTTTAGCATTAATACTGTTAATATAACAGCATAAAACACTTTTAAACTAACTATAAACAAGAAATCACCTTAGAAATTACAGAAGTTGAAAAAGAAAGTCAAGAACCAAGGAAAAATTTTTCCAAGTTAGAGAAATTTGTGCATGCGGTGTTGTTCCTTCTTTGGTCTTTCGATACCTTAAAAGAACATTAAAGTTCTATTCACTTATTTAAAAGTTCAGAGTCCACAAGAGGTGAGCATCTCTCTCACTAACCACAAGACTCTTTATCACTATTTGAAAAATAATTCAGTAAAATATGTCTAAGCAATTAACTTCTTTTGAAAAGTTGGTTTAAAAATTGCCCCAATTTAATAACACCTAATTTTGATAGTATTATCACTTTCTCAGTTTCCAAAATGTCATGCATCTCTCCATTTAAATACCATTTTTCTGAAATTTCTGAACATTTTTTTTCCCTAACTCTTCATGGTACTTTTCGGCATCTAACCTCTTGCTTTGAGTTCCTCTGAGACTAACTCCATCAAGCATGACTTTCCAATAATTCCTAGACATTCTCGTTTACTTTCAGATGTGGCTGCTTATATTCCCTCTTGTCAAATAAAAATAATATCAGTTTGGGCATAATATTTATTCTCTCAAAAATAGTCTGCTTCCAGTTTCATAGTTTATCCACTCAGGATTCCACCAGATTGTTTTCATAGTGGAAAGAGAAAACCAGGTTTATAGTGCAGTGCAATATAATCAAATCTCATTTCTGAAAAGTCTGAAAAGTGCTAGACAAGGTCAGTGGGTACCAGAATAATTTTGAGCTATGGTATAGAAGATAAAATATCCTTTCTAAATTCTTACCTTTGGACAATCAGTCTTTGTAAGGACCTACAAGAGGGTCAGAATAGTAAAATAGAATAATAATAACAGCTGCCCCAAAATGTCACACATTTAATTCAAGAACCTTGGAGAAGCAGTGGTAAGGGACATTTTTAACAGTTACTAAAGTACAATTTGCTTCCTATCATTGCATAATGTTATTTCCCTATAAACAGTGTGGTTGTCTTATTATTTCTGAAACATTGATCACTTTACTGTTCTTTTATGCTAATAGGCAAAGTTTCCATTAAGCCCATGTAAACAGTGTTTCTTGGTTGATTCTGAGTCTTCTCATGTTAATTTTCATGTTACTTGAGATTGCATTTATGCTAATAATATTCTAAATCTAATAACCATATATTCAGAGAGTAGCTAGGATGCCTATACTGTGAGTTAATAACATCATACAATACTCTGGAAAATTGCTGACAAAATACAAAATATCAGCTCACTATAATTTCCCAAACTTCTCTTGACTGCACTAAGGATCCAGATGCTGACATGGACAAAGCTAACTTCAAACTGCATCTTAAAGGTCATATCATGTTTCATTTGCCTCTTCACGTCTCCGTTTTTTCATCATAAAACCTGTGATAATAACCCCTACGTTAACCCTCACTGAAATTTTGATGAGGCAGTGAGATGCTGGGTTTAAAATTGTTTTGTGTGTATGCATTGCACACATGTAAATTCATTAGACATAATTTTGATCCTTCTCTCTGAAAATTTGACAGAATTGTTCAATGAAATCATTGAAGCGCAAGAATCATAAACTTCCTTTATGACCCTCTTAGTCATGATGTGAACCAAGGCCGAGGAAGAGTTACTTTTCATAAAGTACTGGCATTAGACAGACCAGTAAGTTTTAAAGGTGCTAATTGAGAAGAACAAGGGGTGGTTCTTCTACTTCAGGAGTCCATAAACTTATGAAGATACCAAAAGGTAAGTCATGGCAATATCAACCAATTGCCATGTGAGAATACCAACATGAGCAAAGGTGGCAGGAGTACAGGAGCTCATAGACTTGCCTGAACAATAAGGGGGGGATACATGGGTGACCTGAAACCTGAAGTTCATTATGAAGATAAGATGACAGTCTGAACTGTACAAAGACACCCTTGTTCTCAGAGTGGATTGTGAGCACTATGACTAGGTAGTTCAGGGCATAGGCTGAAGAAAGGTAGGACAGGGTTGGGTTATGATGGGTTCAGGATTTACTCTGTTTGTGATTTATGCTGCATAAATATTCAGAGCCTATAGATGATATAAAGACACATAAAATCTCTATTATGGAAACCAAAGTAAGTTGTTGATTATAGATGGAGTCAAGACAGGAAGGCATGGTGGTAAATTAGGAACATATAACCTTTAATTAGGTACAACACAAATTAGGGTATGGCAGGGATATGAAAACAATGAATTAGACCCGTATTTAAGAATATGTATTACTCTGGCTGGGTGCGGTGGCTCAAGCCTGTAATCACAGCACTTTGGGAGGCCGAGACGGGAGGATCACGAGGTCAGGAGATCGAGACCATCCGGGCTAACGCGGTGAAACCCCGCCTCTACTAAAAAAATACAAAAAAACACTAGCCGGGCCTGGTGGCGGGTGCCTGTAGTCCCAGCTACTCGGGAGGCTGAGGCAGGAGAATGGCGTAAACCCGGGAGGCGGAGCTTGCAGTGAGCTGAGATCCGGCCACTGCACTCCAGCCTGGGCGACAGAGCAACACTCTGTCTCAAAAAAAAAGAATATGTATTACTCCAAAATGAGTAATGAGTAGTTTGAACACAGAGCAAGAAAATGTATTTATTTCATAAATTATAACTTACAAAATGAAATCAGTAATTCAGCACACAGTGAAAAATATCCAGGGAATTGTAGCAGGTATACACATACTACACATACTTCCCATACTATCACTACTGTGTAAAAATTCTAAATGACCTCTTCAAGGAATTCCTACCATGTATGTGCTTTGTGTGCACGAGTGAACGTGCACATGTGTTTTGTGTGAAAATAACTGCTGGATAGCAGCCAATGAAGGAAACCTCCAGAGACCTTGTGTTCATTGCACAATAAAAAGTACAGATAAAATGTGGTATTGACATAAATATTTTGTAATTTGAAAACTCTTTCATGGTAGCATCTGGGCAGTTTAACTGAGTATTTTATAGCTATGATATATTGGGTTTCCTCTGAGGGCACTGGACAGAGATTTACACACTGCAACAGAACTCTGAAGCATAACCTGTCTTACCTGGAGAAGGACAAATGAGATGGCCTGTTAGTTACTGCTGGTTTCATTTAAAAGGCCAATCAACTATTGCTGATAACTTTGACTATTTTTGTCATTATTTGGTGTCTGTTTGGGCCCATTTTGCAATATCCCATGTTACTCTTCTGCAGGTTTTCTCCTACTGCACTCTGAAATCATGTTGTCTTAGGTATGGACCACGTGGTTTCTGTCCTTTGGCACATGGGGAGCCTCTACTAGCATCAATTGTCCCATTTACCAATATCACAATTACGTACTTAATAATATTATCAACTACATAATATCAATATTAGGCTAAGAGATCCATTTCTTACATAATGAGGTTGTACGGGAAAAGGTTAACACAGCAGGCCTGTGTTGCTCAAACCATGCACATTTGAAAAAAAAGGCCTGTCTTCAGGACAGATCCTTGAGTGACTCCCAGGAGGTAACCTCTGAGCTCTCAAAATTTTCTGCCTAGTAATACTGTATCTGTATGCCTATGTCTTTGGGCCACACTATACCAGTGTGACCAGATAAGTTTATCTTACTAATGTGATTTATTGTTGATGCCTATTTGTCTTCTGAGATGCTGTCATCTGAATAGTTGAGGTCAGTTATAGGGCTACTGAATGTTTACACAATTAATCCCAAATGAAAATCCTGGACACCAAGACTCAGTTGAACTTCTCTCGTTGGTAACACTTTTGACTTGTCAGACATCACCTCTTGGAGAATTAATCATATCTTTTGCAGTTTCATTGGGGAATTGTCATGCAGATGCTCACAACAGTCTTGTCTTGGATTTCTCCATTTGCCTTTGCTGATTTTAATCTGTAACCTTCAAATGTCATAAACTAAAATTGTGAGTACAATAACTTTTTCTGAGTCCTGTGAGTCATTCTAGTGAATCATAAAGTGTGTAGGTGGTCTTAGGGAGCTCAAAACCAGAGGTATAACCTAACGACAACTACTAGCTGGTAGTATCTGCTCATAGGTGCCACTGGTTCTACCATATACTATCTCACTGGAAAGCATTTGGTCTCATAGAACAATGGCATAAAATATTAAAGACTTAGTTAACGTATCTGTCTGGGAGCAACAAACCAATGATTGATGGCAGGCACTGTATTCCAAGAAGTGGAATATGTACTGATGTAAGAGGAATGTCCTTTATAGCTCCAATACTAGAGTCTAGAAATTTAAGGATGGAAAGTGGAATTGCCATTGTAAATGCCTGTGTTCTACATGTGTAATTATACATTCCATTCTTAGGGTCTCCTGGACAATATACTCCTTTTTCCTACTGATATAATATTTCCACTAAATTCACTGAGAGAAATCCCAGTGATATTTCCATTGAGCTTCAGCTATGACTACTACCTAATCATTCTAGGTTTCTCAAAATGTTGGGCTATCGAGCTAAGATAGGAAAAAATACGATCATAGGAGTAGTTGACCAAGACTATAATCAAGGACTTGTTAAATAATGGGGGTTCTCTGATGATAACTGACATAGATAATTACAGCAACCAATGCCAACAAGAGCGAGATACCAGGGCTTTGGTATTTTTCTCAGGGAAGATCTGAGTCATCCCAACAGAAAAGCAATCTAGACCAACTGAAATGCTCATTAAAGATAAAGGCAACTAGAATGAGTGGTGGGGGAGGTAGGTAATGGTAATTATCAGTTACAACAAAGGAGATTGTAGCATCTATATCTATATCTATACCTATATCTATATCTATTTTTTATTTTTTGAGATGGAGTTTCATTCTTGTTGTCCAGGCTGGAGTGCAATGGTGCCATCTCAGCTCACCACAACCTCTGCCTCCCAGGTTCAAGCGATTCTCCTGCGTCAGCCTCCCGAGTAGCTGGGACTATAGGCATGCACCACCATGCCCAGCTAGTTTTGTATTTCTGGGAGAGATGAGGTTTCTCCGTGTTGGTCAGGCTGGTCTCAAACTCCCCACCTCAGGTGATTCGCCCCTCTTGGCCTCCCAAAGTGCTGGGATTACAGGCATGAACCACCTCGCCTGGCTGCAGCTTATATATTTTAACCAATGTTATTGTTTTAAAGAGACTGCAGCTATCCAGCATCAGAAGTTTAATCAATAGTGGTGCACTTAAGGTCATGTGAGAATCTCAACAATGCCGGAGGTGGACTGGGGCGGACAACTTTGCTGTTCATGTTTCATCCTCTAAGTCTTGGCAGTCTCGTGTAGAATAGAACTTCCAGGAAGCTCTCAACTGGCTTCCTGCCAAGCGTTTTGCCTCAAGTGTGCACAATACATCTTTACTTTCTTACTCCATAGCTACTCAGGACATACTATCACCGTAGAGAAAATGAGATCATAGGCCAAAATAAGGGGCAATTCCTTTAAAACAGAATTGACTGACAAGAGTATATAACTGGAATTGAGATTTTCTGGTGAACATTATGAAGTGAATAAACAAAGCAGTGGAAGATGTAGGCAAGGGAATGAGGGAATGATTATAATAATAGACTTACAGTGAAACTGATTAGTCAGTATTTAACTAAGGCATGAGAGTGATGAGGAGCAGTGAAAAGGTAGACTATCTAACAAATAGTATTTCCCCTTCTCCTCCTCCTCCTTACCCTCTTCTTTTTCTTTTTCTTCTCTTTCTCCTTCTTTTTCTCTATCTTTCCCTCCCTTTTTCTCCTCCTCCTTCTCCTTCACCCCCTCCTTTCCTCTTCATTTTCCTCCTTCTCCCTATAACTATTTCCCTACTATTTTTCCCCCTTTGGAGACAAAACACGTAAGAATCATGTTTGCATTTTTAGACAATAATTATTTATTAAAATGCTCTAAATCCTCATTTAACATCATTAAGAAATTATTAAGTTTTCTGTGTGAGGCTGACAGTTTAGAAAGCTTTGCCTGAAGATTTGATGTGGCATTGTTTGCCATGTTAAATGTTTCCTTCTGATGCTAATTATCTTATAAGTCATACTGCTAAAGTGATTTGTAATTCATACTTACCATGCACACAACTAAAATTGTCTGCTTGTGCTGCCATAAAAAGTACGACAGACTGGGGGGCTTAAACAACAGAAATGTATTTCCCCACAGTTCTATAGGCGGAAAGCTCAAGATCAAAGTGTTGTCAGAATTTGTTCTTGTGAGGGCTTTCATCTTGGCTTGCAGATTGCCACCGTCTTAATGTGTGCTCATTTGGCCTTTCCACTGGGTGCAAGAGAGAGAGAGAGACAGAGAAAGAGAGAGAGAGAAAAACTCTCTGAACTTTCTTCCTTTCCTTATAATGACACCAATCCTATTATATTATGGTCCCACCCTTATGACCTCTGCCCTGTCTCCAAATACCATGTAAAAAGTTATCTTCTCTCTCCTATTTATCCCATAGGAGGTGAATGAGTTCCAAGAGAGTGGGAACTTCATCTGTGTTATTTGCTATTCCATCCAAAGCACTTGACAGAGTTTAGTACATGGAAGTTGACAAATATATATTGATTACATGAATTGCTGAGTGAATGTATGAACAAATAAATTAATAAGACTACAGTCTTTACTTATAATTTCTAAGAAGTTTCCATAAGGAAATATGAAATATCTCAACATAAATTTGAACTTTTGAGTCACGATTCCCTGTCCTGTATCATTAGGTAAGTCTAAAATAAAAATTAAAGGACTTTTTCAAACTACAGAAAATAAAGCAACAATTAATCATAATATTTTGTTTTCAAAAAAATACATAAAAAATTCTGTGTACTATCGAGTTTATATTGTCACTAGATAAAAATTCAGAATGACAAGAGGGCCATAACAGTACTTAATACTGGGGAAATTGGAGGAATGGTTCTCAGCTAAACTAGATTTTTTCTACAAAGCTCTGTTACTTAAGTGAGGAACAAAAAAAATTTTCTCCAATATTGATTAATACTTCCCAATAATATGTATGCAAAAAATACGTATTTCAAAAAATGATAATATTGATTATTGATATGATTAGGCTTTGTGTCCCCACTCAAATGTCATCTTAAATTATAATCCCTATAATCTCAATAATCTCCACATGTCATGGGAGAGACCATGTGGAGGTAATTGGATCATGGGGGCGATTTTTCCCATTGTGTTCTCATGATAGGGAGTGAGCTCTCACGAGATCTGATGGTTTGTCAGTGTTTGGCAGCCTCTCCTGCGTTCATTCTCCTTCCTCACGCTTTCTGAAGAAGGTGGGTTGCTTCCCCTTCACCTTCCACCATGATCGTAAGTTTCCCGAGGCTTCCCCAGCCATGCCGAACTGTGAGTCAATAAAATCTTTCCTTTATAAATGACCCAGTCTTTGGCAGTTCTTACAGCAGTGTGAAAATGAACTAATACAATTGTTATTGTTCTAAATGGTTTATATGGGTTAATTTATTGAAGTTGATGTTTCCATTTTCTTAATTCTTGTTGATCAAAAAACTGAGTTACAGAAATATTAAACAGCACACCCAAAGTCACACATACAGAAAGGGATAGCACTGATATTTCAACCAAGGAAGTCCAGCACTAGAGCCAGGTCTCTCAAATATAATACTCATCCTTATAGCAAAGCCAAAATTATGGTTTATTATGTCTTTATTTGGGGATAAGATATAAAAAGTGTTCATGCACAAACGATGCTTGTTAGTGGCTTAACTTGGCTTAAATGACATATTTTAATTGCTTGTATAAAATATATTTCAATATTACTGATATTGTTTCTAAAGCCAATATATTATCATTATTTTTGAAAATACTCAAATCACTTACAACCTAGAGGGGGAAATAAGAAAAGCAAACAAATGCATAGTAGAGTGCAAAATCTAAGATTTGGATGTGCCATGATAAATGACCTAAAGCTGTAACTTGGACAGTATTTTCAAATGAGATTTAGTTTCTTTTCTTAAGTACCTCTTTTTGTTCTACCAGATGTATTATTGATATTATTTTGGGTCTTTGTAATTTTTTATAAACATTTACCTTATAATGGAAAATTTAAATAGTGATCAGCTCTGATGCGTTGTAAATCTAACAGTCTAAAATTGCTTTGTAAAACTTGGTGATTTATTCAATTAGTTAAATAACACTCTTAGAGCTTTGCAAAGATTTATTGACTTTTCCTGCTAGAGATATTCTTGCAAATAACCTTCAAAAATACCTATTTGTAAACATTTTAATCAAAAGATCTATTCCATCACTCAGTGGTGGTCTGTGGGAGGAATATTAAGTTGCTACACATTAAATCATCCTTAATAGCTAAACACTACATTTGGCTTTTATCTTCAGAACCAATTTCCTTCTACTATATTTGTAGGGAGAATTCTATGAAAGGAAATGCTAATTAAGTATTCAAGTGAGGCATGAACTAACTTGAACTAACACAATTGCTTTAATAATTCCATAGGTAAACAACCAGAAGTTACAGAAAATAAGATAACACTTAAGTAATCACAATTGGCTGGAATTTTTGTCCATTTCATAATTCTGGAAAGATTATCCAAAGTTGTGGAATAAATGTTTTTGTCATGAATAATATAAAGGCCACAAAAAGATATCATTTTTCTTTCAGTTGGTCATATAATTAACTAGTGAGTCAAAAATAGGAAACCCTCAAGTGTCTTTGAAGGTAACAGTGACATAAATTAAGTATGCAGGCGTGAGTTTAAATCAGCACTGCATATGTAATCACTATATTCAAGCAAAAGCCAAAATACAAATCTTGAAGATAAAACAAAATGTGGTTTTGTTTTGATTTTATTGGAATAAAACATTCTACAATAAGAAGCTTGATGAGTAAACTTGGATTGAAATAAGCAAGCTGGAGAAGAGTAGGACTAATAAAACTTCACTAACATTTTTGTGGTGCTTAGAAAAGATTCGAAAGCTACAGGCTTTGTTCTTGACTTCGGTAGGTAGCAAAATATAGTCAAAGTATGTACTCCAGAAACTATATTCTAAAATAAAATTAAAGCCAGTTAGCTACTAACAGATTTTTAAGATAAATTTGTGGAGAAAACAGGATAAATGTTAAACCCCAATGAACATGCAATTATTGTCTTCAGGAGTTGGGAAGTAAATGAAATATCTATTTGGGGCCAGCATATTAAACATTTTCTGGGAAAATATTAACATTTGTCACCAAAATGTATTGAATAGTTTCAATGTGCTCTGAAAATTGCTATGAGATTTGCAATTTTAAGTATTTTTTTAACACAAAATTTTCAAGCATCGTCCACTTGATTGGTTCCAAGCAACCAGCCAAACTACCTAGTGTGGGAGGGGGCACCATGTCTAGAAGAGTATTAAAGCAACACCTCTAGAGGGTAGCAGTATCTGGACAGCATGTTTGGGGCTGTGGAAATGGCCCTGGTGACTAAGAGATTATGTACAGAAAGAATACATTCATAAGTAAATATATTGACTATAATGGAAGCCAGGTTATAGAATGTAGTTGAGAACACGGGAAATGAACAAGGCTAGAATTAACCCTGTGGTGCTTGATGATAATCCAGGGTCTAGATGTAATCTCATGATTAATATTCATATAAAAGAAATATGTACATAGATACAGATGTGTGTGAGGGTGTGTGTGTGTATGTGCATATACATGCATTTGTTTTTTAGCTCTTTCTGCTGAGGGGCACTAGAAGTAATAACACTCCCGTAACAAAGGGTCATGGATCCTTGATATCGGGACTAGGCAGAGAAAACGCAAGATGAGCCTGAACATTTTGTGCCAGAATGTAAGAAAGTGCTCCAAGAGTGATAGGGCCTCTCAAAGAAACATAGGATGTAGCTTGATGGATTTCCCACCAGCCAAACCTGGGAAATATTGAATTTCAAAATAAATAATTATCCTAACAAATCGTGACATTAACGATTCTACTTAACATTGAGTTAAATATAAATCTAAGAGTCCACACTGATATGAGTCAACGGAAAAGGGAGATTGGTAAGCTCTACCTTATTGTAGAATTCAACTAGTAAACATAAATGGAACAGTAGAAATTAAAACCATCATATGGCTTCCATAATAGTAACATTAGATTCCTGTGAGGAATCAGCAACAAGTGCTGAAATCAATGAATAAGTTTGATGTGGAATGATGTATTTATACAGTATCAAAATATCTTCTTTTTAATTTGAATTAATTAATTATTCAAATGTAATTATTAGTTAGCTTTCTAATTCAGGAAAACCTAGATATTATGGTTACAAAGTGAAAAGCTTATCACCAATAACAGAACAAACCAAGACCATTTTCTCCTGATGTAGCGAGAACAAACCATCATTACAAAGATACGCCCAAAATGTTTATAATATGAGAAAATATCAAGCAAATCCAAAATGAGGAATGTTCTACAGGGGAAATAGCCTGTAGTTATTGAAATATTAAAGTAATGAAAAGCAGAAAACAAAAAGTATGAGAAATTGTTTCCAACTGATGAACAGTAAGAAGACATGACAATTAAATAAAACATGATCATAGATGGGATTGTGAATCAATACAGAAAACTATTAAGACAATTTGTGAAATTTAAATGTGGTCTGAGGGTTAGATAGTAATATTAATTTCTTAGTTTTTATTTTGCACTATGGTTACATAGGAGAGTGTTATTTAAAAAGTAAATACAAGCATTAAGGAGTTAAGTGGCAACATATTTGCAACTTGCTTTCAAATGATTAAAAAAAAAAAGTGTGTGTGTGTGTGTGCCTGCATGCGTGTGTGTGTGTGTGTGTGTGTGAAAAAAGAGAGAGAGGGAGAATTTGCAAATGTATAAAACATAGAAGGACTAATACAAGTCAATGCCCATCACCCAAATCTAACAAATGGCAATATTTTGATACATATGTTAATTGCTTCTTCAATCAATTCTATTCTGCTGAATTATTTTACAGAAATTTCTAGGTATTTTATAATTTCACATTTAGGTATATACACATTTAGATTCTTGTAATCGGGGAATAGGAAGTTCCATCACCCCAGAATCCTCACTCATACTACCTCTTCGAAAATGTAAACTCCCCCAATCTTTCTGTCAGGGCCACATTGCCTCATTGTTACTTTAGAAATAATGATTCCTCCCACTTTATTGTTCTTTTTCAAAGTTGTTTCACATATTCCAGGGCTTTCCTTTTCCATTTACATTTAGGATGAACTTGTTCATAAAAACTCTTTCTGAGATGTTGGTAAGAATTGCATTAAACCTGTAGATCAATTTAGAGATAATATCTTTATTAAGCTGTGTCTTCTAATTTCTAAACACATGATGTCTCTGCTTATTTAGGTCTTCTTTCATCAATATTTCATGTTTTTTGGCATAAAATACTTGACATTCTTTCCTAAATGTATACTCAAATGTGCAAATTTTGTTAGAGCAATTATAAATGATATTACGTTTTAAAATTTTGTTCCCACTTCTCTGTTAGTAAATAGAAATGCAGCTAAACATTGTGTGATGATTGTGCATCCCGTGACCTTACTGTACTCTCTTGTTACTTCTAGGTTTTGTGTTGTTAATTATTTGGAATATTCTATTTATACAATCAGGTCATCATCTGCAACGAGCAAGAGCATTATTTCACTATTATGTTGAATAAGGACAGAGAGTAGATATCATTGCCTTGTTGCTGATCTTTGAGGAAAAACATTACCTTTTGTTATTATGATGTTAGCTTTTGGATTTTGTAGATTTTTAAAAATGATGTTTCACACATTTCCTTCTACTTCTAGTGTACAGATGAATGGATTTTGTGAAATGCTTTCTGTGCAATTTATGTAATATAATTTTTTCTTCTTTAGTTGGTTAATATGGTGAATTACAGTGATTTATTTCCTAAGGATGAAACAGACTTGCATAACTGGAAAAAAAATCCCACTTAATTGTACTGTGTGTTTTTATATTGTTGGATTTAGATTACTAACGTTGTTAATTCTTCTTTGAATATTTTGTTGAATTTTTCAGTGAATTCTAGTGGGCCTGTGAGTTTATTTTTCATAAGTTTTAAAATTATGAATTTAGTTTCCTTAATACTTACTATTTGTTTCACATTTGGCCATTATTTGCTTTACATTTTGGTGAGTTGTGATAGTTTGTGCTTCTAGAGGAATTAATTCGTTGGTCCTAAAATCTTTGTGTGGAGAGCTGTGCATAATATTCCCTTATCATTTCGATATTTGCAGTGTTTCTAATGATAGTCTGCTTCATGTCTGCTACTAGTAATTCATGTTTTTTTCTTTTAATAAATGTTTTTTCTCAATTTTTTTCTCTAGAGTTTCTTTATTTATGATTTCTCTTTATTATATTCTTCCCTTTGTCACTTCGTGTTTATTTAGCTCTTCCTTTCATAGTTTTCTGAAGTGGGAGCTCATTTTCCTGATTTTAGACTTTTCTTCTTTTCCACTACATGCATGTATTGCTATAAAATGCACCCCAGCACTGACTTAGCTGCATCCTACACATTTTAGTTCAATGTAGGATGTATGTTTGAGAGACATTTTGGTCTTCCTTTGGGAAAGTGTGATGACTGCAGGCTTTAGTGACGAAACTAATTTCTCTAAAGCAAATGGCCAAGATAGTATTTGCCTTTCCCTTCACCAGTTGCCAAGAAACTGAGCAAACTGCTCCCAGGAGTTGGGATTCTTTCCTGGGAGGAGCATGAGACTGTTTGCAGAGTTGAAATAAGTACATACTAAATAAACTCCTCTATGAAAAGCAATGTTTTTTTTTGGTTTGTTTTTTGTTTTGTCTGCTCAGGAATTAAATAAAGCAATCTCAATATATGGTTAATCTGATTACAATGCTTTAGATATAAAATTAGGCCACCTGGCACTTAGGTTATTCAGTTACTTCTTAATTACAGGATTGTGTGTCTGGGTGACATTAAGATTAAGAGGAAGGTATGTCCCGATTTTTCATTTTTTTCAGTGGATTTCAGCATATATTCTTGAACATTTTTCAAGAATTGGAGAGCTGAAGCCATTCTTCTTACATTTTTTTATTATTATTATTATACTTTAAGTTCTAGGGTACATATGCATAACGTGCATGTTTGTTACATATGTATACTTGTGCCATGTTGGTGTGCTGCACCCATCAACTCGTCAGCACCCATCAACTCATCATTTACATCTGGTAAGACTCCCAGTGCAATCCCTCCCCCATCCCTCCTCCCCATGAGAGGCCCCAGTGTGTGATGTTCCCCTTCCCGAGTCTAAGTGATCTCATTGTTCAGTTCCCACCTATGAGTGAGAACATGTGGTGTTTGGTTGTCTGTTCTTGTGATAGTTTGCTAAGAATGATGGTTTCCAGCTG
>NW_012115910.1:5793993-5817776 GCF_000951035.1 Colobus angolensis palliatus
AAAAAACCCTCCAAAAAATCAATGAATCCAGGAGTTGGTTTTTTGAAAAGATCAACAAAATTGACAGACCGCTAGCTTTCTTCTTATTAAAGCACATGAGTGGAGAGTCCTTTATTTAAAACATGAATAAATATTGAGGATTTTTAATTCTCAGATTTAGTACACTGCTTGCCCTTACATTTTCTCCCCAATCTAGTGAGAATATTTTGGAATTCATGCTAAACAGCCTGCTGACAGAAGAGAGTGTTATTTTTGTTTTGATCTTCATATTATGACAGAGAGCTAATATGGAATGAGCAACAATTTATTGCTAAAAACCTCCCTCAGAGACAGCCAATAAAAGAGGTATGGTATCGCTCTAATGAAATAAGCCTCAGAAATGATTATTTCTGGTCACTGGGTGAGGTTCAGATGAGACAGATGGAAATAATAAATGA
This sequence comes from Colobus angolensis palliatus, assembly GCF_000951035.1. Lineage (NCBI taxonomy): Eukaryota > Metazoa > Chordata > Mammalia > Primates > Cercopithecidae > Colobus > Colobus angolensis. Next base: position 5,794,431 of record NW_012115910.1, read on the forward strand.
TATCAGACAAGAGGCTCCCTACCAGATGTTGAACAATCATAAATATTTATCTCAGAAGATAAAAGTTTTACTTTATTTTCATATTAGATATATAACCTGCTTGTTTTCTTGCTTGAAACTGACAGATAAAATGCTGGTTGCTTTCTGGAAAGAACATGTCTTTGAGACAAGCTGAAGGGCTATGAATAGTCATTTCCTTAAACCAGATGCCTGGGTGCTGGTGGCCAACCTTCCTCCAGAGCTCATTGGTTTTATTTCACAGTACACCAAATAAAAGTAACAGGGCTGTGCTCGTAGCGGTGAAACTAATTTTGTCAGTGGTGACATTAGGTGCCCAGAAAAGGGGTGATTTCATATTGGGGAATAGAAATGTGAGCCAAGTTGCTGTTAAACTGGAAGGTTTCCTGTTCCCAGAGTGCCCTGAACACATTTGCCCTGTGGACTTCCTGCTGTGAAAGAGAAATAGAAACAGGGAAGACACTTATCGGTGGCTGCCTTGTCACAAGGAATACAGAATTGTCCCATTATAAGTCTCCTTCTGTGTTGCTTTTGAGTGCTTTGAAAAGCTGAACAAAACATCTACATGTATTTATTTTACAATTAAATAGTATATACATACTTGGAATCCACTCATGACAGAATATCAAATACACTTACAGCAAAATAAAGCTGTAATGAAGAATATTACTGGACTAATGGCTCCTTAAAACATTTTATTTCAATAGTTTTTGGAGTACAGGTGGATTTTGTTATATGAATAAGTTATTTAGTGGTAATTTCTGAGATTTCAGTGCACCCATCACCCAAGCAGTGTACACTTTACCCAATGTGTAGTCTTTTATCTCTCATCCCCCTCCCAACCTTTCCCCTTTAGTCCCCAGAGTCCATTATATAGTTCCTATGAATTTGCATCTTCCTCACTTAGCTACCACTTATAAGTTAGAACATAGAATATTTGGTTTTCCATTCCTGAGTTACATCATTTACAGTAATGTCCTCCAGCTCCATCCAAGTTGCTGCAAAATACAGTATTTTGTTCCTTCTTATGGCTGTGTAGTATTCCATGGTGTATGTATACCACATTTTCTTTATTTACTCATTGGTTGATGGGCGCTTAGGTTGGTTCCACATCTTCACAATTGCAAATTGTGCTGCTGTAAACATGCGTGTACATGCGTCTTTTTCACATACTGACTTCTTTTCCTTTGGGTAGATACCCAGGAGGGGGATTGCTGGATCAAATGGTCATTCTACTTTTATTTCTTTAAGGAATCTTGATGCTGTTTTCCATAGTGGTTGTACTAATTTGCATTTCAACGTTTTTCTGCATCTATATGATCATACGGTTTTTGTTTTTAATTCTGTTAATGTAATGTATCACCTTTATTGACTTGCTACATGAAAGTATCCTTGTGCTCCTGACACGAAATCCACCTAATCATGATGTGTTATCTTTTTGATATGATACTGAATTTTGTTAGCTAGTATTTCGTCGAGGATTTTTGCATCTCTGTTCATCAGGAATATTGTTCTGTAGGGGTTTTTTTGTTGTTGTTGTTGTTATTATATCCCTTTTCTGGTTTTGGTATTAGGGTGACACTGGCTTCACAGAATAATTTAGGGAGGATTCCTTCTTTCTCTATCTTTTGAAATAGTTTCAGTTGGATTGGTACCAAATCTTTGAATGTCTGATAGAAGTTAGCAGTGAGTTCCTCTGGTCTTGGGCTTCTATTTAGCATTTTTTTTTTCTTTTTTTTACTGATTCAATCTCACTGTTTGTTATTGGTCTATTCAGGGTTTCTATTTCTTCCTGATTTAAACTAGGAGGATTGTATATTTTCAGAAATGTATCCATGTCCTCTATATTTTTTAGTTTGAATATATAAAGGTGTTCATAGTAAACGTGAATGACCCTTTGTATTTCTGTGGTATCATTTGTATTATCTCCAGTTTTATTTCTAATTGAGCTTATTTGGGTGTGCTCTCTTCTTGATCAATCTCACTAATGGTCTATCAATTTTACCCTTTCGAAGACCATCATTTGTTTTATGTATTTTTGTCTCAATATTATTTAGTTTTGATCATTGTTATTTGTTTTCTTCTGCTGAGTTAGGGATGGTTTGTTCTTCTTTCTTTAGTTCCTTGAGGTTTGACCTTAGTTCGTCTATTTGTGTTTTTCAGACTTTTTGATATAGACATTTAACACTATGAACTTTCCTCTTAGCACTACTTTGTATCCCAGAGGTTTTGATGATTTGTGTCACCATTATTCATCCTGGATAATTTTAAATTTTCATCTTGATTTCATTGTTAACCAAAAAATCATTCAAAAGCAGATTAATTTCCATGTATTAGTTTAGTTTTGTGTGTTCCTTTTGGAACCGATCTCCAGTTTAATTTCAATTGAGATAGTTGATATGATTTCAGTTTTCTGAAATTGATTGGGACTTGTTTTGTGGTCTATTATATGATCTACCTTGGGGAATGTTTACTGTGCTGATAAGAAGAACGCATATTTAGTAGTTGTTGGGAATAATGTTCTGTAAATATCTGTTAAGTCCATTTGTTCTGTAGTATAGTTTACGACCATTGTTTTCATTGTTGTTGTTGACTTTCTGTCTTGATGATCTATCTAGTGCTGTCAGTGGATTATTGAAGTCTTCCGCTATTGTTGTGTTGTCTGTCTCATTTCTTAGGACTAGCAGTAATTGCTTTTTAAATCTGGGGGCTCTAGTGTTAGGTGCATATAAATTTAGGATTGTGATACTTTCTTCTTGATGAATTAATCCTTTTATCATTATATAATGTCCTTTTCTGCCTTTTTTAGCTGTTATTGCTCTAAAGTTGTTTGTATTGTTTTGTTTGATAAAAGAATAGCTTTTCCTGATTGCTTTGGGTTTCCATTTGTTTAGAATATCTTTTTCAACCCCTTTACCTTAAGTTTATGTGAATCTTTACGTGTTAGGTGAGTCTCTTGAAGACAGCAGATACTTGGTTGGTGATTTTTTAATCCATTCTGCCATTCTGTATCTTTTAAGTTCAGCATTTAGGCGATTTACATTCAATGTTAATATTGAGATATGAGGTATTGTTCTATTCATAACATTAGCTACCTACTTTGTTTTTTTTCATTATTGTTTTATAATCCCTGTGAGATGTATGCTTTAAGGAGCTTCCATTTTTGTGTATATTGAGCTTTTGTTGGTTCTTATAATTGATGTTGATATTTGTTTGGCAAGTAAAACTTTGTTTGACAGTTTCTTAGTCATGTTTGCTTTTGTTTACATTTCAAGGATGAAAACAATTGCTGATATTAAAGCTAGTTAATTTAAAATAATCATTTATTTGTATTTTTTGCTTTCTATAAAACATAATTATTATAATATATGCAAAAGCAAATGTAGTAGAAAAAGAACCTAATCCAATAAAACAGAAATGAACTTATTGCACACATAATTCCAGGAATTTCATTATGAATACATACATATGAATGTGTGCATATGTGTAAGTTATTTTAACTAACCAAAATGGGATCTCTGTTACTATACTATACAAAATTGGAATATGATTTATAATGCCTTTTTTATTCATGAAACATCATTCTGTTTCAAGATCCATATAGATATAGTAGAGTGTGTTTTTAGATTATCACAGTGTTTTATGGTGCTGACAAAAATACAACACATGAGTTTAAATTAAAATATTCTGCAATCACTCAGAAATTTAATCTCTATGTATCATGAAACAGAATGATTTTACTATATCTTATCTTCTATTAATATTTTTTCAACATTATCAGATATAATATTACCTCTTCACCTCTTGATATTAATTATTCTTCCTCCTTTTTAACATTTACTTTTTTGTTTTTAAAATTGAATGAGATAAAAATTTCAGAAAAATGAAATAATTATTATATAAATCACAGAAATATGGATATAAGTGAGATATCAAGTCAGCCAATCAGAAGGAAAATAATAATGAAACAGTTTAATGGCAAGTTTTTGGGTACTTAGGAAAAACAGGCCTGGTGATACACAGATGATGGTAATGTAAATGTGCAGAATATTCTGCTGAATAATTTGGTAATCCTGACTCTATCTCATCACCTTTGCAATATAGATTTTTCACAATGTATATTTCTGAAATGAAGATCATCTAACAATTGAATGCAACTTACAATTGCAGTCAATCAAGGGATAATTGTAACACAGAAAACTTGTGAAACCCATACAAAACCTCTTTTTGATACTTTCTGATAAAATCAGGAATTTTCCAATCATAAGGTATCTTTGAGTTGATTCAATGAACTGTCCAACTATTTGTCCCTATAATGTATCCACTAGAAATGTAATATTTGTATATGTTTTTGTATGCACAGAAAGATAGATGATATAGCATTTAGAATTGCTTATAATTTCAAGAATGAAATATTAAAAATCTATTAGAAACTGACTGTGTATGTGTGTATTCCTAATTAAATAAGAATTGCTAGCCTTCTCAGTTACCAGAGTGTCAAACTGAATAGATTCACAAATTATGACTTTAAAAAGCACTTAAAAATAGTATAAACCACAGAAACATTTTCCTTACAGCATCAGCAACAATTTGCATTCTCTATCTAAATAACCTTTGCAATGCTGCTGATAAAATGGTGCCATCTTGTTGTCTTCACTCATCTGAATATTTGTCATTTTGAGAATATCTTCATATATTCTTCAATTATGTGGGATTTTTCTTTATTAATCTGTTTATTTGTATGTTTTGTTCCAACTTTTTATTGGGTTGTTTGCCCTTAATTTGATGATTTATTGATATTCTTGACAGTTTGGGATGTTTTATTTTATTTATTTATTTTTATTTACTTATTTATTGAGATGGAGTCTCGCTCTGTCACCTGGGCTGCAGTGCAGTGGCATGATCTCGGCTCACTGCAAGCTCCACCTCCCTGACTATGCCATTCTCCTGCCTCAGCCTCCCAAGTATCTGAGACTACAGGCGCCTGCCACCACTCCAGGCTATTTTTTTGTGTTTTTAGTAGAGATGGGGTTTCACTGTGTTAGCCAGGATGGTCTCGATCTCCTGACCTCATGATCCACCTGCCTCAGCCTCCCAAAGTGCTGGGTTTACAGGCACGAGCCACCAGGCCCAGCCAAGTTTTGGGTGCTTTAAAAACAATAATAGGCTGGGCGCGGTGGCTCAAGCCTATAATCCCAGCACTTTGGGAGGCCGAGACGGGCGGATCACGAGTTCAGAAGATCGAGACCATCCTGGCTAACACGGTGAAATCCCGTCTCTACTAAAAAATCCAAAAACTAGCCGGGCAAGGTGGTGGGCACCTGTAGTCCCAGCTACTCGGGAGGCTGAGGCAGGAGAATGGTGTAAACCCGGGAGGCGGAGCTTGCAGTGAGCTGAAATCTGGCCACTGCACTCCAGCCCAGGAGACAGAGCGAGACTCCGTCTCAAAAAAAAAAAAAAAAAAAAAACACAATAATAATAAAAGTTTAGGCTAGGTGTGGTGGCTAACAGGCAGGCAGATCACTTGAAGTCAGGAGTTAGAGACCAGCCTAACCAACATGGTGAAACCCCATCTCTACTAAAAATATGAAAATTAGCTGGGCAGAAATATATAGTCCCAGCTACTCGGGAGGCTGAGGCAGGAGAATCACTTGAACTGGGAGGCAGAGGTTGTAGTGAGCCAAAATCATGCCATGCCATGGCACTCTAGCCTAAGGGACAGAGCAAGACTCCATCAAAAAAAAAAAAAGAAGTTTAGCTATCTCAAAAAAACACTATATACATTTTCAAATAGCTCAGGGAACAAAAATAAAGTTATAGTGGAAATTAGACTATATCTTAGTGGAATGATAATACAAACAGAGCACAGGCAAACCTGCAGGTTGCAGATGAAACTGTACATAGAGGGAAGGTTGTAATCTTAAATACGTATGTTGGAAAAGAAAAATCATTATCAGTTTCTGAAAGTTAGAAGCAACATATTAAACCCAAAGCATAGAAGGAAAATAATAAATATAAGAGGTAGAACTTAATAAACTAAAACACAATTGTACAGTAGAAGGAATCATTAAAATCATGTAGTAGGCAGAATAATGGCCCTCCCAAAAATGTCCACATCTTAATCCCAAAGACATGTGACCGTTTTAGATTTCATGGCAAAAGGGACTTTGCAAATGAGATTAATTAAGAATTTTATGATGGTAGATTTTCTTGAAGTAGACATGTTGACTCAGTGTAATAACTATGTACAAGGAAAAGGGAAGCAGGAAAGTAAAAAAAAAGAAATGTGATAGTAGAAATAGAGGTTGGAGTAACGTGATTACTGACTAGGAGATGTAAGTCATTTAATGTGGATGACCTCTAGAAACTGATGAAGTCAAGAAAATGAATCTCCCTTACATGCTTCAGAGGGAACAGAGCCTTCCCAACACCTTAAGTTTAGACCCATAATTCCCATCTCAGGATTTTTACTATCAGAATGCTAAGATAGTAAATTCGTGTTGTTCTAAACCACTAAGTCTGTGGCAGTTCGATACAGTTATAGGAAACAAATAAAACTATATGATGATTCCTTATAGAAGACTAATATAATGGATAAATACCTGGAAATACTTAACAAGAATAAAAGGAATATGGAGAAATTTAAAGTTTTAATATTAGGAATAGAAAAGGTGACAAATGCAGATCATGAAATATCCAAAGGAAAAAAAAAGATATTTTGACCAAAACAGTGCCAACAAATGTGACAATATAGATAAAATGAGAACAGCCCTGTGAATTTCAAAACATCAAAAGAGACACAAAAAGGAAACAACAAATAATAATATTCATAGTTCTAATTTGAAACATTAAATCTCTGAAACCATACCTGTATTTTGGGTTGACATCAGCGAAAGTAATGGAGCAAGCACCTCTGAAATTTGACTTCTTCATGCAAGCAGTAAAAAAGATGGAAAAAAATGTCAGTATCAATTTAACATATCTGAAAATTAACCTAAGGGTAGCAGCAAGTTGGAAAGCATTTAATCAACAAAAATGGCTGAATGTAGGTTAAAAATTGGCCTTTGTGATGTTTCCAATCCCTAATCTAAAGATAAACAGTAAACCCCTCAAACAACTTCACCAGAAAACTATTAGAACTGATAAACCAATTTAGTTTATCAGTTTATTTTGCAGGATACAAAATAAACATACAAAAATCAGTAGCATATCTATATGCCAACAGCAAAGAATCTGAAAAAAATAAAAATATAATCCCATTTATAATAGCCATAAATAAAATTAAATATCTATGAATTAGCTTGACAAAGTAGGTGTAAGGTCTCTACAATGAAAACTGTAAAACACTGATTAAAGAAATCAAAGATGATACAAAAAAATGGAAAGATATTCCATGTTTTTGCATTGGAAGAATCAATAATGTAAAAAGGTACATAGTACCCAAAGCAATCTATAGTTAAATGCAATACTTATCAAAATACAAATGACATTCTTTACAGAAATAGGAAAAACAATTTTAAATTTTATATGGAACCATAAAATAATTAGAATAGCCAAAGCTATTCATAGCAAAAAGAAAAAAACTGGAGGAATCACATTACCTGACTTCAAATTATACTACAGAGCTATAATGACCAAAACAGTATGGTACTGGCATAAAAACAGAAAACTAGACCAATAGGGAACATAGTAGGGAACCCCCCCTAAAAAAAAGTCCATACATCTACAGTGAACTGACTTTTGACAGAGGTGTTGAGAACATACACTGGGGAAAAGATAGTCTCTTCAATAAATAGTGCTGGAAAAATTGGATATCCATATGCATAAGAATTAAACTAGATTCCTATTCTCATTATATATAAAAATCAAATCAAAATGGATTAAAAACTTATATCTAAAACCTCGAACTGTGAAATTACTACAAGAAAACATTGGAGAAAAGCTCCAGGACATTGTTCTGGGTAAAAATTTCTTGAGTAAAATTTCTTGAGCACAGGCAACCAAAGCAAAAATGGATAAAAGAAATCACATCAAGTTAAAAAGCTTCTGCACAGGAAAGAAAACAATCAACAAAGTGAGGAGACAACCCACAGAATGGGAGAAAATATTTGTAAACTACCCATCTGACAAAGGATTAATAACCACAACATATAAGGAACTCAAACAACTCTATAGGAAAAAATCAAATATTGCAATTAAAAACAGGCAAAATATTTGAATAGACATTTCTCAAAAGAAGACATACAAATGGCAAACAGGCATATGAAATGGTGTTCAGTATCATTGATCATTAGAAAAATGCAAATAAAAACCACCATGAAGTATCATCTCAACCAAGTTAAAATGGGTTATATCCAGCATACAGGCAATAATAAATGCTGGCGAGGATGTGGATAAAAGGGAATCCTCATGTACTGTTCATGGGAATGTATATTAGTACAACCAGCATGGAGAACAGTTTAGAGGTTCCACAAAATCTAAAAATAGAACTAAAATATGATCCAGCAATCCCACTGCTGGGTATATACCTGAAAGAAAGGAAATCAGTGTACTGAAGAGACATGTGCACTCCCACGTTTGTTGCAGCATGTTCACAACAGCCAACATTTGAAGCAACCTAAGTGTTCATCAACAAGTAGTTCGATAAAGAATATGTGATACTTATACACAATGGAATACTATTCAGCCATAAAAAATTGAGGGCTGAGCATGGTGGCTCACACCTCTAATCTCAGCACTTTGGGAGGCCGAGGCAGGTAGATCATGAGGTCAGGAATGCAAGACCAGCCTGACTAACATAGTGAAACCTGTCTCTACTAAAAATACAAAAATTAGTTGGGCGTGGTGGCACATACCTGTAATCCTAGCTACTTAGGAGACTGAGACAGGAGAATCATTTGAACCCGGGAGGTGGAGGTTGCAGTGAGCTGAGATTGCACCACTGCACTCCAGCCTGTGCAACAGAATGAGACACTGTCTCAAAAGAAAAAAAAAAAAAAAAAAGAAGATCCTATCATTTGCAACAACATGGATGAAACTGGAGCTCATTCTGTTAAGTGAAATAAGCCAGATACAGAAAGACAGTTGCATGTGCTCATTTATTTGTGGGATATAAAAATCAAAACAATTGTACAAATGTTGATACAAAGTAGAACGATGGTTATCAGAGTTTGGGAAGTGTAGTTAAGGATAGGAGAATGGGGATGGTTAATGGGTACAAGAAATTTTTTTAAATGTGAATAAGTGAACACAACCCAAATGTTCATCACGGGAGGAACAGGTAAACAGATTTGGTATATATACACAATGGGATATGTCAGCCATAGAACAGAATGAACTACTAATACAGACATGAAGGTACCCTAAGTAAAACTCAGTAAAAATTAAGGTAAGGTTTGATAAACTGCCTTTGAATAGTGTTGGAAATGTCTACCTCAGCAATGTTGACCTAAAATGCAGTCTGCAACCTAACTTGTCTAAAGCACTAAAATAACTCTGTGAATCTGGAATCATCACACAATTGGGAGTTAGAAATTAACAGACTGCTAAACTAATGATTTCGGATTTGGAAAGAAATGTCTAGGCTTCCAAATCTGAACAGTCTAAGTACTTTTTGTCTCCAAAATAATAGAAATCCCAACTGATTCCTGCCTTTGATTTGACTCTTGATGGATTCCATTTAAGATAGCTAAAAAATGTTCATTTTTTTTATTTCCGTAGTAATGAGAGTTACGATTTACAAAGACTTTAATAATTTGACCTCTCAAGATATAGTCTACCTAAAATATTCCAAAATTCATGTATCTTGTTGACCTCCATGACATAATCAGACACCAGAAATATTTCAAAGAGCTTATGTCTAATTGTATTTTGTTTGGAGGGATCACTTGTTTTTTGTTGGTGATGATGGTTTTGTTTGTCTGGTAAATGTTAAATAATCCCCATCATTACCAAAGTCAGTTATGATTCTTCAAGAATGCATACTGCAGCCAGGTGCAGCGGCTCACGCCTGTAATTCCAGCACTTTGCGAGGGCCGAGGCTGGTGGATCACCTGAGGTCAGGAGTTCAAGACCAGTCTGGTCAACATAGTGAAACCTGTCTCTACTAAAAAAAATACAAAAAACTTAGTCGGACATGGTGGCAGGCACCTGTAGTTCCAGCTACTTGGGAGGCTGAGGCAGGAAAATTGCTTGAATCTGGGAAGGGGAGGTTGCAGTGAGGCAAGATTGGGTCACTGCACTCTAGCCTAGGCGATAGAGTGAAACTCCATCTCAAAAAAAAAAAAAAAAGAAAAAAAAAAGAATGCATATTGCTGCAGCATTAAGACTTGTCCTCTAATCCACATCTGAGATTCACATTTCAGCAACTTATTCAACATGTAATTAGTCAATTGACCTTATTATTTTGATTCAAGAAATAATCTGTTCTGGTCAAGAGAATATGGTTAAATTATAAAATCCCAGATTATATCTCAGATAACTTGTATAAGAATGTGGAGGAGGAGGAGGTAAAGCAGGGCAGTGTTGGGAACAGACCCCCAAATTTGGCCATAAATTGGCCCCAAAACTGGCCGGAAACACAATCTCTGTAGCAGTATGACATGTTCGTGATGGCCATGATGCCCACGCGAAGGTTGTGGGTTTACCGGAATGAAGGCAAGCAACACCTGGCCCACTCAGGGAGGAAAACTGCTCAAAGGCCTTCCTAAACCACAAAAATAGCATGAGCGATCCATACCTTAAGGACATGCTCCTATAGAAATGTCTCTACTCTATTTTCTTCCTATTCTCACCCTTTTTACATTGTCCCTAGCTTGACAAGATAATACTTTGATCCAGCTCTTTCAGGCAGCAGCCTCCACTGGAAATCTCTCATATTTGCCACCATTCTCCCACTACTGGTCTTAGCAGGAACTCAGATCATGTTGTAGTAGTCCCTGTTTCTGCCTTCTCCACAGTTTCCAACTTCACTGTGACACACCATAAGGTTATAACACCACCTGTGAAGACCATATTTTTTGCTGGACAACAGAGACACCATGATTCAAATTGACTCCATATACACATACAGCCAAGTCTTGCTTTAAGAAAGGGGAGATGGCTACTGCCACCCATCTACCAACACCTATAATAAAGAAAAAAACCCACCTTACTCTTCATAATAATTAAACTGTCACCACCTGCAAGATAAACACGAGCCACATTTTCAACTACCTATCACTTTCTTTTTTGCAACAACATTGTTACTATCAGTCCTATACCAATTATTATTCCACCACTTGCCAAAGGCACAAAACTGCTCTAATATATTAAACTTTTTGCTAAAAAATAATCAATTGGCCATTCTTGATGGGTTGCCCTGAGGAAGTCAAAAAGCCACATTGCTTCCAGAGCATCCCCCAGATTAGGGACTACTGATGCATACCTTCTATCTGTGTAACCTTTGCAGTTTTATCTCCCACCCATTGACATACTCTATTTAAGGTAATTCTACTTGCTGAGCTAATTTTGTTTCTGGAAAAGGGTTGCCTTTTGTGATTTCAGCCAAGGAGACACTAGCATAGTCTTTGTAGTATTTTCCTGAATCATTCCAAAGTTATGAACCATCTGTAAACCAGATTGGGTCAACGTTGTGGATATGGGTCTATTGTAAGTCCTGTCTGGGTATAATGATTTATTCAGTCAAGACAACACAGTTGTGAGGTGTTTTGTGGGAGGGCAATGGCAGCAGGGTGGCAGAGTTAAGGTTGCTGTAGCAAGAAATGGTAACGTTTGGGAAAGACAAGAGGAGAACTTCATGTGAAGCAAGTCTGCTGACAGAAAAATGCTGGGCTAGTGAGAATTTAGCAGATTTTGCACACAGGGGGACACAGACAGGGAGAGAGGAACCCATCATAATTTCTTCTATTGCTTTGGGAAGGATGATAGTAGCTGAAACTGCCCTCATGCAGAGTAGTAAACTCTTGCTACTGCATCTGTTGTCCATAGAAACCTATAGTATCCTATAGGTCTATAACTGTCCCTATGTTTTTGAGTTAGAATCCCCAGAGCACTTCCCTTATCTTCATGTACAAATAAGAAAATAGGGAGATTGTAATTAGGGTGCCCGGGTTAAAGGCGTTCATAAGACTACCCTTAATGATTTCTGTTGCTAATAGTCCTTCTGGGATCCACATAAGAAGATCTAGTTGGATTGTCTTTAGCAAGGCACATGGGGCAGAGCTAGCAAATAAAAATTGGTTATCTCATTCTAATAACATCGGGCCAGACCTAGAAACCTTCTGAGTTGTTTTTTGGTAGAAGGCTCAGGAAAGGCCAGAATTATTTTGGTTCTTTCTGGATTTATTAGCAACCTATCTTTGAAAATTAAACATCCTAGGTGTTCTAATTGGTTTTAGGAGAACTGAAGTTTTCCTTAAAGAGCTATTTCCCTTTAGGGCCATTTGCTTTTATATTGTTATTTCTAAGAACCAATAAGCTGTAGGGACAGAGACGGACATTATCTACATATTATGGGCATAAGCATAGAGACTCCTCAGGAGTCCAGATCAGCTAGGTCAGATTTCAACATTCGGGAAAATTAGTTGGACTTTAAGTATATCCTTGGGAAGTCCAGCTACACTGGTGGTCATTCTTGGTGAAAGCAAACAGGTATTGGCTGTCTGTATTCACTAGAATACGAAGAAATCACTGCATAGGAAAAAATAAAAGTAATAAATAAATAATAAGTATCTTACTCCTGGTGGGTATTGTTTTGTTTTGTTTTATTATTATTATTATTTTATTTATTTATTTATTTATTTTTGAGATGGAATCTGACTCTGTCACCCAGGCTGGAGTGCAGTGGCAAGATCTTGGCTCACTGCAACCTCTACCTCCTGGGTTCAAGCAATTCTCCTGCCTCAGCCTCCTGAGTAGCTGGGACTACAGGCGCACACCACCATGTATAGCTAAATTTTTTTGTATTTACTAGAGATGAGGTTTCACCGTGTTGCCCAGGCTGGTCTCGAACTCCTAAGCTCAGGCAATCCACCTGCTTCGGCCTCCCAAAGTGCCAGGATTACAGGCCTGAGCCACCGCACCCAGCCTGGTAGGTATTGTTGAAAAGAGGATATGGGAGTTATGTAACCATAGGATGTCTTGAAATTATAATATTATTTGTTGCCCTCAAATATCGAACAAAATGCCCACCCTTTTTATTTGGTTTTCTAAGCTGAAGCGTTGTAGTTTCAGGCGTTAATAGAAAAGATAATTACGTACCTTTTTATATCTTGCATTAGGGGAGTTATTTCTTCAATTGTATCTGGTTTTAGGTAAAGGCTTATACTCTTCACCTAAAACTAGATTATTTTAGGTAAAAGTTTAGGTGGATTTACTTCAAACTTAATAGGAGTGGCTGAAATTATTTTTCCAATGTTTGTGAATGATTGTGGCCATAAATGGTCTGGTAGTGTTGTTGTTAGTGTCCATTGGTTCTGAAATGTTGCATTGGATTTGCATAGTAACATTTCCACTGTCTACGCTTTCAGTATCTGTAGGCTGAGTTTTCTATTCCTTTGAATTATGTTCCATGTTCACAACTATTTCCCTTTTTCGAAAGAAGGAAATATGTGCACTGGAAATTTCTAAAAAAAAATTAATTCTACTAAAATGATGCATGGGAGCTGAAGGAACAAACAAAATGGAAAGAATACCAGCTAATATCTCTTATTGAAATTCCAAAAGTTGGAACTGATAGACAGTCTTAGGTTGTCTACATACCCCCATCATTGGACAGTATTTGTTACACTGAGGAAGGAGATAGTTTTAACGCAGTGGGGTTGAGAACAGAGAAAGCAGCATGGAATCAATAAGGTCCCAGGTCTGTTCTCCATTTATTAACATGTCTATTTCCCCAAGAGTATTAGTTAGTAACTAGAAATAGAAAAGCTTCCTTTTAATCCTCAAGCAGCCTCATTCTTCCTTGGAAGACAGTTTTTGCTGGAGTTGCCATTTTACGTTTTGGCAATCCCTCTTGAAGTGATCAGGGTCTCTGTAATAAAAGATGTCCCGCTGGTCATTAGGGGTTGCTTGCTTTGTCTCAGGGGTCTTATTCTGGCATGTTAGCTGCTGGAACTGTATATTCATGACCTTTAAAGTCGTGTTTTTCTCCTTCTTTGGGGAACTTTAGAGAGTTGGTCAGCTAGATAGACAGGGTCATGCATTTACGTTGTGACCCAATTATTGTGGTGTCTAAGTTTTTAGTTAGCCCATTAACAAAGGCAGAGTTTAAAAGATGCCATTGTGATAATTCTAAAGGCTGGTGTTGGCCACACCAAAATTTTGCTCAAATGTTTTCTTAAATTATTTACAATTATCAAGGATGAGTTCATCTGGCCTCTGTTTACATTGTCAGATCTTATTCCAGTTAAAATTTTTAGGGAAAATTTGCAGTATAGCCCAGTGGAATGCATTCCCTAAGTGACGCATTTAAAAAAAATCTTCTAGTGGATTAACCCAATTAGCTCACTTCAGCCATTCTGTGGCCTTTCATTCTGAGACTAACATGTGAATTAACAGATAAAAATTTAAGTATCCGGGATCATAGGTGCAGGCAATGCAATGACATTATTATGAAAATTTTAAATCAAATTATTTTGCAAATCCCAAAGCATCTTTTGTAGGGCTTGGGAAATTCTTATCATGACACTTACTATGACAATTTCAAATCAAGTATTTTTTTAGAAAGCCCAACAGGTCTTTTGTAAGGTTTGAGAAATTCTTGACAGTATTCACAAGTTCAATTCTAGTCCAGGTTGTATAGATCTGACCTGGCTCCTCTCACCTCATTATGTGTTTAGTTTCAATGGGAACCGTTATGACAGGTTTCAGGAAGGAAAAGAAGGTTAGTTGAAGAGTATAGGGAGAAGAGAGAGAAGATAAGTCACGCAAGAGAGTTCAGGAAGATCAGGATCACGGGCAGATAAGCAGATAAGATAAGGAACAGTTGTGGGACAGACAGAAGGAATTTCTGAGGGTTTCTTAAGTTCAGAAATCGCTTCAGAAAGTTTTTCGTTAATTTCTTGGAGGGAGGCAATCTTGTCTATCCCTCACTTGGAAGCATCAGCATAGCACTGGAAATAAGTTTCCCATTCACTTCAACAGATTCTGAACCCAGTGTTTTATAATTGTGCATGCAAATAAACTAACATGGGAATTTAAAGGAACCCCTGTTACGGCTATTGTAATTTGTGGTGATCTCAAGTTATGAGGGAGCATTTGTCCAATATTTAGAAGACAAAGCACTGTACATGTTATACATAAACCCAGCTGGTGCCTCCAAATGGAGCTGCCTTCTCAGGAAGCCCTAGGATTTGGACGATTGTTATTCAAAATTTAGAGGCCTGAATCATTCACAACCAAGCTCTAGGAAATGTGCTGCTTATCAGTGTGGCTCCTCAGTGTGTCGCCACTGATTCAGATCCACTCTTGAATGTGTCTCAGAAACTCTTGTGTCCCCAGAGGATCACAGAGACTCACAAGTGTCCAGAAGGTCACAGAGGGCTCACAAGTGCTGAGTGTCCAGTCTTTATGTGCACTGGCTGGCAGAGTGGGAGTAATTACAGATGTTCCTCTGAGAGAGGAAGCCCTGTAAGGCTGCTGCACGTCATGGGTGAAAGTCCTGACATAGCTATCAAGTCTTTAATTATGGAGAGTGCCCTAATGGGCCAGAGGAAGCAAGTAACTTTTATCTTTGGAGTGAAGAATACACACTCATAAATTAAGGAAAGAAAATCCAAGAGAGGTTGATCATGAGTGAAATAAGTCAGGTTTCCAAAATGAAATGTCACAACACAACAAGATCTCAGCTGAGGATGAAAGCAGACCTCTGACTCAAAACCTAAATGTTGGTGGGAAAAGAGCCTTATCTCCTAACATAAATAGGAAAGTCAGAGACAGAGACCCTCATTCTAAAAGAGTCGAAAGAGAAACAACCCAAATAAAATCTAGACCTCAAGCAAAGAAAGGGAGGTCTGAATTCAGGTGGACTCACCCACAATGCCCAGTGGGACTTCTGAAGATGGAAAACACAGTGGGTCCATGGCAGCTTTAAGCATTACTTTCAAAGAAAAATCCCATGCTGACTCCTAATGAGTATGCCAGAATGTCAATCTGAAAGGAAGAACAAAGGGGAATGCATATAAATAAAGAGTTTATTTGGACCAAATTTGAGGACTGCAACCCAGGAAACACTCTACTAAACTAAGCTTGAGAAGTGCTCTGGGTTAGGACAGTTACAAGCATGTTTTAAAAGCCAAAATTGGAAGGTACAGCAAGGCAGTCTCAGACTGCTCACATAGAAATACCATTTGTTAACAGAGATAAACCGGCAGATGATTGGCTAAAGGCTACAGTGTTTCTTGAAATAGTCATTATCAGTATGTGATTAGGTCAGTTCTTGGATTTTCTCACATAAGCAGTAAGGGTCCAGGAAGTTCAGAGAAGTAACTGGGGGCTCATGTCTCCTTTCCTTTGATCATTTTAATTTAGGACACCTATCACCATCCAATTTTGTTTCCAGCTGTTACCTACAGTCCTCCAAAGTCCTTTGCCCTCTCTTCTTTCCTCTGGACAAAACTAATGCAATCTGATTATGTTTGGCTTTTACAAAAACAAAGGGAGAGGAATTGTTTGATGTCCTTCATGCCATGGAACCTTACTTTCCCTAAGACAGAGGAACACAATATGAATGGCTGCCTGATGGGAAAGAGGAATGGAAAGTATGGGGAAACCACACATGGATAGCTGAACTGATTGTCTTCCCCCATGTGTTGCAGTAAAAAATGCTGTGCAGGCCAGACACAGTGACTCACACCTGTAATCCCAGCACTTTGGGAATCTGAGGCAGGTGGATCATCTGAGGTCAGGAGTTTGAGACCAGCCTGGCCAACATGGTGAAACCCCATCTCTACTAAAAATATAAAAATTAGCTGGGCATGGTGGTGCACATCTGTAATCCCAGTTATTAGGGAGGCTGAGACAGGAGAATTGCTTGAACCAGGGAGGGAGAGGTTGCAGTGAGCCAGGATCACGCCACTGCACTCCAGCCCATGCAACAGAGCAATACTCCATCTAAAAAAAAAAAAAAAGAAAAGAAAAGCTATGGAATGGAGTATGAGACCCACACTCAAGTTCCGTGAAGCCTGCTCTCATCAGTGTGCTATGGAACACGGTTTCTCCCTCCTAGATCCTCAGATTTCTTACCTACACAAAGTGAAGGGTGGGAATTTCCCTCTGGTCTTTCTCCTGGACATTCTCAGTCACACGAATGCTCATATTCTCTCCAATGTTAATTTCCGGATGGAGATCTCAACAGTTTAACCTCCTTCTTGTCTTTTAGTGTGGCCATGTCCCACTCTTCCCATGAAGGTGTAGAGGTTCTTATTATCAAACTTACCTTTGAACTTGAAGCCCTTTGCATTACTGCTAAGTACCATGCACAAACAACAGGGCTTAGGATGAACAGCGTGCTTGGAGGATTTACCCGAAATGTATGATGGTGGTGGTCCCTGTCTATATATATTGATTCTTTCTTAGATGTTAGTAAATAAAAGTTACTGTGGGCTTCTTTCTTTTACGTTATTTCTCATGGAAGGAGTGTATCCATCATTCTTTCCTCTTTTATGATTTTTTTTTTTTTTGAGATGGAGTCTCACTCTGTTGCCCAGGCTGGAGTGCAGTGGTGCAATCTCGGCTCACTGCAACCTCCGCCTCCCGGGTTCAAGCTATTCTCCTGCCTCAGCCTCCCGAGTAGCTGGGACTACAGGCACGTGCCACTATGCCCTGTTAATTTTTGTATTTTTAGTAGAGATGGGGTTTCACCATGTTGGCCAGGATGGTCTCCATCTCTTGATATTGTGATCCACCCGCCTGGGCCTCCCAAAGTTGTGGGATTATAGGTGTGAGCCACTGCGACCAGCCCTTCCTTTATGATTTTAATGAAAGCTGTGTGGTTATGCATATCAGTCAAGTGTATTCCTAGGATTTGAAGATAGAATTTAATTGAAGAAGCCAACAGAAAAATATAAAAACACACACACACACACACACAAGAGGGAAGGAAAGAAAGAAGAGAAGGAGGGAGGGAGAAAGGAAGGAAGCCTCTTGCTCTCTTTGCTACAGGTAAGCAAGTTGTTGCTCTTAGGCCATAAAGATTCCATGACCTTCTGGCCAGCTTAGATATGAACTGCAGACATTTCCTGGAAGGTGGTTTGATCTTCGCCATCCTGATGGCTCTTGAAAGTCTATGATAAATGCGTAAGAATAGCCACCACACTGAAAGTATTTTTAAGAATCATTCTCTAAATAGAAAGTTTTACTTTGTTCTCCCAGTTTATACCTGTCACCTTGTGGTGTGTTATTTTAAGATTGCTAAGTTAATAGTATCCTTAGTTACCAAATAACAGAGAAAAGTAAGCCTCTATAAATGATAACAATCAAAAAACAGCACAAAGGCACTTTTTGCTGATAGTTTAAAAAGCTACCTCTGTCATATTTGAAAAGACATCATTCTCTCCTACTTTTCCCCAAATATTCTGAAACCACAGCCTCTGTCAGTCTTGCTGCTTGCTGCATGTTTCTCTCTCATTAGATTTTTGTGTTCTCAGAGAATGCTGAGAGCAATTTAGTTATAAAAAAGCACAGGTGAAGGAATAAAAATGTGTTTGATTTTTTAAAATACATTGATTTACTTTGAAAAGAAGTGCTCATAAACTTGTTGAACAAATCCTGGCATTGATTAGAGTTCAATTTGGAAAAATGTGATGTCATTGTCGAGTACAGAAGTAGAAAGTCACATGTGTTCCTGCTTCAAGGTTAAGAGGGACTGACTCCATTGTACCACTGGGAGCGGATTCCACCAGTGGAAATATCCCTGTCTATTTTGTTTCAGGGTGCCACCCTGCCAGAAATATTAATATACTGTAGTAATAATATACCACACCTAAAAGAAACAGCAGATAAGCAAATACTCGGTGCTTATCAAGTAGGAAACGGGACTAAAGTTCCTATTTCAATAACAAAAATATTTTAATTGATTGCTACATGTTTGCATTAGTCAAGAAATTCAGGGTAATGAACATAAAGTTATGAGCATGATTTATCCCCACATCTTTTCAACTGTAGAAACATGCACTACTATAAAAAAGAAGAGCAAACTTTTAGTGGCACAGACGACAAACAGCTGGATAAATTTTTACTAACCAAGACTCAGTGGTACCCTTAACCAAAAAATGGAACTCACTCAGCAAAGATAGAAATAGGCAGTTCTCTCCCAGGAGTTTGGGGCATGTCTCCACCCCAGCGTATCACGTCTGTGGATAGTCCTCCTTCAGCACTGGTACAGCTACTTTGGTTTCCAGAAAAGTAATGATTCTGCTGCTGAACCTAGTAAAAGTTCCTGAGTTCCTAGGTGAAATGAAGATGAAATTGTAGAGCCTGGAAGGATAAAGTAGATGGTGTGATTCGTGTTTACAAGGTGTGTGTGCGTGTGTGTGTGTGTGTGTGTGTGTGTACACTTGTTTATGTGTGCCTAACCCACTGTTTTTCAAGAGATGAAATTACTTATGACTTACATAGTACTTTCAGTTATGCAGTAATAAACTAGATTCTTCATCCTAAGTGAACCAGATAGTAGGATGAAGGGGAATTGTTCCTCAGGCAGATGGAATTATAAGCAGTGAAAAAACTGCAGAACACCAGCAATGTTAGCAGGTACAACATCAAACACTTCATATTAGATGTGATTATATATATGTAAATAATAGATAAACTATAGGATGAAATTCCAACTGTGTAAACACAAGTATGAAGCAGGTATCAAACTCTCAGGACGTGTTTCAGGCCCCAAAGAACCCATGCCGTCCTTTGCTGTAGCTCTGTGGGAAGGTTCTGGGTGCCCTCAGTCCTCTAGGCTGCTGCCTTGATCAAAGCTGAAGAGCCCATCCCCTTGCCTGTGTACAGTAGATTCTGAGCTCACCCAGACTTCTCCTAAATAGTGGATAAAGAGCAAATAAAAACAGATCATCAATTTAAAAAGATAATGCCTTAAACTCACTTGTATGGGAATAACACTTTTAGGGGGAAATAATAATGCTAATAATAAATTCCTGCAAGAGACAGAAGAAAGAACAATTCCCTGTGAGCCCAGCATTGGGTATCGTAGTAGTTGAACATCCCAGTATTGAACACTTGGTTTTTAGCTGAGAATAAATTGGAAACAAATACCATTTCAGATGGGATTAAAATGAGGTTCCCTTTAAAATGCCATCTATCTAGTCTCATTCTTTCATCTGTCTTTGCTACATCCACTGACTTTTCTCAGCCCCTTCAACCCAGTTCTCATGGGACTTCAGAACATTCACTTTTCCTTCTTTCTTTTATTCTAGAAAAGAATGCAGCACTGGGCTAATGTGTCTGTCCTATTTTGACTCTTACCCCATCTCCCAGGCCTCCTGTGCTGGCTTTTCCTCTTCTCCCATTTCCAAAGATTCAAGGCCAGATAACAAATCCCCACTTCTATGAGGCCTTCTTGATTTCTTTAAGTGTTGATGACCACTCTACTATGTACCACTGTGTCATTCAGCTTGTTACATTTTCCTAGAAAATTACGGCATTTTGCTTCATAATGGAGTGATTTATTTCATTGACTAGAAGGTAGTCCTTCAATAGCAAGAATTTCCTTAGTCTCACAAATGCCCCCTCATATTAGCAATTATAGCAATAACATATTTGTTCCGTATATTATATTCTAGTAAAAAGCATGCAAAATTGAATTATTAAAAATTGAAACCTGGATGTGTCATCAATTACTTGTCTTTGGGGTAATCAACCTCCCTCCTTTATTTCTTCTGTTGTCCTTATATTTCCCAGTACAAATCTGCATGTCACATATTTGTTTCTAGCAGCCATTGTTGTTAAATGACGGAGTATTAGCTGGCTTTTCTTGTTTTCATAGCTGAGTTCCTCACTGTATTGAAATGAGCCACTTCTTTGAAAAGAGTAATACTCAGTAAACTTAATTTCTTATCCTTATTTTAAGGTAATTGTTACCCTAAAATCAGTAAAAGACACTAATTGTAATTTAAATAATTAGTAATTAAATCATAATTTAAGTAGGTCATTTGACAAAGTAGTATGGTTTTTCTTATTGTCTGTATGTAAACATAATGGTGTGCAATTTAAATGTCGCACCGAATTTAAAATATGTCTCCTAGTTTCTGAGGATGTGCTATGCCCTGATATTAATCACAAGAGTTATTAACAATAGAGCTATTTATTTTATGAAATATTTTATAATGGCTTATGCAGGTTACATTTTAAATTTTCTTATCATTACAAAGGATATGACAAAGATTGGAATTTGCTTCAATTTTTCTTTTCAAGGAACTTCAAACACTGACACTGACAAGTTTTCTTTACTAGCTAATAAATTCTCCCCTCAGAGGTGAATTTTGCAGTTTGTCAATTTTGAATGAAATTGTTGTGATTTAAAAAAATAGAACGTTTTTATGCAAATAAATTTGAAATTCTAGAACAATTAGAATAACAAAATCACAGTATTAACTTATTATTATTCAGAAACCCCAAGTATGTCTCATAGGTTTAAAAATGCTTTGACTTTAATGAAGCAGGAAATACAATGTAGAATAAGACAGCATTTTAATTAGTAATCACAATACCCTGTTATTCTCTAATAGTTTATCCAGTTACTGAATCATTACTAGCTGATAAATAAAAGACTGATAAAATCCCCTGTCTCGGTGCTGTGACTCTACATAAATTGGCACGTCCCATATACCTGAAAGCTGAACCTGCTCAAATTCTTGGGGGTTCAGGGTACATTTAATAATGAAATTACACCACCTGCCACTTTTTCTTTTCTTTTAAGGACCTGTGTTAAAAGGAAGTAACACATGCACAATTACCAATAGGCAAATAGAAAATAAAGACTGCTTTAGAAGGCAGTCTAGATGGTGTTTACTCTAGAACAATGAGGAATATGTTTTCTTTCTTATTGGGTAGGGAATGGCTGAGTATCTTTTGCTGACATTGTTAGTGGGGAAGGAGGGCTGGCCAGACCCATGGAGGAGACTCACTCACTGCATGGGGACCAGAGTGTGAAGGAGAGATTGCCAAGAACGGCTGCAGACTTCAGTCACTCGCCTTCTTCCACCTGAGAAGCAAGGGTCCAGGAAGGCTCTGGACTCTGGGCAGTGGAGCCCAGGGGAGGAGGCATTCCATCTATCAGCTTCCTGTGTAGTTAAGGAGTTTAAACCTTCCAGTGCTGGACAGATTGTCCTGCCAATGAGGCCTAGGCTTCAGAGCTTCTGCTTTTGCCTGCACCTTTCAACCTTTCAAGATTCTGGGAGGCATCACAGTAATTGTTCACTAGTGTACATACACACACACACACACATATACACATACATACATATATGTGTATATACATATACTCATACGTATACACATTTACATACATATTTATGTGTATATGTATATGTGCACATACATAAATATGCATGTACCTATGTGTACATATATATACATATATACATTCCTGGTGTTGCAGAAGGTTTGGGCATTTGGGGAGCTGCTATGAAACACTTAAATAAGTTGCTTGTATTCTGGTTTCATTGTTTTTGTGCTTTGCTGTTACATTCTGAATACTTAGGTCTTTGTTAGCTGGGTTCCAGAGCGATGAGGTCCAAGAATGCTCACCTATCCCTCTGTGGATTCACCTGGCTTTGCATCAGGTGAGGGTAGGACACTGCACATGTGTGATAAAAAAAAGGAAAACAAGATTTGAAAGCAGGATTTGGTTGGAGTTTTTCCTAAATTAAAACAACTTTTGAAATTTATGTAACTTTACCAATAAGAAATTATGTGGCTGGAAAAAAAATCAAGTTATCAATAATATTTTTGAACAACTATTCTAGAAGAAGACTGATTTTTTAAATTATACCTGACCAAAGAACTATATTTCAAAATAATTGCATATGAAAAACCTATCAAAGTCTACGCAACCCAAAAGAAGAAAACTAAAACAAGGTTTCAAGTAGTTTATTAGGATAATAGATTATATTTCCAGATTTTGTAATGTTTTTAGTATTTGTCAGGTTAAAAATTTTTAGTTTATTGTGGTATTTTTTGTCATTCTAAATTTATATTTGTTTTTTATACCTAAGATTATTTTATATGTAATTATTATTTTTTTTTTTTTGAGACGGAGTCTCGCTCTGTCCCCCAGGCTGGAGTGCAGTGGTGTGATCTCCGCTTACTGCAAGCTCC
>NW_012115910.1:5817826-5908215 GCF_000951035.1 Colobus angolensis palliatus
TGTAATTCCAGCTACTTGGGAGGCTGAGGCAGGAGAATTGCTTGAACCCAGGAGGTAGAGGTTGCTGAGATTGTGCCATTGCACTCCAGGATGGGCAACAAGAGCGAAACTCTGTCTCAAAAACAAAACAAAACAAAACAAAACAACACTATCGTATCTTTACTTGCAGATAATTTTCTGGGAAGAAAAACAAAAACCCAACAATCTATTACATCTTTGACACTGTAAGTCCATGTGGTGAATTCAGATATTTGCAGTTTTTGCTTGCCAGACATTCCTGACCCCATCTTTTGGTAACATCCCCTGATTGTTTTCTTTTTTTTTTTTTTTTTTTTTTTTTTTTTGAGACGGAGTCTCGCTCTGTCCCCCAGGCTGGAGTGCAGTGGTGTGATCTCCGCTTACTGCAAGCTCCGCCTCCCTGGTTCACGCCATTCTCCTCCCTCAGCCTCCTGAGTAGTTGGAACTACAGGCGCCGCCACCGCGCCCGGCTAATTTTTTTTTTTTTTTTTGTATTTTTAGTAGAGACGGGGTTTCACCGTGGTCTCGATCTCGTGACCTTCTTATCCGCCCGCCTCGGCCTCCCAAAGTGCTGGGATTACAGGCGTGAGCCACCGTGCCCGGCCTTTATGTGTAATTCTTTTGCTATTTTTCTTAAAGGGATTATGTAAACTTCTTAAATGTCAATACTCAGGAAAACTTCATGCTTTGGAGTAGAAATAAGAGTATGATGAAAATGAAAGCGCTTTTGATCCTGTTTTTGTGGTTGATGATGATAATAGTGACTGATTTTGAAGATGATAATAACAACAGTGACTGGGGGGAGAATTTCCAAAAGTTTTTCTAGCCCCATGAGAAGGATAGGTAAGATTTTGCAAGGAAGTATACGGTAGACAAAGAGGCGCTCTGTCCTCAGCCATAATTACACGAGACATCGACCCTGAGAAGGGCAAGTTTCTCTTATTAATGGAAGTTAGTTATGTGAGACTGGAAGTTGGATGCCTTGGAAAGAATGGAGTGAGGAGAAAGAACTGTGATTCAGTTGAAGAAATAGCATGGGATCGAGTTTGAGGACAGACCTCAAATAGCCTTGAATAGTTTGGAAAGAGATAGGCTTTGCACCATTAGTAACAGGGCACCTTTAAACCTTTTTATTGAAGATGTGATGTCAGTATTTGTACTTTTGGAATAAACCAACAATGCCCAGAACTGCTAATTATCATATTTCTAAAATATTCTGATTTGCCTCTTCCAGAGCATACATGCAAGTCCTATAGTAGCTACATCAGTTTAAAACTAAAAGAAAAACAACTTGCTTTCAAAAATATAAAATTAAGAAGAAATCAGACACACTAAAGATTGTTCCACAGATGTTTCCATAAAGTCTAGTTTGAGGAGCTTATTAATTCTTACTAACTAGTCTTCTGCCACATTTGATAAGGGGGATTAGAGAATGAACTACTCACTAAGCATTATTTTTACATGACATAAATTAGCATAACTTTTTTCCTCCTCCTTTTTAGTTTGTGGCTCAGGCTTAGTCTATTTCATCCCCATCTGTTTATCTCCTTTGATGTTCTCAGTAATAAGTGACAGTCACTTGGGTCTCTCAGCTATCATTTGCACAAATAAAACCTGACACAGCTTTCATAAAATAATGTCAATACTATATCAAATTTCTCTCAACATAGTCCCACACAGCTGCAGCAACCAAGAGAAACAAAAACTGCCTTCAACCATAATTTATACAATCATAAATGGAGTGGAATGTTTGCCTTAAAAACAGCCTGGATATTCCATAAACAAGATGACAAATCACCAAGTTGTCGTTGTTTGCTTTCTTTCCGTCTTTCGAAGTCATTGGAAAAGTTCTGTTGCTTTGCTGTGTGTTTGTTTACTTTTTGCCTAACTTCTGGTAAGTTCTTTCTATAAAGGTGAAGCATATTCGTTAAGACATGCTTTTGAAACCATGTGACCAGGTGGAACTACATAAACATTTGGAAAGAAAAAAAAGTATTTATTTTTCTATTGCTGTGACAAATCATCTGTATTTTATTAATACGTTAAGATTGAAATGAACTACTTTTTATCACTTATAACATCCAAAAGACTTGAAGACAAAGTTAGAAATAAGTTTACTCTGGTTGGGAAAGTAGAAAGGAAGTGGCTATACCACAGTACAAAAGTAGATTTGTGTAATCTGAAGGAAAGAAAATGTTAAGAAATGAGTCTCATTCATTTATTCTCTTAACTTTGTAGAGGAAATCTGAATATAAGGTCATTTAACTACCAAAATCAGAAGCTCTGAACCTCTCATTGCTCTGAAATGCAGAGAGGGTGCTAATCAGAATTAACAGAAGAAAACATAGCAGAAACTCTGTGTTCAGGACTAGGAATACTGAGCATCACAGGCACAGGGTATCTTCACAGTCGAGTGGGTGCAGTGCTAGGATGGTACCCAAGTTAGACATCGATGAGGAAGTCCTAAACATGCTGCAGATGTGATGGCATTATGAGAAATACATACATATGTGCAGGTTAACTTTAGAGAGTAGATGAATGTATAAGAAGAAATATCGAGGTGAAGGATATAGGCAAGTGGATGTAGAAAAGTTTTAACCTGTTTAGGAATCAGAGTTTGCCATGGAATGAGAAGTCAAAATAGTAAGCTCAAGAAGTGATCTGGAAATTTGCTTCCTAAATAGGTCTTAGAATATTATTCTTGGCCGAATAGTCAATGGATTACTGGGTTATCGCAAAAATAAATTTTAACAATGTTGGTTTCAATGAGTTAAACATGTTTTTCCTCTGCAAAATGTATTAATGTCTTTAATATACTAGTAGGCGTTGTGACTTTCCTAACAAACTGATAGCATGCAAACTTTCACAACCCTTTTGATGACAGAGTCCCTTTTTATAAATGCCTGTTTCTAGAACTATTATAGTCAATTGCATACAAACTTGAAAGAAAAATGGTTTATAGGAATACCACAAGTCCCAATTAATATTTGGTATAGGCAGCAGTTATAAAAAATGGAAGCAAATTTCTTTAGAATGTGTCATAAGGCAGAGTTATTAAAATTTCACGTAGATCCCTAGGCAAAATTCTTGGTGTCCCTAATCTACTAGATGTGCATTTTCTTCTCAGAAGACACAATTCCTCCAAAGAGTAAGCATTTTGCTAAGGAAACTTTATAAACCTTAATCTTGAGTGGTAAATTAAAGGCAGGTTGACTACTGTCTGCAAGGATCTCAACAGAGTTGAACAGAGTTCTTGGAAAGTTGATCTGTCCAAGATGAATTAAACAGTGTTTCTCCTTGAGGCAAAAAAGGGGTTTTCCAAGATCCCCTCATGGACATGAATTCTATAAGAAGTGTCCATCGTTTTTAGAAGTTATTCATGAGTACCTTCCTTTCCACCTCATAAAGACCATCATGAACATGGACAAAATTGTTATAAAAGTCTTCTCACAAATGATTAAACACTTAAGTCAGAAAGAACAATAGTATTATCTCATTGTTGCTGATGAATGTAAATACCTTGGCATTATTTTATATGCTGATTCGTATGACGTTTATGCAATGTCTCATTCTTTCGACCTCACTTTTCTCGTGATTTACAATCTCTTCATTAAACAGTCTTCTCATCCTTCCTGGCAGGATGTGGATGCTGAATCCCACTGTATGTCCATTCATCAAGAACCTTAGTCTTCCGATAAGATTCCCTAAGCACTGTGTCCAAAAGAGCTCTCATTGTAATTGGGTCTGAATTTTACATAATAATATTATCTTTAATTCTGAAAATGATAACCATAGAAGGAAATTAATGACGGGAACAATTACCAAGAAATGGGATTCAATAATGTTAGCGTTTAGATACTGTTGAGCAGAAAAATGCTAATGCAGTTGTTTGTTTTGGCTTTTGTTCTCAGTAGGCTTGTCAAAGGCAGGGAATGTGAGAAAATATGAGGAATGGCCCTGCAAGTGATTCTGCTGAGTGGTCCATCCTGGAAACACAGTGGGAGCTTGATGCATGGTTCACGAACATGACATATCTTGTACTCCACTCTCTGTCCTCTCTACACAATTCAGCAATTGTTTTTAGGTAGCAGCGTAAAAGTGTCTCTCTGTTTTTTTAAATACTTGTTATGAACATCTTGACTTTGAAGAAAAATGTCAGGTCAACTGGGTACTACTTCTGGGTTACAATCTGTATTTTTAAATTCATTTTTTATTGTAATAGGTTTTTGTGGAACAGGTGGTGTTTGGTTATGTGAGTAAGTTCTTTATTGCTGATTTCTGAGATTTGCATGCACCCGTGACCCAAACAGTGCACACTGTATGTAATGTGTGGTCTTATATGCCTCACTCCCCTCCCACCCTTTCCCCTCAGTCCCCAAAGTCCATTGTAAATTCTTATGCCTTTTGTGTCCTCATAACATAACTCCCAATTATGAGTAAGAACATATAATGTTTGGTTTTTCAATCCTGAGCTACTACACTTGCAATAATAGTCTCCAATTCCATCCATATCCAGATTGCTGCAAATGCCATTATTTCTCTTTTTTATGGCTGAGTAGTATTCCACGGTGTGCATATACACACACACACACACATATACACACACACACACATACGTATATCACATTTTCTTTATCCACTTGTTGATTGATGGGCGTTTGAGTTGGTTCCATAGTTTTGCAATTGTAATTGTGCTGCTATAAACACGTGTGTGCAAGTATCTTTTTCATATAATGACTTCTTTTTCTCTGCGTAGATACCTAGTATTGGGATTGCAGGATCAAGTGCTAAATCTACTTTTTGTTCTTTAAGGAATCTCCACTGTGTTTTCTATAGGGGTTGTACTAGTTTACGTTTTTGATTTTTTGATTATGGTCAGTCTTGCAGAGTGAGGTTGTATGTCATTGTGGTTTTGATTTGCATGTCCCCGATAATTAGTGCTGTTGAACATTTTCCCACATGCTTATTGGCCATTTGTATATCTTCTTTTGAGAATTGTCTATTCATGTCGTCAGCCCACTTTTTGATGGGATTTTTTTTTTCTTGCTGATTTGTTTGAGTGCTTTGTAGATTCTGGATATTAGTCTTTTGTTGGATATATAGATAGTGAAGATTTTCTGTCACTCTGTGGGTTCTCTGTTTACTCTGCTGATTATTTCTTTTGCTGTGCAGAAGCTTTTTAGTTTGATTAAGTCCCATCCTTTCCTCTTTGTTTTTGCTCCATTTGCTTTTAGGTTCTTGGTCTTGAAGTCTTTGCCTAAGCCAATATCTAGAAGGGTTTCTCTAATGTTATCTTCTAGAATCTTTATGGTTTCAGGTCTTAGATTTAAGTCTTTGATCCATCTTGAGTTGAAGTTTGAACTCTTCCCTGGGGGCACAGGCTCAAAGGGCTAATGCCACCATGTGGCATTGAGACTGAGTACTCCACGCCAGCAGCTCTCCAGGGTGGGGGCAAGGGGCCTAAGTTACCTACGGCTGCATAGCAAACCAGCCAACTGTTAGTGGTGCAAATGACACCGGTGTGCCTCTAGGAATTCTCGCAATTTGGTGGGCTTTTCCCTGTGTCTGTATTCCCTCATGCTGCTGCTGCTGCACACATGGCCTCAGGGCAGCAGACCATAGGGTGAGCCCCACAGCTCAAGCACTCAAGTCCCCGTCTGCATCAAATTTGCAAATTTCCTGTTGTTTTGAGTGAGGCACGTGGTCAAACTCTGGTCAGGGAAGGAAGAGAAATCATAACTCATGGAAGGGTCCCTGCAGCACACTCATGAATCCTTCGTAGGCATTTCCACAAGGAAAGCAGCCAGCATTGAAGCTGTGCATCGTCTTGATCCTGAAGTCCAAGTGTTACAGCATGGGGACCTGTTTGCGACATCTCTCCCACAGCTCAGAACCCCTTCCCTGGGTGACTCAGGCACAGTCATATCGGCCGCCACCTCAGGGACCCTAGAGCAACCTTGCCAGCCTCTCTCCCTGGCCTGGTGAGAGCAGGCTTGCTTTCTCAGCCACACTCCAGCTGTGTGCTGACTGCAGTTTCACTGGGTCTCTGTAATCTGGATTGCACAAAATTAGTTAATTAAAATATGCATTACCTGAGGTAGTTATCATTTTTTTATTATTATTATACTTTAAGTTCTAGGGTACATGTGCATAACGTGCAGGTTTGTTACATATGTATACTTGTGCCATGTTGGTGTGCTGCACCCATCAACTCATCAGCACCCATCAATTCATCATTTATATCAGGTATAACTCCCCAATGCAATCCCTCCCCCCTCCCCCCTCCCCATGATAGGCCCCAGTGTGTGATGTTCCCCTTCCCGAGTCCAAGTGATCTCATTGTTCAGTTCCCACCTATGAGTGAGAACATGTGGTGTTTGGTTGTCTGTTCTTGTGATAGTTTGCTAAGAATGATGGTTTCCAGCTGCATCCATGTCCCTACAAAGGACGCAAACTCATCCTTTTTTATGGCTGCATAGTATTCCATGGTGTATATGTGCCACATTTTCTTAATCCAGTCTGTCACAGATGGACATTTGGGATGATTCCAAGTCTTTGCTATTGTGAATAGTGCTGCAATAAACATACGTGTGCATGTGTCTTTGTAGTAGAATAATTTATAATCCTTTGGGTATATACCCAGTAGTGGGATGGCTGGATCATATGATACATCTAGTTCTAGATCCTTGAGGAATTGCCATACTGTTTTCCATAATGGTTGAACTAGTTTACAATCCCACCAACAGTGTAAAAGTGTTCCTATTTCTCCACATCCTCTCCAACACCTGTTGTTTCCTTATTTTTTAATGATTGCCATTCTAACTGGTGTGAGATGATATCTCATTGTGGTTTTGATTTGCATTTCTCTGATGGCGAGTGATGATGAGCATTTTTTCATGTGTCTGTTGGCTGTATGAATGTCTTCTTTTGAGAAATGTCTGTTCATATCCTTTGCCCACTTTTTGATGGGGTTGTTTGTTTTTTTCTTGTAAATTTGTTTGAGTTCTTTGTAGATTCTGGATATTAGCCCTTTGTCAGATGAGTAGATTGCAAAAATTTTCTCCCATTCTGTAGGTTGCCTGTTCACTCTGATGGTAGTTATCATTTTTATACTGAGAACATTTAAGATCGACTCTCTTAACATTTTTTAAGCATAAAATATATCATCATTAACTGTAGACACTATGCTGTATGACAGATCTCTTGAACTATATACTTCAAAACATCATGCTATACTCAATAGATACATATAATTATATCTGACAATTTAAAATAAATAAGGGATAAATTTGAAAAAAGACAATATTATAAATGGAAAAAAGATTTGCTTTCTTTTTTCAAATGTTGACATCATAAAAGAGTAAAAAATAAATAAAAACATAAAAAAGTAAGTTTGGTTAGTTTGGCAGGTAATTTTCTCAGTCATCCTTTTCTCTCTATGTGGCCTGCCCAGCCCCCTGCAGGCGCTTGACTCAGATCTCCTGTTAGAGAATGTTTTTATTCAGGGAGCTCTCCAGTGGGGCACAGGCAGTGGTCTTGTTTCACATGGTGCAGTCATAATGGTCTGAACCATTAGGGAAGGGGACAGTGAGTAGAGGCACAGTGCCTTGCTTCTCCTCCATCCAGAGTCTCAGACAAAGTGTCTACTCAAATACCTTCCAAATGCTCCATTTCCTTTTGGGATGCAAAAACACCAGGATAGCGCCACAACTTTGTCTTGACCATATCTATGTCTTTGGGGATCTTCCTGGCAGCTTCCCTTACTGTCAACATTTTCTTCATTAGTCAATTCATCTAATCCTGCCAAAGATAGTCAACTTCCTAAATATTCAAATGATCCACGATCATAATACATAAAATCTTATTCTCTTACAATTTCTATTTTTTTTCTTTCTGACCTGTTTTAGTAATCACTTTACACCTGAAATCTAGACCATAAAGATGGATCTAAGTGACTTAGACGATAGACCATGAGAGAGGAACACAATCAGTTAAACAATCTACAGGACAATACAATGAAAATAAACTTGCTGGCCGGGCGCCGTGGCTCAAGCCTGTAATCCCAGCACTTTGGGAGGCTGAGATGAGCGGATCACGAGGTCATGAGATCAAGACCATCCTGGCTAACATGGTGAAACCCCGTCTCTACTAAAAAAATACAAAAAAAAATCAGCCAGACGCGGTGGTGGGCACCTTCAGTCCCAGCTACTCAGGAGTCTGAGGAAGGAGAATGGTGTGAACCCGGGAGGCAGAGCTTGCAGTGGGCTAAGATGCCTGGGCGACAGAGTGAGACTCCATCTCAAAAAAAAAAAAAAAAAAAAACTTGCTAAGCAAAATATACATAGAATATTCTGTTACTGAGACCTCAGTGAATTTTCTCCCCTGGGAATAATGGGAACACAGACTTATTTAAAAAATAAAAGGGAAAAATACAGCATTCCCAAGAACAATATTTTATTTGCAGATATATATCTTAATGCTCAAGTTGTTCATCAATGTTTGATTATAAAAGGTTTGAGCAACACCAAAATGCATAGGATAAAATGGTTAAGGCCCTTCCTTACCCCTAACCACTCTGACTACACTCTCCCATCCATACAGGTGGCATGCTGCATTTTACAGCTGGTGGATACAGTGTCTTTCTCATCCAAGTACACATACAGAGGTACATATACACATTATTGTTTTATATCTACTAAATCTAGTATTTTTTTCTAAATAACAAATATTAATACATATATCAAGATAAAATACCTTTATGACAGTACATTTTCCCTTAGATCATAATAGTTTCATGAAAGTTTCTTTCTCTTGTAAAAAGCTCTAAGATATTGTACACATTTGTACACTTTGTGTATATATCGCACATATTTGTGGCCAGCTTTATTCATACCTTCTTTTTCCCTTCTTCATACTTCTGATCTATGGGTTTGGATTTATAAATATGAAATTATTTGTTCAAAGTTTATTCACAGTGTTTGCATATTTCAAATTTTGACAGCTATTACAAAATTTTCTTCCAAATAGTTTCCCCATTCTCTGTTTCCCCCAAACTGGATTGTTTCCTGCATCCTGTCTACCTTTCTTCCTCACTAATAAGCCATCAAATGTTTTACTAGGAAAAAGGTGGTGCCAAGTTGGCATCACCGATCTGAGCTTCCCTTCCCTCTCAAACCGTTGCCCTGAAAATGTTTGCTGGTATGGTAGTTCTATAATCCTTTCAAAAGTACTTATTTTAAAGATATCTATTTCTTTGTTGTCAATAGAAGGTTAAAGCAAAGCAACAATTCAACCATTTCTGGAAGCAAACATGTTTTACAATTTATAATCATAGGGAAGGTAAAAAGATATATACCTGTATTCGTTCTACAGGGATGGAGCAAGGAAAGAGTAATGGATGTATTATAGATTGGACAGAAGAGAAATATGCATAATACAATATCAAGTGAAAATGTATAATGCCATGTAATCTCTAACTTCCTCTATGTTTAAGTATAATATGTACTTCAATAATCAAGAAAAAAATGATACAAATAATATTAAAATATTTGTGATAAGATTATTAATGTAATTGCTATAAAATTATTCTAAAATTAAGCAGATATTTTCTCTAAAATATTCGATAGGGTGTCTGAAATAAATTAAATAGAGATGCTTTATTTCTCCCTTTTGAAATATAGTTGGCTGTATACAGAACTGTCACAGATGCAATACAAAATGTCTGCTAAAATAAATTAATCATTGGATTGAAGTCAATGGAGAATAATGGAGAGAATCGGAACTGAACAGCTAATTCTCTGAAGAGCAGAGCTCAGCAAGATCAAATGGCTTCTGTGGCTACTCTCACTCTGGGAGCATTTG
Organism: Colobus angolensis palliatus; assembly: GCF_000951035.1. NCBI lineage: Eukaryota > Metazoa > Chordata > Mammalia > Primates > Cercopithecidae > Colobus > Colobus angolensis. The sequence continues at coordinate 5,827,706 of NW_012115910.1, forward strand.
CTGAGCTGAGCAACAGGCAGGAGGCTGACAGGCTGGAAGTTACTGCACGTACTGCAGGGAGACACAATTCAGAAGAGTTGTAGGCATACAGGTGTCGACTGGAGAATTTGGGCACATGATTTTAAAATTAATTCTGTAATTGCATAGCATGGGGAGGTTAAAAACTTCAGTGGACAGTCACAGTAAAAAAAAAAAAATACCTCTCAGAAATATTGTGAAGTGCATATTATAATTCCTGACTTTCCAGGAACAATAGAAAACTAATATATCTTCCGATAATAGTTTAAATGCAGAAAATTATTTGATGGAATTTGATAGTTCAGTATAAAAACTCTAAGTGAACTAAAAGAGAAGGTTCTTTCTTTAATCTGATGTCTGTCCCCACAGTCATGCTCCCTCACGCTCAATGTTGACAGGGTGGCAGCTATCCTCGTGACTACCAGGGACAACACAGGGAGGCTCCCTCTCACACTTGTATTCAACAGTGCACTGGACGGCCCAACCAGTGCCATGAGGTGAGGGAAAGAATGAAGAGGTATGCAGATTAGAAAAGAAGAAATAAAATAATTATTATTCACAGGTGACAAGCTTGTACACAAAGAAAATCCAAAGAAACACATAAAAAATACATAAGCAAATTTAGGCCAGGTGCTGTGGTTCATGCCTGTAATGTCTATTATTTGGGAGGCCACAGAGGCAGGTAGATTGCTGAGCTCAGGAGTTCAAGAACAGCCTGGGCAACATGGCAAAGTCTCGTTTTTACCAAAAATACAAAAATTAGTCAGACATGGTGGCCTATTAGCATCCCAGCTACAGGAGAGGCTGAAGTGGGAAGATCGCTTGAACTTGGGAGGTGGGGGCTGCAGCGAGCAGAGATCATACCACTGCACTCCAGCCTGGGCAACAGACCTCACCTTAAAAAAAAAAAAAAAAAATTAGTAAGTTCAGTACGACAAATGTGATATGGCAAAATAAATCAATTATATATATATTAGCAACAAATAAAAAAATGGAGAGCATAAAACATTATTTAACATAGTTTAAAAAGTGTCAAATACCAAGAGATACACGTAAAGAAATATAAAAAATTCCCACACATGGAAAAATACAAAACATTATATAAGAAAATTAAAAATAAATAAATAAATGGAGGATATACCACATTCAAGGTTTGGTAGGTTGATACAGATATCAACTCTTCTTAAAATATAGATACAATGTTATTGCAGTCGACATGCAGGAGGTATTCTTTTAACTCTGAAATTATTTTTTTAATCTGTTTTTTATGAAAATGCAAATTAAAAAATAATGTATCTGGAGCAATTCTGTACAGGAAAAATAGAATAAGGAGGAAGAAGTGGAGAAGCTGGAGGAGAGGAGGGGAAGGCATCGGAAATGAAGAAAGAGAACAAAACTGCAGGACTCATAAAACCAGATATTAAATCTTATTTTGAATTTGTAGTTAGTAAGAACGTCTAGTATCACTGTGTGAATTGACGAATTGACCAGTAAACACAATAGAATTCAGAAACAGGCCCAAACACATATAGTCACCTGATTAATGGCAGTAATAATACTGAAATATCATCAAGAAAAGATGGTCCTTTCAATAAGTTTAGCTGGGTTAATTGGATACCCATCCAGCAAAGGAAAATAACTCTTAACCTCTATCGCACACCATATATAAAAATCAGCTTTTGGTGACTGTATATTCACATTTAGAAGATAAAAATAAAACTTATATAATAATACATAGAACAATATATTTATGCCTTGATATAGGCAAAGATTTTTAGAAAAAGTTTGCAAAAACCACTGACCATAAAGGATAAAAAAGTATGTATTTCTCTGAACTACTACAAAATTCTATTAATCAAGGACACCATTACAAGAGTAAACAGCCAAGCACGGATTATGAGATTATTTATATATCGGGCTCAATTCTCATTAATCAAAGTAGTTATGTTTTATAAAACATATACAGTTATGTTTTATAAAAATATTGCAGCTAGTGAATATTGAACCATTACTCTATTGTTCATAAGTTCATATTATATATATATATATGTGTGTGTGTGTGTGTATATATATATATATATATATATAATATCTCACATGAATTATAATCCTAAATCCTGGTACATGCTATTTTCTTTATTTTACAAAAAAAAAAAATGACCTTCAGAATGTTTAAGTGACTTGGTTGAGGTCCCACGCTAACACCTGTCAGAATTGCAATTCATATCCTGTCCAACTGACCTGAGATCCAGAGTTCCTTGCACTGCACTGCCCTATACCCTCTCCATCTTCTGCTCGTCTTTGTATGAAGCTGAAACAGGAAGACAGCACATTACCTTTTTCAACCTCAGCTGATAACGTGTGTAAGAAAAACTCCACTCACATTTTTTACCACCATGCACATGTATGTGAATGATCACAAAAATACCTTAAGTGTTCATTTTGTGGTTACCGATAAATTTTAGTGAGTTGATGAATGTACCAATACAGAATCTATGAATGAAAGCTGATACTCTTTATATCCTTACAAAGGAAACATCTACAAAATATGTAAAGAGGTCCTCAAAATCAGTAAGTAAAAATAATTCAACTCTATTTAAAAATGGACAGGTTCTTTGTATCAGCACTTCACTAAGTGGATATAAAATTTCCTAATAAACACAAAGCTTCTCAACTCCATTAGTCCTCAGGAAAATGCAAGTAGAAGCAGATCATGTTATTGTTGGAGCATACTGGTGGGAAGACTCTCACAGTGAAGTTGAAAGTACAAACACTTTGGTAAAATGGCAGCATCTACTTTTGCTGAACATGCTCATATTTTATGTCCTAGCCATTCCTTTGCTAGGCATGTATGTGTAGGTTTGTTCATTAGAAGAAACACAGAAAAACTTAATTGGAAATGACTGAAATTGTGGTAGAAAACGAACATCAACAGTAGAATAAGTAACCTGCAGTATACATATGTTTATAGTACTATAAAGCAACAATAAGGAGAAAAATAAAATTTTAAGAGTTAAGTTTTCAGTAGAAATAAAATTATCTAAACATAGATAAATAGGATCTATCTTTGTGGAAAGATAGTGAAGATAAATACTGTCTCCTAGGTTTCATACATATATTTTTAGTTGAAAGGTTTTGTACAAGCCTTATGATTTAACCACAGCAATTAATAACATGTTCTTCTGCCTTTCTCAGTACAGTATACAAATAGTCATTATGTCATTGGGGAAAATAATTTCCTTAAGGGAAAACCAAATTAAATGGAAGTAAATTTTATAAGCAAAAATTAAGTAACAGGCTTTTTGAAAAATAGAAAATAATATGAAAGATTTAACAACTGTCTTCAATGTTCAATCAATGAAAACATGAGAATAAGCTCAGTGTTTCTCCTATCTTCAAAAAAGTGATGGAAGAATTTGGTTTATTTTAATGTAGAAGTTTAAACACTGCAGTAGTTTAGTGACAAGGTGTTCTCATATTTTACATTTTTGAGAGATCTACTACTGGCTCAAGAAATTGGAAGTACCACCTCCACGACCCCCTCCACACACAAGGGAGCCACAGGCAAACCTGTAGCAGGATGTCTAAAATTTATTGCAATTTTATATTGCATTGTGTGATATATCCATTTATTACAGTATATTTTAAGTAATATAGTTAATTTTTTCTTAAAAATATTTGAAAGGAACGGAGTAACTAAAAAAAGGTACCATTCTTTTCCCTTTTGGATATTCACATTCCAGTATGAGAAACATTGGCTTGAGTGATCTTCAGTTTTGAAAGGAAAGATTTAAAAAGACACGTTATTCTGCTGTATAACATAGTGCCTATAGTTTACAATGTAGTGATGTACACTTCAACATTTGCTAAGAGAGTGGATCTCATGTTAAGACATGTTCTTACCACAAGCAACAACAATAACAACAACACAATGAAAACAAAGAAAACAAGTGAATTTTGGGAGGCTCTGGCTGTGTGTATTACCCTCTGCGTTAGTCCTTTTTTGAGCTGCTAATAAAGACATATCTGAGACTGGGTAATTTATAAAGAGAGGTTTAACCCACGTGGCCGGGGAGGCCTCACAATCATGGTGCAAGGTGAAAGTCACGTCTTACATGGCAGTAGACAGGAGAGAAAATGAGAGCAAAGTGAAAGGGGTTTTCCCTTATAAAATCATCATATCTCATGAGACTCATTCACTACCAGGAGAACTTATTCACTACCATGGAAACAACCCCCATTATTCAATTATCTCCCAGTGGGTCCCTCCCACGACACATGGGAATTGTGGGAGCTACAATTCAAGAGGAGATTTGGGTAGGGACACAACCAAACCATGTCATTCCACCCCTGGAGCCTCCCAAATATCATGTTTTTACATTTCAAAATTAATCATGCCTTCCCAACAGTTCCCCAAAGTCTTAACTCATTTCACCATCAACTCAAAAATCCGCAGTCCAAAGTCTCATCTGAGACAAGGCAAGTCCCTTTTGCCTCTGAGCCTGTAAAATCAAGAGCAAATTAGTCACTTCCTAGGTACAATGGGAGTACAGAAATTGGATAAATACTCCTATTCCAAATGGGAGAAATTGGCTAAAACAAAGGGACCAAAGACCACATTCATTTCTGAAATCCAGTGAGGCAGTTAAATCTTAAAGCTCCAAAATTATCTCCTTTGACTCCATGTCTCACATCCAGGTCACACTGATGAAAGAGGTAGACTCCCATGGCCTTGGGCAGCTTCACTCCTGTGGCTTTTCAGGGTATAACCCTCCTTCTGGCTGCTTTCACAGGCTGGCATTGAGTGCCTGTGACTTTTCCAGGCACATGGTGCAAGCTGTCAATGGATTTACCATTCTGGGGTCTGGAGGATGGTGGCCTTCTTCTCACAGCTCCACTAGGCATTGCCCCAGTAGGGACTCTGTGTGGGGACTCCCACCCTACATTTCTCTTCCACACTGACCTAGCAGAAGTTTTCCATGAGATCCCCATCCCTGCAGCAAACTTCTGCCTGGGCATCCAGACATTTCTATACATTCTCTGAAATCTAGGTGGAGGTTCTCAAACCTCAATTCTTGACTTCTGTGCACCTGCAAGTTCAATGTCAAGTGGAAGCTGCCAAAGCTTGGGGTTTGCACCCTCTGAAGCAACAGCCTGAGTTGTAACTTGGCCCCATTTAGCTATGGCTGGAGTGACTGGGACACAAGACACCAAGTCCCTAAGCTGCACACAGCAGGGAGGACTTGGGCCTGGTCCACAAAACCATTTTTCCCTCCTAGGCCTCCAGGCCTATGATGGGAGATGATGCTGTGAAGACTTCTGACATGTCCTGGAGACATTTTCCCCATCGTCTTGGTGATTAACATTGGGCTCCTCATTACTTACACAAATTTCTGCAGCCAGCTTGAATTTCTTCTCAGAAAATAGGTTTTTATTTTCTATTGCATCATCAGACTGAAGATTTTCCAAACATTTATGCTGTGTTATCCTTTTAAAACTGAATGTTTTTAACAGCACCCAAGCCACCTCTTGAATGCTTTGCTGCTTAGAAATTTCTTCTGACAGATACCCTAAATCATCTCCCTCAAGTTGAAGTTCCACAAATCTCTAGGGCAGGGGCAGAATGCCACCAGTCTCTTTGCTAAAACATAGCAAGAATCACCTTTACTCCAGTTCCCAATATGTTCCTCATCTCTAGCTGAGACCACCTCAGCCCAGATTTCATTTTCCATATAATTATCAGCATTTTGGTCAAAGTCATTCAACAAGTTTCTAGGAAGTTCAAAGTTTTACCACATTTTCCTGTCTTCTTATGAGTCCTCCACACTGTTCCAACCTTTGCCTGTCACCCAGTTTCAAAGTTGCTTACACATGTTCAAGTATCTCTACAGCAGCACCCCACTACCTGGTATCAGTTTACTGTATTAGACTGTTTTAATGCTACTGATAAAGACATATCTGAGACTGGGTAACTTATAAAGAAAAAAAGGTTTAATGGAATCACAGTTCCACGTAGCTAGGAGGTACCACAATCATAGCAGAAGGTGAAAGGCATGTCTTACATGGCAGCAGACAATAGAGAAAATAAGAGCCAAGGGAAAGGGGTTTCCCCTTATAAAACTATCAGATCTCATAAGACTTACTCACTACCGAGAGAACAGTATGGGGGAAACAACCCCCATGATTCAATTATCTCCCACCAAGTCCCTCCTACTACACATGGGAATTGGAAGAGCTACAATTTAAGATTAGATTTGGGTGGGGACACAGCCAAAACATACCACCTTCATTGTGGTAATATCAATCATATTTTCATATGTCTAAACTCATCAAATTGTACACATTAAATATGCACATCTCTTTGATTATTCACTGTATCTCAGTAAATCTATTTTTGTTGAAGACCTAACTACTACCAGTAACTCAGAATATGATCTTCTTTGGAAATAGGATCATCATAGATGGTAATTAGGTAAGATGAGTAAAATGAGGTCATGCTGGAGTAGGATAAGCCCTTAATCCAATATGACTGGTGTCCTTATAGAGAGCAGAGATACGAAGACAGAGACGTACACAGGAGAACCCACGTGGTGACAGATGCAGGGACAGAAGTGTTGCTGCTGCAAGCCAAGGAATGGCAAGGACTGCTGGCAAACGTCACAAGCTGTGACGAGGCAAACAGGGACTCTCCTCTATGAGTTTCAGAGGAACCCTAGTTCCGCTGACACTTTGATTTCGGATTTGTGGCCTCCAAAAATGTGAGACAATACATTTCTGCTTTTTTCATTAGTGAAAAATAAAAAGAAACCTTATTATAAGGTTCTATTGTGTGAAGAATAGTTGCAATGTAGCTGGAATGTGTTTTAAGGGTCAACACCAGGAACTTCAACCCATAAATACTTATAAAGATGCATGAATCAGTGGAAAGGTTTAGATTCAGCAGCAATAGTAAATTTCAGTTGCCCAGAGCCTGGGTAGCTTTTTCTGGCACAGTATCCCCAGAAGCAAAGTGCCAGGTGCAGCTCATTTGTACCCCATTGTCCACAGGCTTTCAAATCAACAGGAGCTCAGTCAGAGACAGACATGGCTTACTGAGAAAGGGGATGTCTGCAGAGATCATTTAATCGCTTTACTTTTTTTCTCAAAACTACTGTCGCTCAAAGTGCGTCATTGGTTCCCACTTATCTGACTCTGGATTGTGTAATAGACAGATCCCTTAGCTATTTTAGACATTTTTAATTATTAATGAACTATCTCACCTTCAGAGAGCAAAAATCCCAGTCTACATAACATCAAACGTTCAAAACGTCATCTGTTTTACAGCTCTGCCTCTTCCCTCAGCTCGGGTCTCACTCAGTCTTGAAACTTGCAGTTTAAAGAGACACCATTTATTTCCCTAATTACTTCACCTTCTGGTATTTGAGGTGCTTATTATATTGCTGATAAAAGCTGAGAATCACAATCTTGGAGGGAAATATATGTTTCATTGTTTATCTTTGACAATGAGTTGTCATTGACACAAAATTGACCACTGACACATCTCGTAAACACCAAAAACAGCAAAATTTGAAAACAAGTCAGGACTCAACTTAAATCAGGGGCCAACTTGGAACCACACCTTCCCACCCACAGACCCCTCTGGCATACACTGCAGCACGTGGGTCCTATGAAAAGAGCAAGGTGCAAACAAGAGGCAAGAAGTGTCTAATCTGAAATACCTTTATTATATACAACTGGAGATATTAGGAAACGGTCCCGGTGTATTCTGGTATAAATAAAAGTGTCATTAATAAGAAATGAGCATAACTGTATACATTAAAAATACAAACACATCAGAATTGCAATACAACAAAAGACAACAAAGAACAATGAAAAAATACAGTCAAGGCAATTGGCGATAAATTTAGTAAATTGGCTCAGATGTAAGAGTAATGAAGAAAGGATGAAGACAATAAAAAGGCATGCAGAACAGACACTGTATTTTTACAATTAACTAACAATAATATATTGTCTTCAAAATTGTAATTAATGGAAGACAAAAGTGGAAATAAAAACATTAACCAAGATACACAGGTGAAGGACCTTATCCTAAAAATACACTGTCAGAATAAATTATATTAAGTGAAATTCAATGCACTCGATACATGACAACTTTAAGACAGACATATAAAATGACTTTTTGGTTTAAAATGTTTCTCTTTTGAATTTGTTAATCATTCAGACTGTAATAATCCTTAGATAAACAGATGTAAATAAAATGTACTCATATATTTGAAGAGTAGATCATGTATATGCTCTGTTTGAATTCATCATCTATTGTGAATCATATTAAATATAAAATGATTTTACTTTTAAATGGCAAAGGGTTGAAGCTATCTCAAAGAACTGATTGAAGTCTGAATAAAAAGCTAATTTTCTCACTCACCATGTGTGACAATTTGTAAGTTAATGCATCAGTTAAAACCTTGATTCCCTCACCTTTCAGCAGGATAATACAAAGATTATTATAATAAATAATAAATGTATTGCATATATACACTTTATATAGAGAGTAAATAGCATATTTTCATATGCTTTATATACAATAAATAGCACATTTATTGTATTTTATATATATATATAACAAATTCCCTATCAGTGAATCAAATATAGTTGGGACAAAACTAATGATTATTGCATTGTTTATTATTGTTGTCATTACCAGTATATTTACTTGCATTTTCTGAAAAAGTATTCCAAGGTGTTTAAATGTTTATGTAACTTTGGTGTTAGCACTTGGAGTAAATATTTTATCTTCTCTAGATTGAATAGGATTATGTCTTGCTCATTAATATGACCAATAAATATTTGACACTTTGTGCATCGCATTTTGTCAGAAAATCTACTTGGGTTTTTGAAGGTAATGTTTATATACTTTCAGTGCTGGACAAAGTAGTATTTTATCTGAAATTTGTGAATCAAAGATGTCTCCAGAAAACCAGCATTACGTTCATTAATTTAATGTAAAATCATGGAACCATCAGAAAACTTAATTTAAAAACTGATTGCAATCAGACATTTGGATATAACCAGAAAATAAAATATTTCTTAGTAAAATTAATAAACATTCATAATTTTATAAATAAAAAAAGTTGAATAATTAATTGCACTGATCCAAGTAAATAAATAAAATATGAATCCTACTATGCATTAAAAATTGTATCAAAAACTAGGTCCCAAATTTTATGTTAAGAGTCTCAGTTTTTGAGCTGAGGGTCAGGTATTTGGCATACTTTGAGCAGTGCGTTTGTAGTTTGAGAATTGTTTCTTAAAATGTCACTCAACATTTTGTTGCATTAGAAATTTGTGTTTCAGCTCTTGCAATGTGGATTTTTTTCCTGAATATTAACCTTCGTAATTTCATTAGTTAGTTGTAGACTTTCTGGAGAAGTCTGTCATTAGGTGAATGCTCATGGCTTTAAATACTGTGATACAATATTACCTAAAATTACCTTTGTGATTGTCAGAAAGAAAGATACCAGGTTATGATAGTGCTACAAATTGATCAACAACCAAGTTTTGTTAGGCATCTTCTATTTGGTGGACTTTGTGCTAATACATCATATTTCATCCTCAATGTAGACATAATTTTCTTTAATTACTTAAGCAATAGCCAAACAAGTTTAGATAACTGTGAAATACAATTTGGATTTTAATTTACTTTAATATAGTTCATTTGACACTGTTGATTTCATCTTATATTACATTCATATAAACTGTACATTTCCCATTGATTCTCAACATACCTGTAATAGTAACATGTTTCTAAAATATAATAGTGATTAGACTAATTTCATAATTAAAAGACTTTGAAGAGTCAAGGAAACATATAGCCTTGTTACCATATTAATTAGGGGTATACTTCTCAGGCAGCAGGCAGTTTTCTTCTGTTTTTATTGAGATTCTATCTGATACAGCCTTGAGGCATAGAACTAACCATACCTTCTTTAGGGGGGAAGCAAAGTGAAGAAATTCTCAAGCAGAAAGTAGAGGGTGAAGGGTCTGCTTTTTTTTCACCTATATGTGTAAGTTTTTTAGAGAAAAAAATAATTCCACAAAACTATTTTAAGATTAAATTGGAGAAAAGCACTCAGAATAACATTGTAGCCATTGTAAGGGGCATTGTAACCTGCATTTTAAAATGCAGGCATTTCTGTTAAAGTGGGAATCTTTTCAAAGGAATTGAATCAGAACCACAACTCACTGGGTACATACCATTACTGGTTCTATGGTAATGTGAAGAAAGCTCTTCTTTCTACCCTCAGGAATAAGAAAAAGCTGTTATAAAATATGTTGAAATACTCAGATCTCTGTTAGTCGACTCTTCTATTTGAACTCTCTTCTGAAACGAAACACTGTGTTTTATTGTGTATTGTCTATATTCTCTATTATGTATTGTGATGTGAGAAAATTACAAGACCAGGAAAAGTGTCAGAGAAAAAAAAGATTATTGAAAGCAGTTTTTATTAACGAATGTGTAACTCCAGCTTGAAATTAAGATATACAACTATATTAAAATCTACTTTTGAATTAACACTTATATTTGAATATCTTATAGAAAATTTAACTTATTCTTTTAAGTATGACACACCTTGTTTACTACATCATTACTTTTCTAATAAAATAGTTGTTTTGATATTTTGACTTTTGACTATTTGCAGGTTCTTAGGTATGTAAATATTGTAGTATAAAAGCCTATGTAGGAAATAGAGAAAAGCCCTGTTTTGTTCACCATTACTAGTGAAAGCATGAGGTGAAAAGAATTTGTTTTAAATAATCTTATTATACGACTTTGAATAACTTCCTAAAAATCTCTCAATATCAGTTTTTCAATCTATAAATATCTTCTTTTGATCATGATGTGAGATTAAAAACCAATTAAAAGCTTGGTATTGGCAAGGACTTTTTTTAGAAAAGACACAAAATATATTAACTCTAAGGAAAATTGGTAAATTGGACTTCACTAAAATAAAAAATCTGCTTTCTAAAAAACACAAGAAAATATGAAGTGCAAGTATAGATTGGAAAAAAGTATTTGTAACACATAACATCTGACAAAGAACTTGCACCCAGAATAAAGAAAGTTATAATTAAATAATAATAAGACAAATAATTTACTCAGAAATAGAGGGGCAAAAATTTACAGGGACACTTTAGAAAGGAAGATATATAAATGGCCAATAAACACACAGAAAAATGTTCACTGTCGTTGGCCATCAGATTGAATTAACTCACAATGTGCTACCTGTGCATATTCATGAGATGTGGTAAAAATTTTAAAAGGCTGACAATAATAATTTTGATGAGGATGTGGAGCAAATAGAACTCATATATTACTGGTGAATATATAAAATGATACATCCACTTAAAAGAACAGTTTAGAAATTTCTTATAAAGTTAAACATATCTTTACATAAGAATAAGCAATTCCACCCCTACCCCCAAGAAAGGAAAACAAATGTTCACAAAACTTATTTTACACGAAATTCATGTGGCTTTATTCAATACCCTCAAACTAGAAAGAACTCAAATGTCTGACAACTGAAAGGATAAAAGCATTGCAACAAAGTCATGCGATAGAACATAAATAAGTCTAACAGCATTTAACAACTGACTCACAAAACTACATGACTGTATGTTATAGAAATTTTTTTGAATTTTGTTGCACAAATACCTACTTTCTGCTTGATACCAATCAGAGGAAATAAACAGTAGTTCATCCTTGAATGGCAAGGAGAGTAATTCACCTTCACCATCTTGCTATAGAGCAGTGTGAACTCCTGATCTCCTGTTATTGTAGGAGCTAGAGTCTTTGTGTATTTTTTGTTTGAAAAACTATCACATAAGTCCATATTGTAATAAAGTCCAGCTAACTGGTGAACTGGGAGTAGCAGACATATACTCTACATGACTTAAAGAGTGACACATATGAGAATCCGTCAGGTGTTTGGAATCTAGTGCTCTCCTGCATTGCCAGTGTATCCCTGTTCAGGTAAAGAACAAGTTGTTGCAACTTGCACTAAGAAAGACAGAGGTGTTTATCAGGCTTCAAAAAGTTATGGAAGCAGCATAACATTTGGAAATATTGAGGCAACCTATTCATTGAGAGATGCTTTCAGCCTCAAATGGGTCCCAGAGCGAGAGAATGCTCTGCAGCATACCTCGGCTATAGAGTAAGTTGCTCTGCCACTTGAGCCTAATGGCCAGAAGACTGGAAAGTGCTAACGATGTTGTAGGAAATGATGTTATGTGAGTCCCTGACAAGCCCCAGTGAGGCAGGCACATACTCCTCGAGTTCTGGTGCAAGGTTATGCTCTGCTTGAAAATCACCCCCTTCCGTGTCACTGACACCTAGTAGAGACCAAGTTTCTGATGAGGAAAAAAGTTACTTTTACCTGAACAGTCTAGTCCATCATGTGTATTTTTGAAACTTCTGAATCGTAACTTTAGACAGGTTCAATAACAATCTGCTGTGTAATGAAATATAGTGTCAGGCTCTAGGATTGAGCTGGTGCAAAAGACACAAGTAAATTAAATAAATAGGTATACCAGACTCCTATGCCACCTAGAGAGAGCTGCAGTCACTGCCTCTCATTCACCCACTTTTGTGGCTTTATGGTTAACTGATAAAGACTAAGGGATGGCCCTGAATGATGTGGTAGAACAAAATCTTCTCAGAAAGGAGATCTAGGGGACAGTACACTTGGTGTCTACTCTGTATGGAATGTTAGGTGACCTGCAGCATGCAAACACATTGGTTCAGCAGTGAATTGCTTGGCTGGTTGGTCAGGGGCATAGAAAGGGCAAGATCAGAAGACTGGTGGCAAGAGATCTACAGAAGAAGCACGGATGGCCACATGGTGGAAAAGGTGTGGCTCTGAGTGACCCTTGACAATGTCCACCACAGGGCATACCTAGCAGAGAAGTCATGCGGTGACCCGAAGCACAGAACAGCCAGCCTTGTGGATGTTTTCCAGCCTCTCCGCTCACCTACTCCGTGGCTTTTGCAATGCATCCGTGAGCATGGTGGTCATAATGAAGGGATCCACAATTCTCAACAAGTATGTCTCCCCAGAAGTTTGTATTTGGGTCTGAGACATTTCAAGTCTCGATCCATGTTAATATCTTCTGCCTGTCACTGACTGAGCCTTAAAGTACAAGAAAAGATTGTGAAACTGGCATGCTTTCAGAAATGATCAGAAATGGCAAATGGACAACTGGTCATTGTGGCCATTGTGTTTGCAATAACTTTTGTTTACAAGTTCAGTTTACCTCTCCCAGGCTAGGTTTCATCTCTTCCCTTGTGCACCATAAGAATCTCTTTTGTAACTATGATAATACATTCCTGCTTATTTTTCATTTTTCTGAGTACATTGTAGGTGTATATATTTATGGAGTACCTGAGATGTTTTGATACAGGTATGAAATGCATAATTATCACATCATGGAAAATGGGGTATCCATTCCTTCAAACACTTATTTTTTGTGTTGTAAATAATCCAATTATACTCTTAGTTATCTAAAAATGTGCAATTAAATTATTATTGATTGTAGTTACCTGTTGGACTATGCAAATATCTCCTCAGTATACTGATTTCCTTTCCTTTGGATGTGTACCCAGCAGTGGGATTGCTGGATGATATGGTAGCTTTTAGTTTTAAGAGGAACTTCCAAACTGTTCTTCATAATGGTTGTACAAATTTACATTCCCGTGAATGGTATAGGAGGGTTACCATTTCTGCACATTTTTGCCAGCATTTATCGTTATCTGTCTTTGGATATAAGCTATTTTAACTTGGATGAGATCATATCTCACTATAATTTTGATTTGCATTTCTCTGATGGTAAATGATGTTGAGCACCCTTTCATATGCCTGTTTGCCATTTGTATGTTTTCTGTTGAGAAATCTCTATTCAAATCTTTTGCCCATTTTTGATCAGCTTATTAGGTTTTTTTTTCCTATGGTTGTTTGAACTTCTTAAATATTCTGGTTGTTAATCATTTGTCAGATGAGTAGTTTAAAAATATTTTCTCCCATTCTGTGGCTTCTCTCTTCACTTTATTGATTGTTTTCTTTTCTGTGCCCAAGTATTTTATTATTATTATTATTATTATTATTATATTTTTGAGACAGAGTCTCGCTCTGTCACCCAGGCTGGAATGCAGTGGTGTGATCTCTGCTCACTGCAAACTCCGCCTCCTGGGTTCATGCCACTCTCCTGCCTCAGCCTCCTGAGTAGCTGGAACTACAGGCACCCACCACCATGCCCGGGTAATTTTTTGTATTTTTAGTAGAGATGGGGTTTCACCATGTTAGCCAGGGTGGACTCAATCTCCTGACCTCATGATCCACCCACCTCGGCCTCCCAAAGTGCTGAGATCACAAGTGTGAGCCACTGCATCCAGCCTCTGTGCCCAAACTTTTTAACTTAACTTTTTAAGCCTGAGCTCTATATTGGCCCCTTCTAGCCAAAGCTGAAGCTAGAGCAGCTGGAATGCAGGGCACCATATCCCAAGGTTGCACAGACCAGCAGGGCTTGGGCCCTGCCCACGAAGCCATTTTACCCTCCTAGGCCTCCAGGTCTGTAATGGGAGAAGCTGCCCTGAAGATCTCTGAAATTCCTTGGAGACATTTTCCCCATTTCTTTAGCTATTAACATTTGGCTCCTCATTACTTATGCAGCCGGCTTGAATTTCTCCCCAGAAAATGCTTTTTTATGTTCTACCACATTGTTTGGAGGCAAATGTTCCAAACCTTTATGCTCTGCTTAAGACTTAACCTGATTTGTCCATATTTGCTTTGGTTGCCTGTGCTTGTTCCTTTATAAGTTACCCAATCGGGTAGTTCTTTATAGCAGTGTGAAAATGGACTAATCCACTACCCCTTGCATCAGTGTGCCCTGAATGAGAGACATGGAGTCAAAGGACAGTATTTTGGAGCTTTAAAATTTAGTGAGTGCCCTGCCATGTTTTGGACTTGCATGGGGCCTGTAACCCTTTTGTTCTGGCCAATTTCTCCTGTTGGGAATGGGAACATTTACCCAATGCCTGTACCCATTGTGTCTTGGAAGTAACTAACTTAATAACTTGATTTTTATTTTACAGGCTCAAAGGCATAAGGGACTTGCCTTTTCTCAGATGAGACTTTGGACTTGGACTTTTGAGTTGATGCTGGAATGAGTTAAGACTTTGGGGGACTGTTGGCAGGGCATGATTGATTTTGCAATGTGAGAAGGAAATGAAATTTGGGAGGAGCCAGGGCAGAATGATTCAATTTGGCTCCATGTACCCACCCAAATCTTAGTCTGAAATGTAATCCCCACTTGTTGAAGGAGGGACTTGTTGGAAGGTAATTGGATTATGAGGGTGGTTTCTCTCATGCTGTTCTCATGATAGGGAGGGAGTTCTCATGACATCTGATGGTTTTAAAAGTGACAGTTTTCCCTGCACACACTGTGTCTCTTACTGCCATATAAGATGTGCCTTGCTTTCCCTTCACCTTCTGCCATGATGGTAAAGTTCATGAGGTCTCCTCAGTCATGTGGAACTGTGAGTCAATTAAACCTCTTATATTTGTAAATTGATCTATAAATAGCAGGGTGAAAACAGACAAATACATCTTTGTTTTCATTTCTGTTTCTATTTATTTGTATCTTTCATTATTTTTCTTAGTTTATCTGGCAAAAGTTTTTCAATTTTGTTTAGCTTTTTAATAAAACCAACTTTTGTGGCATTGATCATTTGTATTTTTCCTTAATTTCAATTTCATTTATTTCTGCTTTGATAGTTATTATTTCTTTTCTTCTATCAATTTTGGGTTTGGTTTGCTCTTCCCTTTCTAATTCCATAAGATGCAGCACTAGGTGGTTTATTTGACTTTTTTTTTTTTATGTAGACAGTTATAGCTATAAACTTCCCTCTTAGTACTTCTTTTGCTCTACCCCATAATTTTGGTATCTTGTGCTTCCTTTATTGTTCATAAAACTTCAGTTTCCTTCTTAATTTTTTCAATGACTCACTGGTCATTCAGGAACATTTTGTTTAATAGCTGGGTATTTCTATAATTTCCAAAATTTCTCTACTTATTCATTTCTAGTTTTATTCCATTGTGATCAGAAAAGATGCTTGATATTATTTCAGTTTTTTTGAATGGTTAGGACTTGTTTTGTGAAATAACATATGGTCTTTCCTTGAGAATGATCAATGTGCTGAGGAAAAGAATGTGTATTGTGCAGCCTTTGAATGACATGTTCTGTAAATATCTATTTTGTAATTTGGTCTATAATACAGATTAAGTCCAATGCTTCTTTGTCCATTTTCTTTCTGAAAGATCTTTCCAATACTGAAAGTGGGGTGTTGAAATCTCCAGGTATTATTATATCGGGGCCTATCTCTCTCTATATATCTAGCAATATTTCCTTTATATATCTGGGTGCTCCACTGTTGGATGCATATATATATTTAAATTTATATATCCTCTTGCTGAATTAACCTCTTTATTACTATGTACTGATCTTATTTTTCTCTTCTTACAGTTTTTGTCTTGAAATCTATTTTGCTAATACAATTATAGCTACTTTTGTTCTTTTTAGGCTTCTACTGGCCTAGAATATCTCTTTCTACCCCTTTATTTTCAGTCTATGTGTGTCTTTATAGGCGAAGTGTATATCCTATAGGCAACTGATCAGTAAGTCTTGCTTTTTCATCCATTCAGCCACTCAATGTCTTTTGATTGGAGAGTTTGGTATGTTTACATTAATATGTTATTATTGATAAGTAAGGACTTACACCTGTAATTTTTCCATTTATTTTCTGGTCATTTTGTGGTCTTCTCTTTCTTATTTTTTCCCTTCCTATCTTCTAGTGAAGACGATTTTCTCTGGTGATATGATTTAGATTATTATTTTTTGTGTGTGTATTTGAATGTTTTTATGGTTTGTGGTCATTATGAGACTTGCAAATATTATCTTATAAACCATTATTTTGGATTAATAACAATTTAACATTATATGCATAAAAAAACAAAAAATACTAACAAAAACTCTACACTTTGACTTTTCACCTGCTTTTTAACTTTTTGTGTTTCTATTTATTAAGATATTGCACTGTTTATGTTTTGAAAAGTTGTCATAATTATTGTTTTTGATTGATTCATTGTTTAATCTTTCCACTTAGGATAAGAGTGGTTTATACACCAAACTTACAGTGGTATAATATTCTGTGTTTTTCTTATACTTACTATTATCAGTGAGTTTTGTACCTTCAGGTGATTGCTTATTGCTCATTAATGTCTTTTTCCTTCTGATTGAACTACTCTCTTTAACATTTCTTACAGGAGAGCTCTAATGATGAAATCTCTCAGCTTTTGTTTGTTTGGGAAAGTCTTTATTGCTCCTTCATGCTTAAAGGGTATCTTCACTGGATATACCATTCTGGCATAAAAAGGATTTTTCCTTCAGCACTTTAAATGTGTCATGCCTCTCTCTCCTGGCCAGTAGGGTTCCCAGTGAAAAGTCTTCTGCCAGAGGTAATAGAGCTTCATTGTATGCTATTTGTTTCTTTTCTCATGCTGCTTTTAGGTTCACTTATTTATCCTTTGTCTTTGGGAATTTGATTATTAAATGCCTTGATCTAGTCTTCTTTGGGTTAAATCTGCTTGGTGTTTTGTAACCTTCTTGTACTTGAATATCTACATCTTCCTCTAGGTTTGGGAAGTTTTGTGTTATTATCCTTTTGAATATATTTTCTACCTCTATCTCTTTGTCTGCCTCCTCTTTAAGGCCAATAACTCTTATTATATTTGCCTGTTTGAGGCCATTTTCTAGATTCTAGAGGTACGTTTTATTGTTTTCCATTCCTTGTTCTTGTGTCTCCTTGACTGTGTATTTTTAAGCAGTCTGTCTTCAAGATCACTAATTCTTTCTTCTACTTCATAAATTCTGTTATTGAAAGACTGACACATTCAGTATGTCAGTTGCATTTTTTTCAGTTCCAGAATTTCTGCTTGATTCTTTTTAATTATTTCACCATCTTTGTTAAATTTATTGGACAGAATTCTAAATTATTTCTGTGTATTATCTTGTATTTCTTTGAGTTTTTTGATACAGCTATTTTGAATTCTCTATCTGAAAGGGCACATATCTGTGTTTCTCTAGGATTGGTCCCTATGTCTTATAGTTGATTTGGTGAGAACATATTTTCCTGGTTGTTAATATTCCTAGATGTTTGTCTGAGTCTGCATTGAAGAGTTAGATATTTATTGCAGTCCTCACAGTCTGGGCCTGTTGATACCTGTCCTTAGAAAGGCTTTCTAGATATGTGAAAGGACTTGAGTGTTTTGATCTAAACTGTATTTTCTTCAGGGGGTATCTCAAGCCAGAAATGTGTGCTTTTTATAGTTTCACAGAGGTACTGTCCTATGATCTTGGACAAGATCTGGGAGAATTCTCTGGATTACAAGGAGAAGACACTTGTTCTCTTTTCTTACTTTCTTCCAAAGAAAGGGAGTCTCTCTCTCTCTGTCCTGTGCCACCTGGAACTGGGGGTAAAGTAACACAAGCATCCCTGTGGCTATCACCATTAGGACTGTACTGGGTCAGAATTGAAGCCAGTGTAGCACTAGGTCCCACCCATGGCCTGCTATAGCTACTCCCTGTCTACTGCCTATGCACAATCAGGGACCTGGGGCTCTCTAATCAGCAGGTGGCAAAGTCACCCAGGCCTGTGTCCTTCCCTTAAGGGTGGCAAGTTCCCCTGGTCCCCAGGTGGGTCCAGAAGTGCCAATAAGGAGTCAGTAACTAGAGTAAAATACCTTAGAAATGTAACTGGTGTTTTATTGTATTGCAGCTGGGCTGGCACTTGAACCACAAGATGCAGCCCTTTCCACTTTTTTCTCTCCTTTCCAAAGGCAGAGAGACCTTATCTCATGGCCACCACCACCACAGGCCCATGGGAAGTATTGCCAGGCTACCGTCAATTTTCCCTTAAGGCCCAAGATCTCTTAAGTCAGTTTTCTATGAATGCTGTTTGAGTTGGGACTCAACCTTTAGGGCAGTGGACTCCCTGTTGGCACAGGACAGGTCCAGAAATGCTGGAATCAGGGACTCCAAGAGCCCACCTGGTTCTCTACCTCGCAAGTTAGTCTCACCCAAGGCCCTTGATGTAGTTAGTACCTAGGTATCACTGCTGGTTGTTCAGGGACCAAGGGCTCTTCAATTAGCAGGTGATGAGTGCTGTCAGGACTGATTCCTTCCCTTCAAGGCAGTGGATTCTCTTCTGGCCCAGGGAGTATCTAGAAATGTCACCTGGGAGCTAGAGCCTAGAGCACAGGTCTTGTAATTCTGACTGGTGGACTATACTGCTCTGGCAGAGAGCTGGTATCCAAGATGCAAGGTAAAGTCTTCCACACTCTTCCCTCTCCTCTTCTCAAGGGGAAGGAAGGAGCCTAGGGTTAGTGGAGGGGTGCTGCCAACACTCCCTTAGTCTCCCTAGCTGGTGTCTCAGTAGATCACGTGCCCCTCCAGTCCACAGTTGTTGGGCCCAGTTCAGCACTAGGACTCATCTAAGAGTTGCAGTTTTTGTGACCTAAACTGCCTTTCAAGTTTTCTTGGAGACCCACTCACTTCAGCCCTTGGTGGTGAGTTTTTACAGGAACTCAAGTTCAGACCACTGGTATCTGGGATTCTGTCCTGGCTAGGGCTGGTTTAAATGCTCCCTCCACAACTGAGCAGCAGCAGAGTTTTGTCCTATTTTCCTTTCTATTCTAACATGACAGCACTGAGTTTAATGTCTCACAGTTGCTGTGCCCTCCCTCCCCCACTGCTGAGAGATGCACTCCACACCACTGCAGCTGTTGCCCAGGAGTAGAGGAGCAATGGCATCAGCAATTCAAGACTGTTTTTTACACCTCTTCAGTGCCTCTCTCAGAGACACGAAGTTAAAACCAGGTACTGCGAGTGCTCACCTCATTTTTGGTTCTGATGAAGGTGCTTTCCATGTGTAGATAGTTGTTATATTTGTGTTCTTGCTGGTGGGGGGAGGAATCATTAGTGAAGCTTTCTATTCTGCCATCTTGCCCTGACTTTACCTATAAAATACGCTTAATCAAAAATAGTGTTTGCTTTACAGCAGAGTTACAATAGGTCATAGAGAAGATTATCGAAATATATTCTCAGAATTGTCATGTTTTCCATATCTGTGGGTACAGTATTTATTATAATTTTCTGAAAATGAGAACAGTCATTTTGAAAGTAAATGTGGCCAGGTGCGCTGGCTCATGCCTGTAATCCCAGCACTTTGGGAGGCCGAGGCAGGTGGATCACGAAGTCAGGAGATCAAGACCATCCTAGCTAACATGATGAAACCCCATCTTTACTAAAAAATACAAAAAATGAGCCAGGCGTGGTGGCGGGCGCCTGCAGTCCCAGCTACTTGGGAGGTTGAGGCAGGAGAATGATGTGAACCTGGGAGGCAGAGCTTGCAGTGAGCCCAGATCGTGCCACTGCACTCCAGCCTGGGTGACAGAGCAAGACTCCATCTAAAAAAAAAAAAAAAGAAAGAAAGTAAATGTGAAGCCTGTTAAAATTACACCCAGAAAAATGAATCAGTCAGGAGGCATTAATTTTAAAAAACACTTTCATAAGAATTTAATTATGAAACTAATACAAAATAGGAAATGGTATTATTTAATTGTTTTAGGTGGAAGGTTATAATTAATTATAGAAGAGAGAGAAAGATTTTAAGAAATATTTTGTTGATCGTGTCGTTATCAGCTCTGCGTTCTGTGGTCCCAGAAAGACCCATAGCTTTTCACTCAGCCTAATCTCGCACTATGACCAGGGAGTTCAGCCAGCATGGATGCCAGAACATGGGGTTCCCCACTGAAGCAGGCTTGCCCAAAGCACCATTGCGGTCTTCTGCTTTTGTGTTCCCATTTCCCCGTGTCCCTGTCAAGACTCGGGCTTCATGGATTTGGGTCTGTCTAATATCTCATCCTTCATCTTGCTGATGTTCAATTCTTACACAAATAGCGTCCTATAGCTTGTAATCTACTTATAACTCAACTCATAAATTTTTTCCATTTTATTTAATTTTTAGAGATGTGGTTTTGCTATGTTTCCCAGGTTGAACTAAAACTCCTAGATTCAAGGTATTCTCTTGCCTCAGCCTCCCAAGTAGTTGGGACTTCAGGAGTGTGTCACTGCATCCATCTATTCAACTTGTAAAAATTTGACTCCAGCCCTCTAGATGTATCTTGTGGGTGTGATGTCCCAGTCAGACTCATGTGATGGGCCTACCTCTATCTATTCTTTCTAAAATATTTAATTGACAAATAAATATGGTATATACTCAAGGTGTACAATGTGATGATTTGTTGTACATATACATTATGTAATGATTATCACAATCAAATTAGTTAACACATCCATCTGTATATTATACTGTATATTAGATCCTCAGAACAGATGTATCTTATAAGTTACAGCAGTGTGCTGATAATTACTCAAAAAGCAAAGGAGTGAAGGGATAATTGCAAAGATTCAAAATATGGTCAATGAAAATGAAAAAAAAAAACTACTATACAAGCTTAGAGAACTAGTAAAGGTTAGGAGTAATTTAAGAAGTAAAGAAGAATATTTCAGCCTAAAGCAAGATCAGATGTATATGAATTGTGAGAATAGAATGACTACAGTGTTCAGTGTGACTGCAGCACAGCCCTGTGTAATGCAGTGGAAGCTGACAGATCAATTATGGCCTTGTAAGTTTCCTATACACCTATCAGGAGATTAAGGACTCTCTGGTTATATATTTAAGATCAATCAACTGGGTCTTTGCTGAGGCTTCTAAGCTCGAGAATCTATTACAGATGAAAATTTATTGAGAAATGTGTTAAAACAAACACGAGGACTTTGTGGGGAGGAAATCAAACTTTCTGATGTTGTTTCCTATGCTTTTGTCAACAGAACCCTATTTGACACCACTCTAGTTCTCTAAGGCACAGTCCTGACAGTTTATTAGCTTTGTGTAAAATGAGTTCAAGAATATCTGTGAAATGTTTCAAACCATTAATTCTATATCATTTATTTGTGAAAGTAAAAAAATGCATAAAAAGTTCATTTGCCAAGGAGTACAGGTTCCAAAACTATTAATTCCATGGTAGATTCTGTGTGAAGCTAACACCCAGAATTAACAAAAAGACTCCATGACATTTTAGTTAACACTCTCTTACCATATATTTTGGAAATACATTATACACACACACACACATAATATCTTATATATAGCAATTAAGATATAAATATATATTGGTATACGTATTTTTAAAAAATTTAAACAGTTAAACATAAACTCAAGATGACGTCTTGACTTCAAGTGCGCCCTAAAGTCTAGATTTTGTCTGTGGTGATCAAGCTTAATCTATGGCGTTCTTACACTTCCTAGCTGTGTGATCCAGGCCACTTAACAACCTCACTTTGCCTTCATTACCTTCTCTCTCTAATAGCGGTTAAAATCCTAGGACTATTTTGAGATTAAATGAATTAATGGAAGTGCAGTGCTTAGAATAGTGTCTGACACATAAGTGTTTGGAGTGACTGGTGTCTTCCACAACTGTCCTTCGCTATGGTAATTCTACTGAGCTTGCAGTTACCTTCTTCCGTTTTTGGTATTCTCTATTCTCATCTTTCCAAGGACAAGAGTTTCTTCAGCCAATCCAGATAAGATTTATTCTACTATTGCTTCCTTAAATAAAATATCTTTATAACACAGAAAAATAAAATAGACAATCATGTACCTACTTATAAGGTATAAAGATTTTAAATTAGATTTCAATTTGCTTTTTTAAGACTTTTCCCTTCATCTCTGCCCCCATCCAGAGACAGCAACTTTCTGAAATTTCTCATTCCCAGGCAATTTAAAAAATTCTGCCACTTACAAATATGCACTAAAAACAAATATTATTTTTGCATGCATTTGGCATATAAAGTAGTTCATATAATAATTTTTTAATTCATCTGATTTTAGGAGTTTAAATCCTAAATTTACAGCCTACAGCATTCTCAGTTTGTGAAAATGTAGCAAGTATGTTAGAGGACGCACCACTTTTTCTCAACATTTAGGTGAAAGATGTTTTATATGTGCAATGAATAAAGTTACTCACTGTTTTCAAATGTTGTATATTTTTGCTACCTTTTATGTTTGACCTATTAATAATTTAAAATTTCAAAATATCTGAGATCATGTTGAATTTGTCAGCTTCTCTATAAACTTTTATAAAATGTTCTTGGTTTATTTCAAGGCCCTTTAAAATATAAACAGCATACTTACTGTGTTAAATTGAAATCTATATAATATTTAAAGAAACTCTTTATATCTCATGTCATAAAATCTATTTTGCCTCCGTCTTATGTTGGAACATCATTTCCTGAAATTATTTTTACCATCCCGTTACTTTCAGCATTTCTGTGTTCTGTATGTTAGCTCTTATCAAAGAGGACATTATATTTATTTTCAGTGTGGCAAGCTCTGTTCTTTAAAAGGTATGTTCAATTTATTTGCATGTATGGTGACTATGAACATTTTTTGAATTCTATAGTCTTATTTTTATCACTTATATTTGCTCATCTTTTTCATGCTTTTGCCTTTCTTCCCATAGTTTCAGAAATGTATGTATGAAGTGCAACAAGTATACAAATAAATGCTTATCTTAAGTTTACAACTTAATGAATTTCTACTCAGTTCCAGAAAGAAAATTATGAGAGCACTGTAAAGCTTTTATATGCTGGACTCATCTCTAAAATGTTTCTCCCTTGCAAAGATTTTATACCAGTATCCAAATATTCAACAAACCTGGGTCCGTTTTGCCTGTTCTTGAAAATTTTATAAATTTAATACATGATATTTACTCTCATACCTGACTTTTATTCACTCAATATTATGTTTGAGAATGCTTCATTTTGTTGCATGCAGGTATATAATTCACTCATTTTCATTTTATGAATAAATCACAATTTATATATACATTCTACTATTGATGTTTGTGAGTTGCATCATATGAATTGAGATGCATATGAGTTGTTCCCAGTATGGGATTCTTAGGAGCAATTCTGCCATGGACATTTTTATATATGTTTTGAGTTTTACCAATTTACAGTCTCATCTAAAGTGAATGAGTCATCTACCCTAACACTTTCAGGCAGGAAGGTAAATCTATCATTATTACTTCATCGTGTCTGGAAAAGGAAGTTCTCTTGGCTGAATTAGAATCTGAGCAGCCTTTAGTCCTGTGCTAGCTTTGTCCCACAATGGAGGCAGTACCTTTCTGTGTACTCCACACAGTGTTCCTCGAATTATGATGTTACTCATCCTGGCTGGTTGGTGAGCTCAGGATTGTTCTCTCTAATCCTTTAGGGTGATTCCTTACCTAGCTTCAGATGCTTTACTTTTATGCATGTGCTGATAAGTGATTATATCAGCTAAATGAAATCAAAGGAGAGTCTTGCCAATCTTCAGAGCTCTTGTGATGTACTCTGTCTGCAAATTACAGACTTCTTTATCTCGTTAGACTTTGAACTCCACCTTTTGAACTCACACAGATCTCTGGGTTTCTTCATCGTGCACTGCTTGACAATTCTCTCTAGAAAGTAACTTGGGCAAATAAAGGACTCACTTTGTATGCTTCTCTTTTATCTGTAAGCATGGTTCTGCACTGGCTAATGCCCAGTGTCTGAAAAGCATTTCATATAGTTCGTCTACATGTTTCTTGCTCTACATAATTAGCAATGTGGCTTCAATTTTCACTCACTTACTTCTGGTCCTGTGTTATATTATGATATTTCTGGATCCACATTTACTCATGTTTTATCTGGCAGTTGAATGAAATGATAGGGAGAACCTATCATTGTATAAAAAACCTAATTGTTTGTTATACAATTCTGTGGTTATGCTCAAACCATACTGCTATCACCTAATGTATTGAATGAAAGATGAAACATGTATTTTTATCAGAATATTATTAGAAGGCAAATGAACTATTGAAAAATATTGCTTAAGACATGTATATTATTAAAATATATGATCAAATTTACTCACTGTTGGAAGAATAAAAGGACCACTTCTACAAAGCAAGCAAGCGCCAAGCATTACACGTTGTGTATTACTTGATTGCGCTAAGAATGACCCTGCTAAACCATATCCGTCTTGTATATAAAGGCCTTGAAACACAAAAAATAGCACATTACAAGATAATTTACAGTATTGTTATTTCAGGAGACTTTTACATCTATTCTAAGTGAATGAGAAAGCTCTGACAAAAGGAGAAAAGTGAATGATTTAAACTTGTTTTCCCAATATCATTATTATATGCTTTTAGAGTATGTATTACGTTAGATTTAAGTTATGAAATGAGACACGTGCATTTTCTCATGACTTCCATCTTTAGTCAAAATAAACTGCTATAGAAAGCAATATAAGTTATGCCCATACAATGTGAAAGGTTTCATTAACTAAGATTTGGTATGGGAATAAAATCATGTCTTGCTCGTAAGTACAATACAGCTAAAATTAATTCTCCTGACAAAGAAATAAATCAGCTATTCATTACATTAATTCAGTGAGTGACACCACCTTATTATTAAAAAAGAAATTCAATGTGTGTGAAAAATTATGTTCATGATTTATAAGATGTTGCTAAATTTTTAAAAGTTTATTCTGTTTAAAACTATAAGGCAAATCTTTCATTCTTCAGTCTTTAGTCACAAAAGCAGTATTTCACTAAATTCTTTTTAAAGAGAACAGAGGGATCTGGTCCTGTGAATCAGAACACTTTTCCTTATTCAATATTGATCTCTTTGATGAGAGTGATTCCATGGAGGAGTTGCTTAATTTCAAATTATTAGCATGCTGCAATCTGTGCAAACCAATTATTTCAGGTTTTTTTAAAGATAGAGAACCCTAAGTCATGTGGCCCAATGATAAAGAGGTTGGTCTACATGTCAAGCTATAAAATAACTGTGTCATCTTCTGATTTGGTCTCTCTAAATTTTGGTATCAAACATGTTTCTTACTTTGGTCTTCAGTTAGATTTCACTGAGGATTCACAGTGGTAATTAGTCATCTGGTGCCTGTAGATAGAAGACAGTAATATGCCCAAGAGTATAAATAAATCAAGGAGGATACACTAACTCTTATATTCTCCCTGGAAAGAAGCAGACAAAGTTTCATTAGTAAATAGATGATGCCTCAAGGGTTTTTATTCACCATCTGTGCTGTAATCCTGTGAATGTGTGACATGGTTACTTTGCTTTATTTAATAAAAATGACAGACCCAGAGACATGAGATAATTAACTGAAGTTTTAATAGACAGACATAACTGAGACATTGTTTAGCTCCAAGTAAAAAATCATTTGTCTTCATCTAGTATTGTTTTCTAGTGAAACAATAAATAGAATATATATTTTCTGTGATGCAGATTTCCTTCTACCTTCCAATGTAAAGTATATAATGTATGTATATGTGTGTGTGTATATATATATTATATATATATAATATCAATCATTCAATAATTTCTTGCAAAAAATAATTATCAAAAGTGTAGCAATACAAGCTAATTATCATTTTCATTTATTTGTTTGATTGGTTGATTGGTTTTTTATTGCTCACCGTACACCAAGCACTCTTCAAATTGTTCGACCCTGTTAGTTTAATTAATCTACAATACAGTCCTGTGAGTTAGATACTAATATTATACTCTTTTAAAATGAAGAATTTAAGGATCTCTTGAACTCAGGAGTTCAAGTCCCAATCCCAACCCTACAGGTATCCTCAAATTCTTCATTTTTAAATGAACTTCGGTCTGGGGTCACTGATCTTACACACAGCACTGTCATTTTCTAACAGATATGTTTCACTTACATTATTTTATTTATAAAATCTTCCATAAAGCAAATCAAAGTTTAATATTGGTTGTAGGATGATCTTATAGAAATTAACTGAATGCCTACATACAGCAGAACTGAATCGGTAGAATCTATACCCTTCCTGACAAATAGCATGGTAATGCTTTCTCCCCAGGATGAAACAGAGAAATTGAACCACAAATCAGTCAACATTCTGAGGTGAGAACCTGGAGAGGGTAACAGAAAAGTTGAATAAGTTCACTTTGCTACAGTAATTAAAAAACAAACAAACAACAACAACAAAAAACCAACACACACACACAAAAACACACATAGGTAACAAGCATAACAACATTCCCA
Organism: Colobus angolensis palliatus; assembly: GCF_000951035.1. Taxonomy (NCBI): domain Eukaryota; kingdom Metazoa; phylum Chordata; class Mammalia; order Primates; family Cercopithecidae; genus Colobus; species Colobus angolensis. The sequence continues at coordinate 5,855,019 of NW_012115910.1, forward strand.
GGCAGCTAATAAAGTTTCTATACTATTATTTCTGTGATTGTTTATTTCTTGATCTTGTACTGTATCCTTGAAACCTGCTCTTAGACAAGCAGTGGCCAATTATACAAGTCACAGTCAACTCAGAGAGGGATGGGTTTGACCTATTTAGCTACTTGTAAACTCAGTCTACTAATTGAACTACACCTTCCTTAGATCTATAAGCAAAACAGGAACTGTTTTCCCCTGACTTAAAGCAACTTAAGAGCGTGAAATAAAAGGAGTAGGATATGCAGATGGAACAACTAAACTCAAGAATACAAACAGAAATAAAGTAGAAAACAAAAGATAATTTGAAAACATTTTAAGAGAGCCTAGTGAATATCAAGTCCATAAAATAGTATACTGTGAAGTTAAAGATGTAGCCAGAAAATTAAGTCATCTTGGAAACCGAAAACACAAATTCAAAAAAAAAATCAGTAAAATAAATGAATAACCAAAAACATAGATATATATGAAATAAATCCATTCAAAAAAGTTTTTAAAAATCTAAATATTCAAGTAAATCTGAGAAACATCTTTAAAAAAGAAAACTGGGAAAATTCAAAGTAGAAAGAGAAGTTTGAGGAAATCCAGTATTTGATCCAGAGGGAAAGAATAAATAAGATAGATGGAAATTGCTTTAATAAAAAACATGTAAAAGTTTCTAAATTGAGAAAAAATACCTGTATATTGAGTCTCTACCTTTAACTAAGAAAAAACAAAATGAAAATTAATATGTGACACATGTAAACACACTATGATAAAAAACCTGAGTTCTGATCATGAAGAAATCATTAAAAGTTTTAGGAGGATAAAACAGAAAATATCAATTTTTTTACAAATCAAAAAATCAGAATAGCATAGGAGTTATATAAAAACATGGGTTTGGTGAACATTTAAAAATGTAAATTAGTTCATGTACAAAATCTATCTACTGTGATTTTCATATTTAATAATCCCTTGCATTTTTATAATTTTATTAATACCTTCATTTTCCTGAGATATGCATTGTGGGTTGTCTATATTTTTGAATTTTACACAAACAGAATCACTCTCTGTGTATTCCTCTACAACTTGCTTTTCTTATTCAAAATTAGTACATGAAGTTAGTCATATTTCTCTGCATAATGGACATTCAGTTACTTTTTCTTTTTTACAAAACTGACTTTTGCGAATACAGCACAAATTATTTATCCATTTTTCTTGTTGGGCATATTTACATAGCTGCCTTAGCTCTCTTATGGTTATATTTGTATGCTATATGTTTTTTATTTTACTTTCAATGTACTTGTATCTTTGAATTTAAGGTAGATCTCTTGTAGATAACTTGTTATTGATATTATTGGATCTTGATTTTTAATCAAGTCTGACAATCTCTGCCTTTGATTGAAATTTTAATTCACATGCATTTAATGTAATCCTTAATGTGCTTTAGTTTATTTCTTTCATGTGCTCTTTTTTCTTTACACCACGTGTTTGTTTGTTGGTGTGGTTTTCCATTACTGTCTTCTTTGTAATTATTTTAATTCCTATGTTGATATTTTAAACATAACTTTAGTTAATTTGGTAGTTTTTCTAGAGATTATATTATACATATCTGATTTATCACAATCTGCTTTCACATTGCACTACCACAGTTCTATCCTACAGCCACCATGCTGTCATCACTATATATATATCAGTTATTTACTTTACGAACCCAATCACATGGAATCACAGTTTTGCTGTGAGTTATGCGTGTGTGTATATGTATACACACATTGTTGTTTATATTTACCCACATAAGTACCATTTTCCATGCTGTTCATTTACTCTGTGCATTTCTTTTTAGTATGAGAGACTTGCTTTAATACTTCTTTAAAAACAAATCTGTGAGCAAAGATTTCTCTCAGTTTCTGTTTATATGAGAATGTCCACATCATCTTCATTTTTGAAGGATAATTTCACCAGATACAAAATTCTTGTTTGACAGATTTTTAAAATATTTCAGGACTTAAATACGTCATTTTCTGCTTTATTGTCTCTGGTCTGTGGTACTTTTGATGGAAAATCAGCCATTCGGTGAATCTTGTTCTGTATGTGAAGAGTCATTTTCTCTTGCTGCCTCAAGATATTTTCTGTCTTTGGCTTTTATCAATTTGACTATGATGTGTTAGGTCTATTTCTCTTTGTATTTATCCTATGTTTGGTTTGTGGAACTTCTTGGATATGCAAGTTAAATATTCCATCAAATATGGGACAGTTTCCAATTTTGGCTTTTGGAAACTGTCCCATATTTGATGGAATATTAAGAAAACCAAACACCGCATGTTCTCACTCATAGGTGGGAACTGAACAATGAGATCACTTGGACTCGGGAAGGGGAACATCACACACTGGGGCCTATCATGGGGGGGGGGGAGGGGAGGGATTGCATTGGGGAGTTATACCTGATATAAATGATGAATTGATGGGTGCTGACGAGTTGATGGGTGCAGCACACCAACATGGCACAAGTATACATATGTAACAAACCTGCACGTTATGCACATGTACCCTAGAACTTAAAGTATAATAAAAAAAAAAAAAATATGGGACAGTTTCAGACTTTATATATATTTTTTTCTGGTCATTTTCCTTTCTGCTCTATTTCTAAAAACCTCATTATACATATCTTAAACACTTGGTATTGTCTCAGAGGTCTCTAAGGTTCTGTTCATTTTTCTTGAAAATTTTTCTCTCTTAGTTCACATTAGATAGTTTCTATTGATACTCCTCCAGGCTTACTGGTTCCTTTTTGATACCTTGATTCAAAGGTATCAAAGCAGGTATATATTAACCTTTTCATTTCAGATTTTGTACTTTTAATTCAAGATTTTTCATGTTTATAGATTGTATCCCTGCTTGCTGACTTATTGTTAGCATATTTTCCATTAATCATCTTTTTATTTTATTTAATTTTAAAACTTATCTGTAATAGTTGATTTAAAGTATCTATTAAATCCAGCATATAAACATACTGAGATACAGTCTCTGTTTAAAGCTTTTTTTTCCTTCTGACTATAGATCACACATTTCTTTTTGTACATACATAGTTTTAATATTTTGATTGAAATTGGACATTTTAAATAACACAACAACTATCAATTCTGTTTTATTTTCTTTAGGAATCTTGGTTATTTTTACTTACCTGGTTTGCCTAGACTTAAACTTTTATGTGCAGATGTTGACGTCTTTGCTCAGTTTTGTTTTGTTTTCTTTTTCTTTCTTTCTTTTTTTTTGAAACGGAATCTCACTCTGTCGCCCAGGCTAAAGTGCAGTGGCATGACCAAGGCTCACTGCAAGCTCCGCCTCCCGGGTTCGCGCCATTCTCCTGCCTCAGCCTCCCGAGTAGCTGGGACTACATGTGCCCACCACCTCGCCCGGTCAATTTTTTGTATTTTTAGTAGAGACGAGGTTTCACCATGTTAGCTAGGAGGATGGTATCAATCTCCTGACATCGTGATCAGCCCGCCTTGGCCTCCCAAAGTGCTGGGACTACAGGCGCGAGCCACCGCACCCAGCCTCAGTTTTGTTTTCTAATTGTAGCCTATCTCACTGAGAGATCTGCAAAGTTTGTTAATCAGCCCCTTATTTGAGTATAAATGATATTGAGGTATAATATGGCCTGAATTGTGGCCCCTGATACAATTTATATGTTGAAATTCTAACCCAATACCTCAGAATGTGACTGTATTTAAAGATAAGACCTTAAAGAGGTAGTTAAGGTAAAGTGAGGTCATATGGCAGGGTCCTGATCCAATCTCACAGGTGTCCTTTACAGGAAGAGGGGATTAGGACAGAAACAGACATGCACAGAAGACCATGTGTTGACACAGGGAGGTGACCCTCTACAAGCCAAGGAGAAAGGCCTCAGAAGAAATAAGCCTTGTCACATTGATCTCAGATTTCTGGTTTCCAGAAATGTGAGAAAAATAAATTTCTTTTTTTATTATTATTATTATACTTTAAGTTCTGGGATACTGGGATACATGCAGGTTTATTACATAGGTATACATGTGCCGTGGTTTGCTGCACCCATCAGCCCGTCATCTAGATTTTAAGCCCCACATACATTTGGTGTTTGTCCTAATGCTATCCCTTCCCTTGCTCCCCACCCTCTTACAGGCCCTGGTGTGTGATATTCTCCTCCTTGTGTCCATGTATTCCCGTTGTTCAACTCCCACTTATGAGTGAGAACTTGTGGTGTCTGGTTTTCTGTTACTGTGTCAGTCTGCTGAGAATGATGGTTTCCAGCTTCCTCCATGCCCCTGCAAAGGACATGAACTCATTCTTTTTTATGGCTGCATAGTATTTCATGGTGTATATGTGCCACATTTTCTTTATCCAGTCTATCATCGATGGGCATTTGGATTGGTTCCAAGTCTTTGCTATTGTAAGTAGTGCTACAATAAACATACATGTGCATGTATATTTATAGTAGAATGATTTATAATCTTTTGGGTATATACACAGTAATAGGATTGCTGAGTCAAATGGTATTTCTGGTTCTAGATCCTTGAGGAATTTCCACACTGTCTTCCACCATGGTTGAATTAATTTACACTAAGTTTAAGCCACCCAGTATGTGGTACTTTGTTACGTCAACTCTAGCAAACTAATACAGCTCTTGCTACTGGGCAGTGTGGTGCTGCTGGAATAATATCTAAAAATGTAGAAATGATGTTGGAACTGCGTAATGGGTAGAGGCTGGAAGAATTTGAGGTTTATATTAGAAAAAATTGGATTGTCTTAAAAAGACTGTTGGTGAAAATTACATTTAATATAATTCTTTTGTGTGCTCATAAAAAAAGGGGAGCACTGTAGACAATGCTTCTATCATATTGGAGATATATGTGGCTCATTGTACACAGAATGTTGGTACAAATATGGATGTTAAAGGTCATTCTAATGAGATCCCAGGTGATAATGGGGAACATGCTGTCAGAAACTAGAGGAAAGGTCATCCTTTTATGAAGTGGCAGAGGACTTGGCTGAATTCTATTTTATCATTTTGTAGAAAGTAGAACTTGTAAGGCATACACTTGGTTATTTAACTGAGTAGATTTCTAAGCAAAGTGTTGAAGGTACAGTGTTATTTCTCCTTGCTGTGTACAGCAAAATGTGAGAGAAGATAAATTATAGGAGGAATTATTAGGCAAAAGGAACCAGAACTTGAAGATTTGAAAAATGTATAGCCTACTTATATTTCAACAAATAAGAAAATAAAGTGTATACTGCAAAAGACATCAGGGGTACAACTGGACATCAATTTGCTAGAGAGATTACAGACATATGACTTATGGATCCAATCAGTCATTTCAGCAGAAGCCAGGAATAGAGATGAGGATATAGCTGTGGAAATGCTGCCAGCTTGAACTGAAAGGGTAGTTAGACTGAAATGAAGAAAGTTTCAGACTTACAAGATTCTACAGGACATGGCAATAGAGCTATCTGGACAAGCATATGCATTATACTTTAAGAAAAGAGAAGAAAGGCCCTGAAGGTAATTTAGGAGTCAGCAGGGCTGCCACTGGTGCGTTGAGCCCAGAGAACAGAGGCCTGGAGGCTAGGGCTGTCTGCCACTGCCCAGGGCCAAGGGGTCAGATCCATCACACTTGTGGGTTTGGAAGCTAGGACCACCCTTGCAAGCTCAGAAGATAGAGTGAGTCAAAGTGAGTTATTCTTGTGGCTTAAAAAAAAAATTACATGAAATTTGCCTCGCTAAGTTTCCAGGACCCCTTACCATTTTCTACTTTCTGATTTCTCCCTTCAGGAATGAAAATGTCTTCAATGCCTGTACCAACATTGTGTTTTGGAAGCAGATAACTTATCTGGTTTCACAAGTTCACAGCTGGAGGGGAATTTGCCTCAGGATGAATCCCACCTCCTCTCACCCATACCTGATTTAGAGAATATTTAGTTGCTAAATAGAAAATTGTTGGAGTCGGTTAACACTCTGGGGACTGTTGAAAAAGAATAACTATGTTTTTCCTGTGAGAAGGACATACATTTCAGGATACCCAAGGGCAGAATGTTATGGGCTCAGATGTGTTCTTCCAAAATTCATATGTTGAAGTCCTAACCCTGTGCCTCCCAATGTGACGGTATTTGGAAATAGACCCTTAAAAGAAGTAAATATGGTAAAATAAGGTCATATAGTGGGGCTCCAAACTAATCTAACTGGTGTTCTCATAAGAACACAGACAAACATAGAGGGATGATCATGTGAAGACATGGAGAAGATAGCCATTTACAAGCTAAGGAGAGATGGCTCAGACAAATCCAACTCTGCCAATACCTTGATCTTGCCCCCAGGACTGTGAGAGATTAAATTTACAGCCGCCCAATCTGTGGTACTTTGTTATGGCAAGCTAATACTAAGCCAGGCACCTTATCTTGGAAGGCTGCTACTCTCTGCCAGCTAAGCTGTGGGTAGGTTGTAGAATGTGTTCAAATTTGTAGCCAGCTCAAGTCACACTTGTCTTTCACTTTTTCCTTCTGTTGCCTCAGCACCCCAGCTTCTCCAGTTTGCATAGTTTAGCTGTAAGACTGTCACATATGCATAGAGTATTTTAGTCTGTCTATGTCTCTCTCACTTTTCGTTAAATTTCTGGTTTGTCTAATGCTTGTTCTGAATCAGGCTTTCAAACTTGGGCTACCAAAACTATCACTTTTCCCCATCTCTTCCAAGCAAAGTCTACTCCTTTTAGCTGGCAAATCCGTGGGTTTTCACTCACACTCTCCCCAGTGGAGTGAACCACCTCTTACTACATGGCTGCTTGAATTTCTGCCACCCCCCCATTGGCAAACCTACGGTTTTTTCAAGCCAAGTAGAGACTTAGAAGATTGTATGCCCAGGCAAGAAACCCAGAAACTCTTTCTGTTCTTACCCAAACCTGCCAACTTGTTATCTTCCTTTGACCAATTTCCTGGGTTATGAAATATTTGTTACTATTGTCATTGTTGGAAATCTGTCCAGTTTTTCACTTGTTTTCTCTGGAGGAGAATTGCCCAATTTATTCATGCCATTTTTAATAGCAGTGCTCCACTCTCTTTATTCGATTTAATAAAAATATCAAAGGCATTGACGTTTTGAGGGAAATTTCACAGCATTAACCACAATTAGCAGTATGCATGTTCTTGTTCACTCATACTCCACAGTTGTGTTTTTGATCATCTGTCCAGAAACATTTACATACGCACAAGAGACAAAAACATTATTAGATGTTTATGAAACATTAAAAAGCCCTCAACTTTGGAAATTAGGTAGGTTAAATTACAGTAACATTTTAATAACTTAAAACAGAGCTGTTATAGTGTTATTGTAAGTATTTAATCATACAGACGCTTGGAAATTTTTATATATATACATGTATACAGATACACACTGTATCTGTGTATGGAAATGTATACATTGAATTAACATTTGCTTAAATTTCTGGAGATGGAATTAAAAAATAGTTATGGTTGTTGTTACAGTTCGGCTGTGTCCCCACCCGTATCTCATCTTGAACTGTAGTTCCCATATTTCCCACGTGTCATGGGAAGGACTGAGCGGGAGGTAACTGAATCATGATGGTGGGGTTTCCCAAGTTGTTCTTGTGATAGTGAATAAGTCTCATGAGATCTGATGGTTTTATAAAGGCATTTCCCTGCACATGCTCTCTTGCCTGCCACCATGTAAGATGTACCTTTGCTCTTCCTTCACCTTCTGCCATGATTATGAGGTCTCCCAAGCTGTGCTGAACTGTAAGTCAATTAAACCTCTTTCCTTTATAAATTACCCAGTCTCGGAGAAGTCTTTATTAGCAGCATGATAATGAACTAATATGGTAAATTGGTACTGCGTAGTGGGGCACTGCTGTAAAGATACCCAAAAATATGGAAGCAACTTTGGAACTAGGCAACAGGAAAAGGTTGGAACAGTTTGGAGGGCTCATAAGAAGACAGAAAAATGTAGGAAAGTTTGAAACTTCCTAGAGACTTGGAGAACTCAGAAGACAGGAAGATGTGGGGAAGTTTGGAACTTTATAGGGACTTGTTGAATGGCTTTGACCAAAATGTTGATAGTAATATGGAAAATAAAGTCCAGGCTGAGGTGGTCTCAGACGGAGATGAGGAACTTGATGGGAACTCGAGCAAAGGTGATTCTCATTATGCTTTAGCAAACAATCTGGTGGCATTTTGCCTCTGACCTAAGAACTGTAGAACTTTGAACTTGAAAGAGATGATTTAGGGTGTCTAGCAGAAGAAATTTATAAGTGGCCGAACTTTCAAGAGGAAGAGCATAAAAGTTTGGAACTTTTGCAGACCAATATACAATAGAAAAGAAAACCACATTTTCTGGGGAAAATTCAAGCCTGCTACAGGAATTTGCATAAGTTACTTGGACCCAAATGTTAATCACCAAGACAATGGAGAAAATGTCTCTAAGGCATGTCTGAGACCTTCATGATAGCCCCTCCCATCACAGGATTAGAGGCCTAGGAGGGAAAAATTGTCTCCTGGGCTAGGTCCAGGGCACCTTTGCTGTGTGTAGCCTAGGGACCTGATGCCTTTCATCCCAATCACTCTAACTGTGGCTAAAAGAGGCTGACATACAGCTCAGGCTGTTGCTTCAGAGGGTACATGCCACAAGTCTTTGTGGCTTCCTCATGGTATTGGGCCTGAAGGTGTACAGAAGTCAAAAATTGAGGTTTGGGACCATTGGCCTAGATTTCAGAGGACATATGGGAATGCCTGGATATCCAGGCAGAGGTGTGCTGCTGGGATGGAGATCTCATGAAGAACCACTGCTAAGGCAGTGCAGAAGGGAAATGTGGGGTGCAAGTCCCTACACAGAATCCCCACTGGGGCACTGCCTAGTGGAGCTGTGAGAAGAGGACCACCATCTTCCAGACACCAGAATGGTAGATCCACCAATAGCTTGTACTGTGAGCTTAGAAAAGCCACAGACATTCAATGCCAGTTTGTGAAAGCAGCCAAAGAGGGGCTGTAAAGCCACAGGATTTAAGCCTGTGCAGAAGCATGCTGCAGACATTTTCATAAGTTACAGAGCTGTCCAAGACTATGGGAACCCATCTTTTGCATCAGCATGACCTGGATATGAGATATGGAGTCAAAGGAGATCATTTTGGAGCTTTAAGATTTGGTTGTCCTGCTGGATTTTGGACTTGCATGGGGGGCCTGTAACACCTTCATTTTGGCTAATTTCTCCCAGTTGCAGTAAGTGTATTTACCCGATGCCTATATTCTCATTGTATCTAGAAAGTAGTTAACTTGTTTCTGATTTACATTCTCATAGGTGGAAAGTACTTGTCTTGTCTCAGTCAGATGAGGCTTTGGACTATGGACTTTTGAGTTAATGCTGAAATGAGCTAAGACTATGGAGGACAGCTGGCAAGGCATGATTGGTTTTGAAATGTGAGGATATGAGGTTTGGGAGAGGCCAGGGGCATAATTACATGGTTTGGCTGTGTCCCTACCCAAATCTCATCTTTAATTGTAGCTCCCATAATCCTCATGTGTCATGGGACGGAGCCAGTGGGAGGTAATGGAATCATGGAGGCTGGTTTTCTGGTGTTGTTCTCTTGATAGTGAATAAATCTCACAAGACCTGATGGTTTATAAAGGGCAATTCCCCTGCACATGCTCTCTTGCCTGCCACCATGTAAGATGTGTCTTTGCTCTTCCTTCACTTTCTGTCATGATTGTGAAGCTGCCTCAGCCATGCTTAACTCTGAGTCAATTAAACCTCTTTTCTTTATAAATTACCCAGTCTTAGGTATGTCTTTATTAGCAGTGTGAGAAAGAACTAATACAGTTGTGGATATTTTCACTTTGCAATTCATATATTTCTTAAATGTTTAACATTTTTAGAATAGACTATTTTAACTTTCTGCAATATAAAAACCAATAAACAAATGGAAACAAAAGAAAGTATATTTCTATATTTGTGTACATTTGGAAGATGTGAGAAAATTTATATTCTGGACTTGAAAAATTAAAGCCAGTTTACAACTAATTTTGTATGCATCCTGTTAAGATTTTGCCTCCTAGTACAGCTGGCAGACACTTTCCTTTGATATCATACTTTAGTACTGATATTGTGTATGGAAAGGTTTAAAATCCTAGCTGGATGTTTTGCTGGAATCTTCTGCCAGACTTCTAAGTTCAACCTTATTGATTTGGGTCAGGCTCATCTCCTCAATTCTCTCCCCACTGACTTTCAAGGAGACTTTGCATTAACTCTGATCTTCACATTTGCAAAACGTTTGGAGGCAGGTGAACCTAGAAAACTGAAATGTTCTAGCAGTGGATATTGAAGTGTGACCCAGTTTTGCAGGAAGTGAATTGTGTACATGCTTTGCCCAAAGGGCAGCAGCCTCCAAATGTTTAGTGTAACATAGCAACCACATGCACCCTGCAGGAGTTCAAAGTCCACTTGGGGCCTTCAACTGCCTCTCTCTGAAGAAACTCCATGTGCTGTGACATCTTTACTCATTATCTCAAGGCTGACTGCTTTAAACTTCATTTTTGGTGTGATGCAGTTGTATTTTATTTATATGTACTTGAATGTTCTTCTGAAAATGCTCCTTTTTATTAAAAACTCAAATATATTTTTACATTCTTTATAATCTTTTATTTAAAATGTGAAAAAGAAAGAAACAGTTCAAGCAGCTCTTAAATATTTTACACATGAAATCAAGAAGTTTGGATGTATTCTTTATCCTCCAAGATTTTTAATTTTACCGTTTCGATAAAAGTTCTGATCTTAAACATAGCGTTTGTCAGTAATAATACTAAGGATTATTTACTCCAACAAATTATAATTTTAGTAATGTAAGTTAACAACCCAGTGATGAATTTTTTATTTCATTTGCATGGGGACAGAACTCTATTGTGTGGAATCATGCATGCTGTCTGACCTGATAAGTCAGACTGAGAAGACCCAGTTACTACTTTTAGTTGACAGATCTACTTTTTTGTTTAGAATTTATGCTGAAAGCAAATCCCATCTATTTAAGTGAGAATGTATTTTTTATTTAACACATTTAAACAGCAAATTCTGTGAAGCAAAGTAACCAGTTACTAGGTTCTATAAATATATACTACCAAATATTTTATAGACCACATGATTTAATCAGCTCCTGAATAAGTACATAACCAAGGTGTGTGAGGTAAAAGATAACTCACAGCATAAGAGCACATGGTGCTATTTATAATATGATCTATTGATGCAAACCTGTAAGTTGAGAAAGAGTAAAACAACCAGATCTCCCAGTTTCTAGTCTACTGAGGGTCATTCATTTACTAAAAGATGGACATATGAGAGAGAATGCCAATCCATTAATGTTGTATATTGGTAGCGCAACTCAAGAAGGTTGAAATGCCCCATATGTATCAAAAGTATCTCCAGGCACAGGACACACAGCTGTGGAGGCCACATACAGGTATCCCTGAGAATAATCCTGCAACCCCTTAGAATGTCCCAGGTTATCTTTTTACCAAGAGTGTGACTTTAGCCAAAGTCCCTGTTAAGCCACCAAAGATGGGTTCAATTCTACTAAGAACAAAACAACAGTGTAGAAAAAAGTATAAAGGTGCCTCCATGGCATTACAACCAAGGCCAAAAATCCACCTCCTTCTACCAGGAACATAAAAGAATGAAAGAGACTGGTACTGCCGTTTGAATTTGGAAACAAAATGAAAATGCTTGATAATCATCTATGAATATCTGTGTCTTTATTCTTTTCTCAAGATTAGTTGTGTACTTAAAACAAGTAGCACTTTTTTTTTTCTAAAAATAACTATAGTTAGCCCTTGAACAACCTGTGTTTGAACTGGAGGGTCCACTTATACCAGGATTTTCTTCTGCCTCTGCCAATCTGAGACAGCAAGACCAACCTTTCTTCTTCCTCTTTCTCTTCAGCCTACTCAATGTGAAGATGATAAGGATGATGATGTGTATGATGATCCACTTCCATTAAATGAATAATAAATATTTTTTCTTATGCTTATCTTAATAACATTTTTCTTCTCTTTCTTTTTGTAATAATATAATGTAGAATACATAAAATAAACAAACTCTTTGTTGATAAAATTATTAGTAGGTCTTCCAGTCAACAGTGGGCTATTAGAAGTTAAGTTTGGGTGAGTCAAACTTTTGTGCAGACTTTTGACTGCACAGAGGTTGGCACTCCTAACCCCCTTGTCATTCAAGGGTCAACTGTACTTGTAGGATATCTCAGAAATACATGAGAGATAGCTATATCATACTGACCAGATTCCTTATAGATTCAATAAGGCTTCAATCCATGTATTTGCTTAGCATGATGAAAATTAATAATATGTATAAACATCTCCTAATAAAGCCATTATGTACTTTGAAAAGAACACTGGACTACCTCGTTTTGAAGCTTTTTTAAAAGTACACATTTTCAGTGCATCTCTTAGCAAATGTACTTATTATATGTAATGCAAAAAAAAAAAAATCATTCTCAGCAAACTATCACAAGAATAGAAAACCAAACACTGCATGTTCTCACTCATAGGTGGGAACTGATCAATGAGATCACTTGGACACAGGAATGGGAACATCACACATCGGGGCCTATTGTGGGGAGGGGGGAGGCGGGAGGGATAGCATTAGGAGATATACCTAATGTAAATGACGAGTTAATGGATGCAGCACACCAACATGGCACATGTATACATATGTAACAAACCTGCACGTTGTGCATATGTACCTTAGAACTTAAAGCATAATAAAAAAAATTAAAAAAAAAAATCAGAAATAAGTTTGCCTAAATTTCACCTAGGGTAAGGAAGATCACTGCTAGGATAAGAAAGCCTTTATGGTGTGCAAATTTAGAGGGAAATATATTAATGTAAAAAGAGGGAAAAAGTCCATATCCCCTCTAAAACAATATTGTAACATGTTTGCTGATCAACCCATGGGAAATTCCATTAGAAGATTTAGTCACATTTCCAGTAGAGACCAGAATAATCATTCTCTATGACATGCCCATGTGTATTTTGTGTACGCTGTGAAATGAACATGTCAGATCAGGCAAACAACATGACTTGCCCATGGCTGTCAACACCTCCTCCAAAATGTATCCAAAAACAAACAGAAAAAAAATAAGGAGACTAACAAGGGTGAGATTAACTTGGCAAACATTTGATACCATAAACACACTTATGATTTCAATAATTTTACTTTTTGAAGCCACATGATATTAGTAGAATTATATCTAGGTGTCATATTCTGAGTGATCATATAAACAGACTGAAATTTGCCCTATTGGCTGTGAATCTAGGTAACTGGTCATGGACTCCTCTGACATTCTCACGTATGTCTTGATGAAGATGAGAACATTTTGTACAGTGAAAAATGACAGACAATGGAACTCAATCCAGTCTTTTAGATAGTCACCAAATTACATCCTCCCATGTTTAAAAAGGAGAGCAGATAACTAATGATTCACTGAGAACATTTTTGCTAACTCGGCTATGAGTTACCCTAGGAAACAGCAAAGAGTAGATGATGATTATCCGGCTAAATATGTATTTTTTTTTTCTAAAATTTGTGATTACTTTCAACGTCTCCTTTTTACTATCAAAATGGATAATGTCAAAAAGCATATTCAAGAAGTGAAATAATTTTGCTTGAAGGGCTTGTGATTTGTGGCAAGATTACTTATTGAATAACTGTTATATAATCCTGCTTAAATTTTTCAAATAAATCACATTGAATTTTTATAGTAGGCATAGAGATTTAGCATTACTTACTGTTAGATGTGAAAAGGCAGCATCTTTGATTACTTGGTTGATGGTGCTGAGCTCTAGAACATCAGATAGGAAGGACGGACCACAGGCCCAGCAGGGTGCTGTCTCTTGGCTTTATCACTTCCTTTTGTTACTCTCACCTCTCTTCCCACCTTTTCATTTGTTGAAAGGACTGTAATTTTATCATGTGTTTCTCTCCCCATACTTCTTTGTAAAAATATAATTTATTTCTGTTATCCGCTATAACTTTTCTCTTCTAATCCTTAGCATTCTCGTTTTTCTTTTACTATCCCTTTGAGCCTTTTAATATCCACAGAGTATCTTGGCAGATGTCTGCTCTGTTTACTTTCCACATTTTGGTAGATACTAATAAAACAAGTGAAACAGGACTTGACTTTTATTGAAAAGATGCCTTATTTGCCAATATCTACATTATATATATATACACACACACATACACACACACACGCACACTGACATATATAAAATGATACATACATATATATATATATATACACATGTAATTTTAAAACTATAAGATGAAACCCACAGTTCAGGTACTAGTCAATTATTTCAATTTTGATTATTCTTCTGTGAAACACCAGTAAAAATTCAAGCTAAGAATACTGACTTTTGAATAGGATCAAAAGATCAGATAGTCTAATAATTTATCTGGCATGTTTCTTTAAGCTTTATAGAAAATGTTAGATATTCTGTTCTTACACAGAAAGCTATACATCTAAACGATATTACTAAAAAATGTTCCTGGAATTTAAAATCAAGGAATCATCACTTTATTCTGATAAAATCCAATTTATTGAATTAGACAATGGAAGCTTTATAAATTTTTCTTTGATTGGAGAGTGTGCTTGATTATGATGTTTTTCTTTGCACTGTTTTATATACACATTTTTTCATTCCCACTTATTGAAATATTCTTAGTATTTTAATTTTCATTTAGCTATCTCTGCTTTTAAGAAAATGAGTATGATCAACTAATCAATACATATTTTAAAATGCCTTTTAAATATATATTTAAAGTCCAAGATATTCTTGGACATTTGAATATCATTTTCTTATACCATTTGTTCTTTCCTGTGACTAATGCAAAACCCATAATATTTATTGTAATGACTATAGAAAATGTATACGCAAAGCACTGCTTTGTAGATGTTTGAGGGTGGATTTATTTCAAACATTGGGTGATGACCTTACCTCACCCATTGTGACTTTTTAAATGCTGACATTCTTTGATCTTTGACATATCCTTTACATGTTAAAATGAAATCTGTTTGTAAGCCCAAATTTATTTGGTTATAATCAGCAAAATTTATTCAGGATCAATTTATGACTTTCAATAAGCTTTATGGTATTTGTGCCTTACATGTTTATATATTTTTAAGAGACTCCTTAATTTGTTTTTATTTATATGACTGTAAAGTCACTTTCACTTGGTCTTACTTGTAGGTTGTTTATGGTACTTTAAGCCTTCAGAGTCTGCAGTTCTATCATGGGTTCTGAAGCAATGAACTAAGAAACACAGCCTAGTTACCTAATTGCATTAACTTCTAATGATTAAACAGTAAGACAATTAGCAAATTTACTAATTCATAACTTAGTAGAGAGCATTACTCTGGTCTTGTCCTTCTTATAGTTTGCATAATTCCGCACCTACTGATATACATAAAACATTTCAATAGCTGCTGTTTAATAACTATGTGTTGAATATCTCTTAGCTTCTGATCATTTTATCTTAACTCAAATTTATTTTCCACAATTACAAATTTACTTTTTATTACAACTATACCTAGTAATAATAAATGTAGAACCTAATTTCTAAATTACATTACAAAAAAAGCTTAATGCATCTGAAATTATTTAGATGAGTCTCAGTTATTCTAAACCAAAGTGAGCATATATGATATACATCCCAATGAGCAAAAGATCCCTTTTTTATTCTTCACACTCAGTTCTAGCTTGACACACTAGCTAATGTTTTTTAGATACAGTATTGCTATTATAAAAAATGTGGGAAAATCATTACTTTCCTGTAACAATGTGTATGGATTTATTGCTTAATTAGTCTTCTTATCTTTATTTGACAGGGGTTATTGAGTGCAGCTTACACCTCTATAAAGCCAGAACAAAATCTAAGTAATCTTTTATAAGGTCCCACATTAAAATGTAATATAACCAGACAGTGAAATGTATTATCACACCTCAGAGAGTTTTCAATTTGTCATATCTTTCAAGCAATTGGGAAGATGCATATTCAAGAAGTGAATTATTTCCTGGAAAGGAGCAAAGCCACTCAACAAGAGCAAAACAATTCGATAAATTATTTCTACTCAATTGAAAATGGTCAATACCTAGACAACACCATGTTAAATATGAGCTTTATGAACAAGCAGAAATGGAGACCAGATAACTATTTGAGGAAATAATATTAACCATAACACAGCGAGTGTTGCAGATAATTTTTGGAGATTATTAGCCTCAAATTGGATACTTTTTAGAGATCCATAATGTAATTGTTGCATTTTGATTGTTGTCTTCATGTTTATCTATCTTATCTGTTACTGACTAGCAAGACAACGATTTGCTTGATAGTCAAGGTACTCAATGCAGTCATATCCCAAAATAAAGCCAAAGCTATCTATGCAAATATAAGCATAATTTTGAATATAAATATTTATTTACCATAATGTAGATACTATATATTCCACTAACCATCAGACATTCCTCAAGTCCCCTGAAATTCAGTTACTAAGTATCAAATGTTGTTGCCTGAAGGACCCCTGGACCTTTTCCAAGAGTCTCTGTTGGTGATTTTTAGTTCCTTTTTTTGGGGACTGTCACATGTCCATTTGACTCTGTGTTTTCTCTCAAACAGTTTGATGTCATGTGAATCTTGTGGCTGTTGGTATTATGTCTAAATTTGCTTATAACTTGACTTCATAGAGATACACTGTAATATTCTTTTAGTTGTTGTTGTAGACAGTGTTTGTGGGTGTTTAATTTTGTTCCTTTACCTGTTCTGTATGATTTTTTTTTTTGAAGGATTTGGTTTCACAGTTATTTGGCACAAACAATTCTCAACAGATTTGTATAAAATTGAAAGCACACAATGTGTATTCTCCAGTCACAATGCAATTAATTTATAAATCAACACTAGAAAGAAATTTGGGGAATTCCCAAACATGTGGAAATTAAACAATATATTTCTATAACCAATGGGGAGAAAACTCCTAAAAGAGCTGATAATATTCTTTAAAATGAATGAAAACAAAACACAAGAGACTCTGGGGCATAGGGGCTGTCCCTAATTTTGGGGTACCTGGCCCTGGGTAATCAGGGCAGTTGGACAGTGGCCCAGAGTGTGAGAGCCCCATAGAGGAGGGGCTTGTGGTGTTGACTCTGGGTTTGTTGGTTTGTCTTTCAAAAACACACTTCTGGAAGGTTGACTTCCACCATGGCAATGGAAGGGAATAATGAGGCAGACAGGGCATCAAGGCAAGGTGACTCAAGCACATCATCAGGTTGTCCAGAACAATGTGTGTCCAGCACATGCATGGAGGTCAGATGTTAAAGTATCAAGCTTACAGTAACTAAAAACATGATTTGCACAACTCCCAAATCAAACTCATCTGCACTTAGATTCTTATCTTCAGGGTGGTGGTAATGGTGGCATTAAACATGGAGCTAGGAAAGTAAAAGGGAGGGCAAGGAAGCAGTATTTCTTCTTTGGGAAACCTAGAGACAGACTTTGTGTCTTCAAGTCTCAGTATTCTCCCAGCTCAGTCTCACTGGTTAGAGAAAAAAAAAAAATGCATCAACTAACAAGGAGATTAATTGAATCCATTATAGATGTGCTAGAAGGACTTAAAATTGTCTCATCAATATCTAAGACAGAGGCAATTACTACTATGCGAGGGCAAAACAGAACTGCTTAAGGGTTGTACTAAAATTAAACAGCCCATCCCTTAGAATTCTCTGCTATCCAGCTGACCAGGCTTACTCTAGTCATTTAAATAACCTCAAATTATCCCATTATGAACTTTAGCCAATTTAGACTTTTAGACTCCACCAATTAGTAAGATAGAATCTTTAGATTTCTGATTAAATTGAGTTTGTTGTTTTCCTATGTATTAACATTTCACTTCTGGGAACATGCTACAGAGATACTAAGTGAGTGAGGAAGCATAAATAACTATGCTTACTCTAATGAGTATAGTAGTGAAATACTAGAAATACATTTTTATTAGGAGAAGAATGGATAATTGAACCATTGAATACTAGTGCAATAAAAGTCTGTATAGAATTTAAATAACTTAGATCTACACACATTCAATGGATACATCTCTATTAGAAATGCAATGGCATAATAATACATTGGACCCTGGAACATCAGGATTATGATGACTCACACACAATTAAATACCTTCATATAACTTTTAAATCCCCCAAAACATAACTATTAATAGCCTACTGTTGACTTTAAGTTTTACCAATAACATAATCAATTAGCATGTATTTTTTATGTTTTGTGTGCTATATATATTATGTATTCTTAGAACAAAGTAAGGTAGAGAAAAATGTTATGAAAAACAATAAGGATTTAATATATATATAGTTTATAATTATATAAACTTTAAATATATTTACTGATCTTTAATTGGAAATGAATCATGATAAACATCTTCACCCTCATCATCTCACATATAGAGCAGGCTGAGGAGAAAGAAGAGAAGGGGTTGTTGGTCTCACTGTCTTAGGGATAGCAGACCAAAAGAGGTGGAGGAGACGGAAGGGGAATCAGGATATGCAGGAACATTGGAGTGAATTTTATTGAAAAAAACATCTGAGTATAAATGGACCTAACATGTTATTCAAGAGTCCAACTATATAAATATTTTAAATTTTAGAAAATAATTTAAATGCATAAAGTATGCATTTTATTTATACAAATGTAATATAAGTACAAAAAGTATACAGACAGATAATATCCCCAGAAAATCAATTTTCAGAGTGATTGAAATATTTGACATCTGGCACACCAGGGACACTAACCAATGAGAACAGATGCTGCCAATGCATGGACCACGTCTTTTAAGACTCATTTCTGGATGTGGCTTATCCTTTTAACTATAGTTTACTTGGGAGTTCCAGGAGGTAAGAAGAGAGAGTTAGATGACCAGAAAGTAGTCTGATAACTGGTTGGGAGAAGGGTGCAGAACCTAGGGAATTTTATTTTATCATCTGTCATGGAAGCATTTCAAGGTCTTAATAAACAACATGGGTATACTGGCTAAATATTAACTCTGATAGGTGAAGGAAAATTGCCTAGATAAGATTTTTAAAAATGCCTATCTTTGTGTGTGTGTATGTATACGTATGTGTATGTACATGTATACTTAACACACATGTATAAATGTATAAATGTGTCTCCATATGTGTTTGTTTTATTTTTAAAAGACAATGCCGGTATAACAATAGTCACATTTTTATGTGTTTACATTTTTGACACTGAACAGAAATTGTATAGTGTAAAATATTAATGTTTTAAACTATGTATACATGTTAAATGACTAAAGTAAGCTAATTAACATAGACACCACCTCACACACTAATCATTTGTTTATGGTGAGAACGCTTATATTGCCAAAATACGTTTTCAATAAGTTAAAACTTTAGTTAAAATTTCTAGTAATATTAGCACAAAAAGTTTGTTCTTCAGAACTCCCTAGTCGATAAAATAGTTTAAAAAAATAATAACTAAAATGA
This sequence comes from Colobus angolensis palliatus, assembly GCF_000951035.1. Classification (NCBI taxonomy): domain Eukaryota; kingdom Metazoa; phylum Chordata; class Mammalia; order Primates; family Cercopithecidae; genus Colobus; species Colobus angolensis. The sequence goes on from NW_012115910.1 coordinate 5,874,633, forward strand.
TATAACTAGGTCAAATCCTAGAACATAAATGCCGGGGCCAGATAGAACACAGAAAAGCAAAAATCTTAACAGGAATTTTGCCATGGAGAGTCTGTTGGATGCAGGATCTACAGATTGTTACTGGCATCCAAGAGTAAATTAGGGATGATAATTTTGAGGAATCTCTGTTACCAAGAGAAATAATACAAAGGAGGCCACTATCACCACATCTATCCAACACAGGGAGGAACATAGCCAATTCAATGAGACAAGAAAAGGAAGTACGTATCTATGAACTACTGAAACGAAAGTATCAAATGGTCCTTATTGTCAGATTATAAAACTGTACATAAAGGAACTACAATAGAATTTAAAGAAATCCTATTAAAAATAATTTAAAATTAAGCAAAGTCAATAGAAATAGAATGGATATGCAAAAATAAGCCAATGATATACAATATTAAATGTAGTAGCAATATTTTATTCAAATAGCAACCACACTTGTGTAAATACCTATAATTTTTTTTAACTTTTATTTTAGGTTACAGGGTACATGTGCAGGTTTGTTGTGTAGGTAAACTTATGCCACGTGAATTTGTTGTACATATTATTTCATCATCCAGATGCTAAGCCTAATATGCAATAATTATTTTTTTCTGCTCCTCTCCCTGTTCCCATCCTCTACCCTCTAGTAGATCTCAGTTTCCATTTTTTTCTTTAAATTAAACTATGTTTTAGTGTATCAAAAGATGTTCTCATGGAATATACAGAGCTGTTTCTAATATTTACATGGAAGAACAAATAATAAAAGAACCAGTATTTAGAAAAAAAAAAAAAAAACCTTGGAATCTTGCCTTACAGTATCTCAGGATTTATCATAGAATCTTATTATTTCAGAGTATGATATCAATACAGGAGTACACACACACACACATGGAACCATGTCTTAGTCTGTTTTGGCATCACTATAAAGAAATATTTGAGGCTGGGTTATTTATGATAAAAAAAGGTTTAATTGGCTCATGATCCTGCAGGTTATAGAGTAAACATGGTGCCAGCATCTGTTTGGATTCTGATGAGGCCATAGGGAGCTTCTAATCATGTTGGCAGGCAAAGTGGGAGCCAGCATATAACTTGGTGAGATAGGTGCAAGAGAGTGGGTGTGGTGCCAGGCTCTTTTTCAACAACCAGATCGCATGTGAACTAACTGAGCGAGAATTTACTCTTCATTAAGGGATGGTGCTAAGCCATTCATGAGGGACCTGTGCCCATGATGCAGTCACCACCCATCAGGCTCTACCTTCTAAACTGGGAATCACATTTCAACATGAGAGTTGGAGGAAACAGACATGCAAATCATATCAAACCATGTAGAGAAGCATAACACAGAAGCGCACACAAATGGGGATGTGGTATAGCATGGAAGCAGCATTATAGCGCAGTAGGGAAATAGTGGAATACATAACAAATGCTGCTGGGATAACCAGGTGTTCATCTGAAAGAGAAAATTAAGTTGGACTCCTAACATACCATTGATTAAAAAAGAATTTAAGATTTTTTAAATGTGTGTTTATACCTACTATGTTTCATTCACTGTTCCAAGTGCTTTACACATATTTATTAACGTAACATTCCAACCGTTATTATAACCATTATACAATCATCATCCTCATCTTACAAATGTGCCAACTGAGGTGTACATAAAGGCAAAACATTACAATTATGAAACATTTTTCTAACTTCTATGTAGTAAGTGCATCTTTTAAAAGCACACAAAGCAAAAGTCGGAATAAAACATATTTCACTACACTAAAGATCAAAATCTTTGTTTCACAAAAATAAGACAAAAGATTTAAAAGACAAAGCTTGTGAGGAAGATTTTCCTATGTATATTACTAATACAGGACTAGTATCTATAATTTATAAAGATACTATAAAAATCTTAATGAAAAAGTAGACAAAGCAGGAATTCACAGAAAAGAAACAAAAATGGTTAAGAAATATATCAAATATGCTAAGCTTCATTAGCAATGAAGATATGCAAATGAAAGCCACAGTGAAGTTCCATTTCACATACATCAGATTTCTCAAATGTGAAAAAGCTGAAAAATGCCAAATGGTGGAGAGGAATAGGATGAGCTGGAACTATCATGGACTGCTGGTCCAACCAATTTGGATAGAACAATTAGGTGTAATCTCATAAAACTAGCAGATTGAATCATCCCTGCATCTCTGGTCCTATATTATAGGAACACTAGAAACAGTGTAAATGTACACAGAGACAGGAGCTTGTAGGTCATGTATTTAGTTTTATATTAAAGAATCTAAAGTTAATTTTAACTTGATGTTTTGTTGAACATGCTATAAACCCTCAGATACTGAAAAACACTCTGGGTACTCATAAAGCCTAGATATTCATGAAACAGGTTTAAAAGCTATTACTTCTGGCTCTAAAACTCTGCAAGAATTTTTTCAGAGGAAACCCAGCCACTTGGAATAGAACATGCCCAGCGTCCCCCAGAATCTACCCAATGAAAGGAATGAGTCTATTATTTACAGTTTCAGGAAGCCAACATCGGTCCTCCAGTCCCTTATGAATTCTGGGTGAAAAAAAGAACTTTGAGAATCTGCTCTTGCCAAAAGGAGGCCCATGGTGATGAGGTGTGGAAGATACTTGAACAAAGCTCCTAAGTAACGCATGTTCTGCCTGTCTCCCAGAAGTCTTCTAAGGATGGAACCTGTAGTATTTGATTATAATCTATATATTGTAAAAGCAGTCTTCAGTTGGGAATAGGACTGCAAAAATTCCATTCTTCCATGGTTTATAGACTTGACCATCTCTCTGCCACCCAGGAAAACATTATTCCTTTTGTTGTGAAGTGCGTGTTTCTGTTATTATTTTGCACACTAGGAAAGACAAAACCCAGTGCATCACCTAACTTAGCAGTAACCTGTAGAACAATGTTTCAATATGCCCCTCTTCGTTTTAATCTTCTATGTTAGGCATACTTTCTTTAATGCAGCCGTACTTCAAAGTGTTAGTAAAAATTTTCAATATGAAGACATAAATAATATATATGTAAACCAGTAAATACAATTAGTGTACAATTAGAATTGCAGTTTTGTGGTTCCCATTTTCCATTTAATATCCATAGATGACAATTAAAGGATGTAGAAGTTTCTTGTTCAGGTCTGATAACTTGTGTTACTAGGGTAGTATAAAACACCTCTCTTTAAACATAGACTACTACAAACTTCTATGTCTTTGCTCAGCTAGAGGCGAAGGAATAATCCTGAGATCTAGTTCACTCTGTGCTTCTGAAGATTTTTTATTCTAGAAAGATTTTCAGCTTCCAGGGTTTTTATAGTAAGTTTTTGTTTGTTTTCTTTTGACAGAGAAATTCAAATAATGAAGAAAACTGGAAATTGGATGGCATAAGCTATTTGCTCTCAGCATGTGCTTTCATGCTAGATTTTTCTTGGTAAACCTTTCAGCAAGCTTACTATAGTGAACTGTAATCTAAATTGACAAAATATACTGTCCCCATCACATTGGCTCATTTTTTACAAAATTGATAACACAAAGTACTCAAAAGAATGTAAACAAATTGAAACTTTTATATACTATCAGTAAAATGTAGACAGTTTTACAGTCTGTCTTTTCTTTTTTTTTTTAAGTATATGCATTGTCCAAAAGATGTTTCCTTTAGGAGTTTGCCTATGGTTATATTCCCAAAATACATATCAGCAAAAAAAAAGCAAAATGTTCATCAGGTGGAAATTGGTTATACAATTACATTGCATTTATCCAATGAAATTACCAATGGCTACATAATTTTCTATGTGATGATATGGATATACATAAATATATATATATTAAGATTTAAAAGCAAGGTTTTGAAATTATATATCATTTGATACTATCAATAAATAGGCAATCAGGGATTGGGGTAAGGGAGGAAGTGTGTGTTGTGTGTGTATACTAAAAATATAAATACAGCATTATATAATATAACTTTTATTGCTTTTTAAGGAAGGAATTTAAGAGTCAAACTAATCAACTTCAGATAAATAAGAAGGGCAGAACAGAAGAAAACTTTTCCTTTTCACTTTGTGCTTTTCTGTATAATTTATTCTTCTGTTTTCTATTCATTGTTCAAAATGTAGCAACAGAATTACCTAGATATTTGTAATATGTGTTAGGTTTTGTTTCTTTTTTATTTCTTTGTGTTAATAATATTAATAAGTATTGCTGAGTATACACATGAGTAAATATCTGACTCTTTCATGTCTTGGAGAAATGGATTCTAAACTAGGTGGATTGAATAATCTGCAGGCTCCAACAGATGGCCAATACCTTGGACCTTTAGCCTAGGAAAAGCCCCTTCCTCTGGGCTTTACAATTCTCCATTTCCCATATGCTGCAGTCTCCCTTTCCATCTCCTGGGGAGATCCCAGTGCGAGGAAGGAAAGACTGCTACTTGTTGCGAGGGCTTGTTCTCCAGCTCCAGAAAGCACTTGGCACCTAGATTCTGTAATGAGGCATTGGACAAATCAACGGACTGAATATATTATTGGCAATTTTACCATCCCTATCCTATTTTTAACCACATATAAAGGGGATATTTTTCACTGAAATAATCTTGTTGCAGAGGCTCAGGCCATAAAGATGTTCCCATTTTTTTCTGGCAGAGATGTTTTCTCAACCCAGATATCTAGGTATCAGCCAATACCCAAGAGAAGAGTATGGACTATTGTGTATGTGAATTAAATATCTGCTTAGAACTGATACTACTGAAATATACAAGCAATTGTAGTTCTGCTTCAGATGGTGCACATTACTTGGATATGGTTAGTACAGGGCAATTCATCACTTGATCATCTCCACTTTATTTCCTTATATCAGATATTGGGGTCAAATCAAAGCACATTATAAAATAAATTATTCCCTGAATTTTTCTCCTAGATTCATAAAATAATTCTATAGTGGTAAATTATGTGTTGCAAAGAGGAATTATTTGAAAAGTAGTTTATCCATGGTGCTGTCACGGAATCCATTACCAAGTCAAGGTCAACTCCTTTCTCACACACCCTCCTGGCTTCCTACAGATCACCTGATGCTATTTAATATACGTTTTCCTCTTCCAAAGGACTGTGAAATCAATGGCATTAGGAAAACTGTTTATTTGCTCATTCTCCTATACTAAAACCTAGAATTCAAAGATGGTACTCGGTTGAAGATAAGTGCTATGTAAAATGTTAATGTATTTTAAAAAATGTAATGCATATATAAAGGTTTAAGCCTATAGGCACATGATGCATGAATTTAATAAGGGACAGCACCCTGCAATAAATTTGCATATTCTAATTCCAAGTGTCAGGAGTTTTCTCAGTTATAATATGTAAAGACAACTAAAATATGTTGTGAAATACATTGCTAGAATCCTAGAAAACAATGTAATAAGGAGATGATCTGAGATTTAATAGATATATCATTGCCTGTACACATATTATTGAGTATGCAAAGCATTATATGAGATAGTAGGGCAGATACAAATACCAAGACTGCATCCTCATTTAGAATATTCAGGCTAGGGGAGAGAGAAACAACCAAAATAAAATGTAAAAAGTACCATGAAAGAGACATAAATAATGTATTCTTGGACTATAGAGAGTATCAGTCATTTACTGTCATAAACTGTCTATTTCTAAAATTTAAGTATACAAGAGCTCGGCATTTTGTTTGCCTTAATTTATTTTCTGAAGTTCTGTACCCACACTAAATATCCTATATACACAGATATCTTACTGAATTTTGAAATGATGCATGTATATTCACTAACTTGTGTCTCCTTTGTCTGTTGTAGCTTATACCTAGGCAAATCCAAAATACCTTGCATTAAGAAAAAGGAATTAAGTATCAAATATAAAATAAATAAATCCTAGGACTCCAAAGTTAAAATAACTGTAAAAAATGCTAGGGTAGTAGTGAACTACTTGTCAAAATTGACACTTTAGGAGCCTTAAAATCTAGAAAGGAAATGTCAAGTCTGCTAAATTGATATTGAAGTCTTTTCTTCTACCAGGAAACTGGGTAAAAGGAAGGGCTGAGTCTTAACATTGGAAGCACTTGTGACAAAATAGCAGGCACTGGAGGCTTTACTTATTTGACATCATGTTTGTATTAAGCGACTTAAGCAATGAAACTGCGAGGTAAGAAAATTTTCCAGGTCAGTTTTTATTGCTAGACATCTGAAACTTTATGAGAGTTATTTTAATACCCATCATAAAATAATGAATGTTAAAATAACAACAACAAAATAATAATATTGTGATGGTTAATTTTAGTTGTCAACTTCACTGGATAATCAGGCCCCCAGATATGTGGTTAAACATTATTTCTGAGTGTGTCTTTGAGGGTGTTTGTGGATGAGATTAACATTTGAATCAGTACACTGAGCAAGCCAGATTGTCCTCCTTAATGTAGGTGAACATTATGCAATCCCTTGTGGGCCTGAATAGAGCAAAAGGAGGAATAAAGGAGACTCAGTCTCTTTGAATGATAATCTTCTTTAAGTTGAGACATGGGTCTTCTCCTGCTTGCAGATTCAGACTAAAACTTACACTATCAGCTGTCCTGGTTCTCAGTCCTTCAGCTAGCAAATCTTGTGACTTCTCAACTCCTGTAATTGTGTGAGCCAATTTCTCTAATAAATCATCTCTCATCTATCCATTCATCTCTCTCTCTCATATATATAGGTGTGTGAGTATATATGTATTATATAGGTATATATAGGTATATATGTATAGAGATATAAAGGTATATATTATATAGATATATGGGTTTATATATACACATATAGGTTTGTATGTAAATATATAAATATATATTATATATAGGTTTATATATACACTTATATATACCTATATAATATGTATATACCTACATATACCTATATATACCTATATATATACACACACCTATATATATACCTATCTAGTCTATCTATCCTATTGTTCTATTTCTCTGGAGAACTCTACCAAAACAACAGTTATTATTAAATAAGTAGTTTTTATTTTATAAGTAGCTATTATTTAATAAGTTTTATTTAATAAGTAGTTAATATTTAATAAGTAGTTCCTCAGTGTCAAATTCCATCTTATTATTCTATCCTCATCTGAAGGAGATAACTTCGATTACATGCATTCTAAAGACAAGTATACTATGTCGCAAACTTAATTAACTAACCATAATTAACGAACTGGCCTCAGTTAATTGCAGAGAAGATTAAACTAGATTTTGAGGACGTTTCCAGTTATGAAATGGCAGCATAGCAGCAAGTTGGCCTAACTTCCCCACACAGAAAACAAAAATAAAACATAAGCCACTGAGATTACCACAATACCCCAGAACTCAAAGTAGGAGATTGAGACAGTTCCTGGAGCCACAAAGAAGTGAACAGAATCTGAACCGATGGTAAGAGAACTGGACTTTCAAATCCATGACACGCTCCCATTCTTCTGCCTAGCACCAAATGCACATTTAATTTCCCTGAGATTAATGGTTTATAACAATGAAAACGGTGAGACTGAGTTGAACTACCAGCTCCTTCATCATTTTGGGTTCCATGGTAGGTTTGTCTCTGCCTCAACCCACAAAAAACATCAAAAGTACACAGAGAGATAGCTCTCTAAAGACAACTAGAGACAAAGAGGGGAAGTAGAATTACCATCCTTAGCCCAGGAAACTGTGCTCTGTAACTTGGCCAAAGGAGATGTCAGATCAGAGTGGCTATTCAGCAGTGCTGCACTGTAAGAGGCATGTTTCACAGGTTCCCTAAGCACACACCCCTAGCCATCCTTCCTACTGTTAGGATACACTCTTTGGGACCTCCCTTATTTTGGAGGAGCCCTGCTACAATTGTTTACCAAAGCTGAAGCAAACCTGGGCTTAAGCCACCATCCAGTGCCACAAAAATGTCAGCAACTTAACGGAAAATAAAAAGAAAAAAAATCTAATAGGTAAATTTAAAAGACTCTCTAAGCAAATATACTCAGTAAAACCCAAAACAAACCAGACAGAGACTAGAATAAATAACTAATCCTCCAATGCAAAGGTATAAACACAAAACCACAAGAGACAACAGCAAACAGGGAACCATGAACTCTCCAAAAATAAAAAGGAAGGCACCACTGACTGACCCTAATGAGATGGCAATATGTGAGCTCTATGACTGAGAAATCAAAATAGCAGTTAATAAAAAAATCTATGTGCTCTCCAAGATAAAATAAGAAGCCAGTTCAGAAGTGTGTCTGAGGCGGGTGAATCACCTGAGGTCAGGAGTTCAAGACCAGCCTGGCAATCATGGTGAAACCCCATCTCTACTAAAAATACAAAAAATTAGCCAGATGTGGTGGCAGACACCTGTAATCCAGCTATTCAAGAAGGTGAGGTGGGAGAAGCATTTGAACCTGGGAGGCAGAGGTTGCAGTGAGCTGAGATGGTGCCATGGCACTTCAGCCTGGGCAACAAGAGCAAGACTGTATCTTAAAAACATCTTAAAAACAAAACAAAACAAAACAAAATACAAAAAAATGAAAAAAAAAGTCAGAGAAATTTAGCAAACATTGAAATAATAACAAACAAAAATCTTAGAATTGAGAAATATATTTGCTAAGTTGAAGAAAAAAGATTACTCCAAGTAATATAAACATCAAACTCTCAAAGGTTAAGGTAAAAGAGAAGATTCTAAAAGGAATCTTCAAGAGAAAAGGAGCAAATAACATATAAAGGAGCTCCAGTTTATCTGGCAACAAACTTCTCAACAGAAAGCATGGTAACTAACTGGACTCAGTTCCCAAATGCCAGGTGGGAGTGAAATTATATATATATGTACAGATAGATAGATAGATAGATTTTTTTGTTTTTTTTGAGATGGAGTCTTACTCTGTTGCCAGGCTTGAGTAGAGTGGTGTGATCTCGGCTCACTGCAACCTCCACCTCCCGTGTTCAAGCAATTCTTTGCCTCAGCTTCCCGAGTAGCTGGGATTACAGGCGCCCACCACCATGCCTGGCAAATTTTTCTATTTTTAGTAGAGACAGGGTTTCATCATCTTGGCCAGGCTGGTCTTGAACTCCTGACCTCATGATCCACCTTTCTCAGCCTCCCAAAGTGCTGGGATTACAAGCATGAGCCATCGTGCCCAGCTTGAAATTATATTTTCAAAGTGCTGCAAGCAAAAGCTGCCATTCAAAAACTTATCATACATTCACTAAAAATAAAAAGCAATGAATGAAAATGTACTACCAGAGAAAATTTTTTCACTTGATCACAAAGGAAGATAGTGAGAAAATAAAGGATCGGGGGAGTTACAAAATGACCAGGAAAAAAAGCAGCAAAAGTCAGTAGTAAGTCCTTACTTATCAATAATAACACAAGGTAAATTTACTTAATTCTTTAATTAGAAGACCTAGAGGGGCTGAATGGAAAAAAAAAAAAGTCTCCACTATATGCTGCCTAAAAGTTATCCACTTCACATATAAAGACACATATAGATTGAAAGTGAAGGAGTATAAAAAGGTATTTCATGCAAGTGGAAACTAAAAAGGAGCAAGAGTAGCAATTCTCAGAAAAAATGAAATCTAAGTCAAAGACTGTAAAAAGAGACAAAGAAGGCCACTGTATGATGATTAATGGGTCAATTCAACAAGAAGATATAACAATTATAAATATCTGTGTACCCAACGCTGGAGCGTCCATGTATATAAAGCAAATATTAATAGATAAAATGGGAGATATATTGCAAAATAATAATAGTTGGGGGACTTCATCACTGTACTCTTAGTAATGAACAGATTATCTAGACAAATATCAACAAAGAAGTACCAGAATTAAACTACATACTAATCTCATAGACCTAACTGACACTAGATTAACTGCAAGGAGAGAAGGCTCAAATAAATAAAATCAGAAATGAAAAAGAAAACATAACTGTGATCACAGAAATACAAAGAATCATTAAAGGATATGAAGAACTATACACCAAGAAACAAAAAACCTATAAGACATGGATATATTCCTAGACACATGCATACCACCACCATTGAATCATGAAGAAATAGAAAAACTGAACAGATCAATAATGAGTAACGAGATCGAAAATGTAATAAAATGTCTTCCCATGAAAGAAAAGGCTAGGACCTGACAGCTTCACTGCTATATTCTATAAGACATTTAAAATATTAATGGCAATTTTATTCAAACTCTTCAAGAAAATTTGAACAGAAGGGAATACTTCTAAACTCATTTCATAAGGCCAGCGTTACCCTGTTTCCAAAACCAGGGAAGAACAAAATAAAAAATAAAATCATAGGCCAATATCATCAATGAACATAGATGCAAAAGTCTTCAGCAAAATACTAATCGACCAAATTCAACAACACATTAAAAAGATCAGTCACCATGATCAAGTGGGATTCATCCCAGGATACAAAAATGATTCAACATATGCAAATCAACCAACATGATACATCATGTTGATAGAACCAAGGAAAAAAATTATATAATCATTTCAATAGATGCAGTAAAAACATTCAATACATTTCAACACCTTTTTATAATGAAAGCCCTCAACAAACTGAATGTAGAAGGAATACACCTTAAAATAATAACATTCACATATGACAAACCCACAGCTAACATCATACTAAATGGGAAAAACCTGAAATTGTTTTCCTTACGATGTGGAATGAGAAAAAGATGTCCACTTTTACCACTTCCATTCAACAAAATACTGGAAGTCTTGACCAGAGCAATTAAGCAAGAAAAAGAAATAAAGGGCATTCAAATTAGAAAAGAAGTCAATTAGCCTTGTTTAAAAATGAAATGATCTTATACTTAGAAAAACCTAAAGACTCCACCAAAAACTATTAGAACTGATTAAAATTCAGTAAAAGTGTAAGATACAAAATCAACATACAAAAATCAATAGCCTTTGTATATGCCAACAGCAAACAATCTGAGAATCTGGAAAGCAATCCCATTATGACAGCTACAAAGGATATAAAATACATAAGAATCAATTTAACCAAATAAGTGAAAGTTATATATGAGGAAAACTACAAAATACTGATGAAAAAAATTGAAAACGACACAAACAATAGAAAGATATTATATGCTTATGGATTGGAAGACTTAACATTGTTAAAGTGACAAGTCTACCTAAAGCAATTTACAGATTCAATGCAATCACCATCAAAGTACCAATGACATTTTTTACAGGAATAAAAAAAAAATCCAAAAATTTACATGCAACTACAAATGACCCAGAGTAGACACAGTAGTCCTGAGCAAAAAGAACAAAGCTGGAGAGATAACTCTACATGACTTCAAAATATACTACAAAGCTGTCATAAACAAATCAGCATGGTATTGAGAGAAAACCAGGCAAAAAGACTGATGGAACAGAATAGAGAACCCAGAAATAAATCCACATATTTACAGCCAACTCATCTTTGACCAAGTCTCCCATACTATACAATGGGGAAAGTCTCTTTAATAAATAGTGCTGGAAAGACTGAGAAACCTAATGCAGAATAATAAAATTAGACATCTATCTCTCACTATATATAAAACTCAAACTCAAATAGATTAATGACTAAAATACAACACCTGAAACTATGTAACTGCTAGAATAAAATATTGGGGAAATGTTCCAGGACATTGAGCTGGGCAAATCTTTCTTGTGTAAGACCTCAAAAGCATGGGCAACAAAAGCAAAAGCAGATGAAAGGGATTACAACAACCTAAAACACCTTTTCACAGCAATGGAAACACTCAACAAAGTGAAGAGACAACTCATAGAATGGGATAAAATCTTGCAAACTATCTATCTGACAAAGGATTAGCAGCCAGAATGTATAATGACCACAAACAACTTAGTAGCAAAAAGATAAATTAACATTTTAAAATAGGCAAAAGATAGGAATAGACATTTCTCAACAGAAGACATGCAAATTGCCAACAAGTATATAAAAAATGCTCAACATCAGTAATCATCAGAGATGCAATTCAAAGCTACAATGTGATGTCATCTCACACCAGTTAAAATGGCTTTTTTCAAAAAGACAGGGAATAACAAATACTGCTACGAATAAGAAGAAAGGCAAACCCTAAGACAATGTTGGTAAAAATGTAAATTAGTACAGACACTATGGAAAGCTGTACAGAGATTTCTCAAAAAACTACAAATAGAAATACTATATGATTTAGCAATATCACTGCTTGATATATACACAAAAGAAAAAAATCAATATATCAAAGAGATAGCTGCTGCAGTCTCATGTTTATTGCAACACTATTCACAATAGCCAACACGTGAAATCAAGCTAAGAGCTCATCAATGGATGAATGGGTTTAAAAAAGGTATATGTATAAAATGGAATATTAGTCATAAAAACATAAAACAAGTGAAAACTTGTCATTTAAAACAACATGGATGAAACTAGAAGTTGTTATTTTAAGTGAAATAAACCAAGCGCAGAAAGACAAATGTCACATGTTCTCACTCATATGTGGGAGCTAAAAAGTGGATCTCGCCGGGCGCAGTGGCTCAAGCCTGTAATCCCAGCACTTTGGGAGACGGGTGGATCACGAGGTCAGGAGATCGAGACCATCCTGGCTAACACGGTGAAACCCCGTCTCTACTAAAAACTACAAAAATCTAGCTGGGCGAGGTGGCGGCGCCTGTAGTCCCAGCTACCCGGGAGGCTGAGGCAGGAGAATGGCGTGAACCGGGAGGCGGAGCTTGCAGTGAGCTGAGATCCGGCCACAGCACTCCAGCCTGGGTGACAGAACGAGACTCCGTCTAAAAAAAAAAAAAAAAAAAGTGGATTTCATGAAAACAAAGAGTAGATTGGTAGTTACCAGAGGCTACAAAAGGTAGGGAGAAGTGGAGGTTAAAGACAGGCTGACTAACGTGTACAAACATACAGGTAGTAAAAGAAATGAGACCTTGTGTTTGATAGATTGGTAGGTAACTATCTTTAACAATAACCTATCGCGCATTTCAAAATAGCTAGATGAGAATAATTCAAATGTTCCTAGCATAAAGAAAATATAAATATTTTAGGTGAGAGACTTTCCATTATTCTGATTTGATCTTTGCACATCATACTAATGCCCTGAATTATCACATGTGCCCCCAAAATAGGCATCAATTAAAAAGGAAAAAGGGAAAAAGGTGGAATTCATTTTTAAAAAGAGACAACAGAAAATAAATGATAGAGACTAATTAAAAAGCTTCAAAATTCAGAAAAAAAATGATTTTTTATTTCAGCCAAACTGAGTATACAATACATTGGAGGTAGTGATAACATTATAGAATCTGGTTGGAGTGATAATTATAGTGGTGGAAGTTTAACAGCTGGCTATATGGTACCTCTAGATACAGATGCATAAACAGTGTGAGGGGAGTGTAACCTCCTATTCTCCTCATTTTAATAAATATCTTTATAAATATTTATATATTCCACATTCTACATTATACCAGGGACTTTAGTGAAATTAAAATATCCAGCAAGAAAGACCTAAGGTATAATAATGAATACAAAAGCATGCATTAAGCTGAAATCCAAGTAAGAAAGTTGACAGACTCTTGGAGATTTCTCAACATTCAGATTTTTCCATATGTTGGTTTCAGCAAAAATAGATTTAAGCCTTTTAGAAACTGATGAAAAGAAAAGAGAAGTGAAAACAACAACAACAAAAAATTCTAGCTATGACCAAGGCAGAAGATTAATTAAAGGAGCAAGGAATTAGAGAGGATGTTTAAGCTGAAGAACAAAACATAGGGATTTTCTTGTCAGAACAGAGTGGATAAATGGCAGGGCTATGATATGGGGAAACATAAGGAGTACAACTACCAATATTAAGGAGCCAGGAGAGGGGAAATTGCTTAGTAACTGTGCTGAGTGATTTACATACCTTCTCTTGTGGTCATCCTTCCAGCACTTACTCAGTAGTTATAACCATTTCAAACTTGAAGATAAGAAAACCAAGGCTAATAAATACTAAAGAAATGCCTTATAGGCAATGAATACTCCACCTAGGTTTTTCACCCAATACTGTTGGAGACCAAAGCATTTGCTCATTCTAAGACATGGAAAGTGAGTCAGTGGTGCCTGCTATGGTGAAATCGATACAGCCGTAAATGGGGAAAATGAAGCAAGTACTGGAAAAGAAAGAAATATTAGAAAGAATTAACTGAGGAAGATGCTGACGATGGTGGAGAATAAAATAAAAATTACCTTTTACGTTAACCAAACTCAATCACTGGCAGGCAATAGATCATAGTAGTTAAGCACATGGGCGTGAAAGCAGACTTTCAGGATTCTTATGCTGGTGTATGAACTTAATAAAAATATTTAATTTACCCAGAATGTAGTCTTTTCATATAGAAAGATTTTCAGTGGAATATTTTTATTGCTGAGATTGTCTCAATCAATAATAAAATGGTTTCTCTCATCACACAGAGCCTAGGGAAAGGCAAGTTCCCGGCATGGTAATCAAGCCTGGCTCCAGTGCTATGTTTTCTTGGCTCTGCCCTCCTCTGTGTAGTCTTCCTCCTCTGACTCAGGAAGGCAGCCATCTGGTGATATTACATGCAGACTTGTGAGAATCCAGAGGAAGGAAATAGACCACGCCATCCTGCAACTCATGAACAGTGAGAAATTGTCTCTCAGAAGGCACATATAGATGCCTACCCACTGGGAGAAATGAATCGCCAGTGGCCGGAGTTTAATCGCAGCCTCTTGCCTAAATGCATCCTTAGCGAGATAGTAGGGCTTCCACAATTTGCTTCATGAACCATCCTCTATTCCTGGAGCTGGGAAGGGATCATCTTCTTCTGACACAGAAGAAGAACTGGAACAAAGTCAGATAGTTTTGGAAGTGGAAAAGGGGAGAAATGCATGCTGGAGGAGCAAACAGTACTTACTAGATACAGTTGTTGAAAAGCCTAAACCACATAACATATATAAAAGATTACAATGGCTTCTGGTACGTATTTCCTCAGTGAACATTAGCAATTATTCACTTATTATTGTTACGTGCTCAGTACTGAGCCAGGACTTTCTACAATTTAATCATCACCGTCATTCTATGAAGCATGTAAGACTTTTTTGTTTTTCGTTTTGCAGTTGACTAGAATAAACTCAAAAAAGTTTAAGAAATTGGCTGGAAGCCATAAATGTAGTCACAAAAATCAGCATTTTAATCTCTGAGCTGTCTGAGTGTAAAACCAATGACCTGAAATGTTTCTGTTTAGTGACCCCACCCACATGAAAAAGGATTAAGCATTACTGTGGTATATAGTAAGGATACTTTTCTCCCCATAGAATGTTTATACTGAGACCTCCATGCTAGAGGAAAGGAAATTCCACAGTCATGACTCCTGGGAACCAGAGGCTAAGATAGTTTTACTTCAGGAGTGCACTTCCTCTACACATCATTTTCATGTTGAAGAATATTGCAGCAGCCATCGTCCTCATTATCTGTCTGTGTCTAATTCGCAGGGCACATGCACAAAAAAATTCTATTGTTTTCTTCCTTTTTCTAATAAAAAAGAAATAAATACCATTGCATTTAATGGTAAAATACTATGCAGTGAAACAAACTGATGAATAACAATCCGAATAATCTACACTCATTTGAAGATATTTTGGAGAGGATCTTAAAATATCTGTACTTTTCATCTTGTTAAAAATTCATGAGGTCAATCGCCTATCTGCACAGAAAAGCACTGCAATTATTTTGGAGACTGTGAAATATTATAGGTTTTAAGGTTCACTTTTCTTTTGATAAGCTGTTGTTTTACACATTCAATAAATGGTGGAAGTAGCACATCTGGAAGTGTGAGTGTTGAAGCCCTAGAGAACACAAACACTTTTATAAAACAATTTTAATTGCAAGTAATAGTCCAATGAATGGATTCAGTAATTACAGAAATTTTCATGAAATGGCAGTTCCCATAAAAGTCTTCTAACGACAACTGAATAATTTGAATTTTCAACCTGGGAAGGCAAATTTCTTAAGCTCAAGGTCTCAAATACAGCTTGACCCAGTGTCATTTTAAACTACTAATATAGTGAATTTTCTCAGGCAAAAGAATCTACATTTCTAAAGGATAAAAATAAATAATTAATAAATACGTATATATATGCGCAAGTGGATATGATTCACTTTTAATGTCCCTTCAAGTTTCATGTTTCAAATCTTTAAATTTTGCCTTAGAATTGCCCTGAAACCAATTATGTAATTCTTTATGTGTTCAGAATAAACTTTCTGTAAAGTTCAGAATAAACTTTCCTTGAATTATAAACTCAAGATGTCGATTTTCCACACTCTATGTCCATGTGTGCACGTTATTTAGCTTCCAGTCATAAAAAATGTACTGCATTTGACTTTCTGAGTTATTTTACTTAATAACTCATGGATGGCCTTCAGTTCCATCTGTGTTGCACAAGACGTGGTTTTATTTTGTAATGGCTGAGTAGTATTCCATGATATATATACATACCGCATTTTCTTTATCCAATTATCCATTGATAAGAATATAGCTTGATTCTATACCTTTGCTGTTGTGAATAAGTGCTACAATACACATGAGTGGAGGTATCTTTTTGATATAACGATTTCTTTTCCTTTGGGTAGATACCTAGTAGTGGGATTGTTGGATTGAATGGAAGCTTTATTTTTAGGTATTTGAAAAATCTTCATACTGTTTTCCATAGAGGTTATACTAATCTACATCCCAACAAACAGTGTTTAAGCATCCCCTTTTGTCTATGTCCTCACCGACATCTGCTATTTTTTAACCTTTTAATAATAGCCATTCTGACTGGTAGAAGATGGTATCTCATTGAAGTATTAATTTGCATTTCTTTAACATTAATGATGTTGAGCATTGTTTCCATATGCTTTTTGACCATTTGTATGTCTTCTTTTGAATTCGACTTTTGATTATCTACAATAATCCTTGACATTTATGTGACTTCAGAATTCAATAGGTATTTTGCTTATATTAACATATTTAATGTTTTCCACAATCCTCTGGTGAGCTCCTTTGTATACTCAGGGAAGTCAACTGTGAAGAACTTAGGATTCCAGCCAGTATTTTCTCCATTATAACTGCCAGAAAATTAATTACAAGTAAGGTCTGATACATTGCCTGGCAAACAATAGTTGTATAATAAATATGTATTAAATAAGTGTTTGGGGAAATTTTTGAAAGCTTTAATTATAATGTGGTTTGGTATTTAATTGCCTGTGTGCCCACTGAGAGCCCCAAATACCACACCACATACATAGAATTGGCAGAAGACCCTAACATGAAGAAATGGAAATTTTTAAGTAGTGAATGAGAACGTTTTTCTTCTTGTAGCAAGTATAAATAGGTATACAAATAAAGTAAAACATGCCCCATTACAGAGGCAAAAAGAGTGATGCAATAGCATGAAAGGAGGACTGAAGGATTCTGCCCGGAAAGTGAGACGCTCCTGCTCCAAAGAGAGGTACCTGAGATGCTCCTGGAAAGAGTGAGTAGAGCTTTTGAGAGCCGGAAGCAGAAAACAAAACAAAACAACAAACATTCTTTGTAGAAGAAACACAGCTCTGTGTTTACAGCTTCTTATCATCTAAGGAGTCGTGGCAGCCCTACAGACTGGGCCCACAACAACATCAAGTGCATCCTGGATTTGCGTGTCTTTTTGGAATCCATTGCTATCTCCCTCATGCCCAGCACGTTAGCCTTTTACTGGATTATTCACATGGCCCTCTAATTGATCCACACGCTTCTAATCTAGCCCACTTGTGGTTTATTTCTAAAATAACCGTTATTTTTTAAAATGTAAAACAATTAATTTTACTCACCTGTTTAAAATATATTAATGCGCCCCTGTCATAAATGTAATAAAATCCAAGTTCTTTGCCATGGACCCCAGGGCTGACTGGGCTGATCCACCTTCGCTCCATGAGCTCTTTTTCTGAACTGTTCCTTCAGCTCAATATGTTCCAATAGTATTGGAAAATAATCCTGTCCATCAACCTTTTCATGTTGGTTTCTGTTTCAAGCCCTGTGCGCTTCTTCTGTCTCTTGTGCGTAAAATGTTCCCTTACCAGAGCTTCTTGGGGCTGATTCCTCATAATTCAATAATAAAGACAATAGTTACTTACACAAAAAAGACCCTCTGAACTCCCAAGCTGAAGGGTCCTTCCTTCATTACCCCACAATCACCGCCTCCATCATTATCCCGTATTATTTTTTACTCTAATGAGGCTCATCCAAAAAATATCATTACCAACATCACTAATTGTCAGAAGAGAGAGGAAACTCTCAAAGAAAAGCTTATATTTTCAAAGACCTTGCTCTGAATGGCAAGGTAGAATGAGTGTAGCCAAGAACAGTAGGTTTACACCTTCTCAAATTCCTCTGCACCTCACATCTTTTCACATCTTTTATGTGACTCACAATCAACCCAGGGCAAAATGAAACATCGAGAGCTACTTGGGTCACAAGTAGGCATGGACCAAGACATGTCACAAAAGTAAACTCTGACCAATTCCTCAGTACTGATGTTGCTCAACTTGCCTGAAGACCTAGGCATGTCCCAAATGTGAACAAATTTTGGTTCTAGGTAAAGGATACAACAGCAATCCTAATCCCAGAATCTGGGTCCACTTAGATTTAGGGTGCACTGAAGCAAAGTATGATATTTACGGTCCCTCACATGCGGCTTAGATGCCTATGCTCTTTATGAATTATTTTCTTTCCTTACCCTCAGCCACTTTGATCCACTTATATCCTAGTTTCATTTTCCACTTTTGGCATTAAGAAAATTCACTTGAATTCATGTTCTGACTGAAGACAGCCTGTTTGGCTGAAAACTGAAACCCTTTTGAGTTCCTCCATGGGAGGCCAGATCAGGCTCCCTGGTCTAGCCAGCAACTGAGTACATTCGAAAACTTACAGACTGTTGAGGTGCTTATTGTCATCCTTTGCTTTTTTTTTTTCTTTTTCTTTGCTAGTTACATAAAACAAAATTTTCCAGTTTAAAATGTGGCCAGGCATGGTGGCTGACGCCTGTAATCCCAGCACTTTGGGAGGTTAAAGAGGGGCAGATCACCTCAGATAAGGAGTTCAAGACCAGCCTGACTAACACAGTGAAACTCCATCTCTACTAAAAATACAAAAAATTAGCTGGGCATTGTGGCAGGCGCCTGTAATCCCAGCTACTTTGGAGGCTGAGGGCAGGAGAATCACTTGAACTCAGGAGGTAGAGGTTGCAGTGAGCCGAGATTGCGCCATTGCACTCCAGCCTGAGCAACAGGAGCAAGACTCCATCTAAATAAATAAATATAAATAAATAAATAAATAAATAAATAAATAAATAAATAAATAAATAAAATGCACTAAGTTGGATAAATGCACAGAACAATGCAACTACCATCACATCCAGGATGTAGAGCAATTCCAACTCCCCAAAAGTTTCCCCCTAGTCTTTTGCAGTTACCCTCATCCTGACGTATCCTGGACACTCACACTATCTGATTAGTTGTATCATGTTTGTTTTATGTATTCTAGAATTTCATATAAATGTAATTGTGTATTATATAGTCTTTTCTGTCATGAATATTTAATAATTAGTATAATATTAAAATGAGAATTATATATCTTAACAAGTTAAAAGAAAGAGATGTCTCATCATTTTATTTTATTAGCTGAAACGTGAATATCAAACAGGGTGGCACAGGACTGAGTACACAGGCCAGTTTGAGGTGTTTGGGGGAGGAAAAATGTATAAGTACTATGAAAGGGTAGAGAAAAAGGCATTTATACAGATAAAAGAACATGATTAAAGATTTTTTAATTTACAAATTGTTTGAAAGCATGTGTGTTCTCTTCTAAAAGCTTCTTGTTTTACTCATATTGTTACCAGGTAGCATTTGCTTTTGATTGTATTATATATAATCCAAATGGAAAGCTTTTGGCAGATTTTCAAATGAAGAAACACAGTGTGAGAAAGTTTTCTGCACTTGTTTGCAGCCAATTTGGTCTGGACAGCTCCAAGGTGCACAGGTTATCCATGACTATGGAAACTGTTCTTACTGCAGCCGTGCCTCTATAATGAGATTCAGACCAATTTCACCGAGGAAAATAAGTTTTAACACATGAACTGCTTGTGCTCAGGAATTTCAAAAAGTAGAAAGCTATGGGAAACCACCCTGAAAATAAAATAATCTCAGATAGATTCCATTTATAAAGTGAAAAATGGCACTAGAGAACTTTATATTTTAAGACTGGTATTATCTACCTTTAGAAATGTATGGGAACCAATTTGAACTAAAGAATTTATTTTACTTACTTATTTTACTTACTTATTTTACTTCTTTTTGTGAAAATCATGTGCATGCTTTCTTGGCTCGTTACCTGTTTAGAAAAACTAATCTTATTCTTTGTGTTGATTAATTGGCTGACATTTTTTTCCTTCTGGTTTGGCCAACTCAAACTTCTCTTCTGGCTGGAAGGATGCCTTATTGCATGTATTTTTTTTCCTTTTAGTGGTTAGATCTATTTGATGATAGCATTAAATACTCCTAAAAACTGTGAATAGGGATACTACAGTTTAATGGAAAGACTTGGGATTGGAGATGGACGAAGGCTCAGGTTCTTTCTCTGTGAATTATAAATTTTGCATATAGAATATACAACTTTTTTTCCTGATCATGAATTATAGTCCTTCTGAATAATGATAATATAAGTAAAGAACTGTGGAAGACAGAATAATGAAGGCTCCGCCAAAGATGGCAAAATGTTAATGCCCAATCCTGGGAATATTTTATCTTACTTTATAAAATAGACTTTGCTCATATGATTAAGTTAAGAGTCTTGAAGGGGGGATAATCCTAGATTATTAGGATGAGCCAAATGTAATCATTGCCTCCAGTGTGTTCCTTATTTGGACTTGTTGCTGTTCTTCCCTTCTTTTTATTTTCCATCATATTGGTGATGAAGACCCAGAAACCCACCTTTCCATCAAAATCTTAGATAACAACTCTCCAGTTATGAACAGAGTTTTGCTGATATTAGCACAGGCCATAATTGGTTTCAACTATTAAGTATGGCTAATGTATATCTGGAAAATCTTGGGACTTCCTATTCCTGAGTCAGAATCTGTTCCTAGAATATCCATTATACGTGCTTACGAAAATATAACTTGCCTGCTACAGCTCAAACCCTAACATTTTGCACCCCAGTTATATTGAGCTGTTATTATTTCCCTGAATTTACATTTACATGTATAATTTACATTTGTCATTTACTAATTCATCACACATGTATATCTATAGATAAATTTAAATCAGAAAGGTGTATCTGCTTTCCGAAGAGCTTGTCTACGGAAGAACTTTTGGACTCAACTCCTGGGTGTGTATGAATAGTTATATATTTTCCAGCAGATAGTTTGGTTATATTACAATTTAAGCACTCAGTTATTCTTTTTGAACCCTGATACTTTCTGAAATTACTTTTTAAGGGTAAAGATCTTTCAATCTATGTTCTGTCTAAGCCAGAGGCAATCTGAGATTTACATTTTAATCATTAATTACTTTAATAAGTATCCTAGGAAGCACTTTCCAATTGCTCTATTATTTTTCAAAGCCTCTTTAAGCTTCTTATATATCTGATCCAATTATACTTCTGAAGTACTTGTCATTTATCTCATTATCTGAGAATTTCTGCTCTCTGATTTTTTACTTAGAGAGGGATAGATTTGCATTTATATTCATATCTACAGCATATATACATATCCAATGCCGTGTAAAAATTTTTATCTGCATCGGTCCCTCAACTAGAGTTGCATCTAACTCTACATTCATTTATTATCATCAATGTCTTCAATCTCACTCCTTCTACTAACTCTTTTCTCTTTGAACATGTGTATGGCAAATACACAATAAAAGAGCTTTATAAGGACTCCATATTCTTTACCAATTGACCTCTGTCTCATTTCCTTTATAACTTAGATAACTGAATAATCAGTTTGTCATCTTCTGTCTACCACTTTATCATCCGCTCGCCCTATATTACTACTAACGCCCTGAAAACTTGCTTTTTTTTTTGTTTCTTCTTAATTTTGTCATTGACCCACAGGTCATTCAGGAGCATTTTGTTGAATTTCCATGTATTTGTACAGTTTCCAAAATTCCTCTTGTTATTAATTTTGAATTTTATTCCCATTGTGGTGAGATAAGATGCTTGACATTATTTTAATTTTTTGAATCTTTTAAGACTTGCTTTGGGATGTAACTTATAGCCTACCCTATAGAATGGTTCATGTACTGAGGAGAAGAGTGTTTATTTTGCAGACATTGGATGAAATGTTCTTTAAATATCTATCAGATCCATTTCTTCTATGTTACAGATTAAGTCCAATGTTTCCTTGTTGATTTTCTGTCTGGAAGATCAGTTCAATTCTGAAAGGGGATGTTGAAGTCTCCAGCTAGTATTGCATCAAGGGCTCTATCTCTCTTTAGCTCTAACAATATTTCTTTTACATATCGGTACTGCTCCAGCATTGAGTGTGTATATATTTACAATTGTTACATCTTCTTGCTAAATTGACCCCTTTATCATTACATATTAATTGACTTTGTCTCTTCTAGTAGTTTTTGTCTTGAAATCTATTTTGTCTTCTATAAGTATAGCTATTTCTGTTGGGTTTTTTGTTTTTTTTGTTTTTTTTTTTTTTGGCTTTCATTGTCTTGGAATATCTTTTTCCATCCTTTTATTTTCAGTTAATGTGTGCCTTTATAGGTGAAGTATGTTTCTTGTAGGCAACAGATGAATGGATATTTTTTTTTCATTTATTTGGACAGTCTATATCTTTCGATTGGAGAGTTAAGTCAATTTACATTTAATGCTATTATTGATAGGTACTTACTTATGCCATTTTGTTATTTGTTTTCTGGTTGTTTTATGATCTTCTCTTCATTCTTTCGTTCATTCCTGTGGTACAGGTGATTTCCTCTGATGATATGATTTAAATTCTTGCTTTTTATTTTTTGTGTATCCGTTGTATGTTTTTCTGGCTTGAGGTTACCAGGAGGCTTGCAAATACTCTTATAAACTATTATTCCAACTACTCTCTTATAAACTATTATTTAAACCCAATAACAACTTACAGCTATTTGCATAAACAAACTAGCAAAAATAAAATGAATATGAACTCTACACTTTAACTTTGTCCCCCTAGTTTTTAATTTTTTGTTCTTTCTATTTATATCTTATTGTTCTGATTATTTCTAGAAAAGTTGTAGTTATTATTTTTGATTGGTTCATCATTTAGTCTTTCTACTTAAGATAACAGTAGTTTACAAACCACAGTTACAGTGTTATGATATTCTGTGTTTTTCTGTTTACTTATTATTATCAATGAGTTTTGTACCTTCAGGTGATTATTTATTGCTCATTAAGGTCCTTTATTATAAATGTACTCCTCTTAACATTTTTTGTAGGACAGATCTAGTATTGATGAAATCCCTCAGCTTCTGTTTGTCTGGGAAGGTCTTCATTTCTCCTGCATGGTTGAATTTTTGCTGGATATACTATTCTATAGCAAAACTTTTTTGTTGTTGTTGTTTTATTTTTGTTTTTTTCCTTCAGCACTTAAATTTATCTTGCCAGTATCTTCTAGCCCTTAAGGTTTCCACAGAAAAGTCTACTGCCAGACATATTGTGTGTTATTTGTTGTGTTTTTTTTTTTTTTCTCTCTAGTTGCTTTTAGGATACTTTCTTTATTCTAGACCTTTGGTACTTTGATTATTAAGTACCTTGAGACAATCTTGTTTGGGTTACATTTACTTGGTGTAGTATAACCTTCTTGTGCTTGGATGTTGATATATTTCTCTAGGTTTGAGAAGTTCCCTGTTATTGTTCTTTTGAATAAAATTTCTACCCCTTTCTCTTTCTCTACCTCCTCTTTAAGTCCGATAACTCTCAGATTTGTCCTTTTGAAGCAATTTGGTAGACCTTGTGAGCATATTTCATTGTTTTTATTCTTACTCCTTTTGTCTCCTCTGAATGTGCATTTTCAAATAGACTGTCTTTAAGCTCACTAATTTTTCTTCTGCTTGATCAATTTTCATATTAAAGGACTCTGATGCATTCTTCAGTATACCAACTGCATCTTTTAGCTCTAAAGTGTCTGCTTAATTCTTTTTAATTATGTCAATATCTTTGTTAAATTTATCTGATAGAATTCTGAATTCCTTCTCTGTGTTATCTTGAATATCTTTGAATTTCTCAGCACAGCGATAGGTTGGTGCAAAAGTAATCTATGTGATCTAGCTGTATCTGCTTTAGGGGCACCCTAAGACTAGTAATGCTGTAGTTCTTGTAGACTCATAGAGGTACCACCTTGATAATCTTGGACATATTCCAGGAGAATTCCCGGAATTGCTTAGCAATCCACAGAATTCTCTTATTTTCCTCCAAACATACATAGCCTCTCTCACTCTCTCTTCTGAGCCACTTGGAGCTGTGGATAGAGTGACATAGGCATTCCTGGGGCCACCACTGCTATGAAGCCAGTACAGACCTGGGTCGATGCCCTGAAACCAACACAACACTTGCTGTCACCCAAAGCCTGCTATAATCACTCCTTGGTTACTGCCTGTGTTCATTCAAGGCCCTGGGGCTCCAGAATCAGCAAGTGGCAAAGCCAGCCAAGCTTGTGTCTTTTCCTTCAGGGTGGCAAGGTCCCCCAGTCCCTGGGTGGGTAGGGAGTCAGGGACTAGAGTCAAAAACCTTAGAAATCTAATTGGTGTTCTATTGTATTGTGGCTGAGCTGACACTCAAACCACAAGACACAGTCCTTCCTTTCCCTTTCCAAAGGCATAGGATCCTTACCTTGTAGCCACCACCAAACCACCCCCAGGCCATGAGAGGTACTACCATACTACCACTGATGTTCTCTTAAAATCCAAGGTCTCTGATTTCACATTGTCATGAATGCTGCCTGTCCTGGGACTCACATTTCAGGGCAGTGGACTTCCCTCTGGCCAAGGGCAGGTCCAGAAATGCTATCTAAGAGTGAAGTCCTGGATGACATTTCTAGACCTGCTTGGTCAAGCTTGGTGTTCTACCTACCTGTGGTGATGCTGGACCTAAGCTGCAAGACAAAATCTCTCCTTCTACTTTTCTCAAGCAGAAGGCTTTTGACCCAGAGCCACCACAGCTGGTAATGTGCTGAGTCTCGCCTGAAGCCAGCAAGTTTCAAAGGATCACCATGGTCTTTGACCTGGGTAACATTTCTGGTTATTCAGGACCCAACAGCTCTTCATTTAGCAGATGATGAATGCTGCCAGGACTGGGTCCTGTCCTTCAAGGCAACGGGTTCCCTTCTGGCCCAGGGTGTGTCTAGAAATGTCACCTGGGAGCCAGGACCTGGAACGGGGGCCTCATGGCTGACCAGTGCCCTATCTTGGTGTGGCTGAGCTGGTATCCTAGATGCAAGATAAAATTCTCCACATTATTCCTTCTCCTCTACTTAAGCAGAGGGAAGAGGTCTCTTTTGGAGCCATGAGCTGTGCAGCCAGTGGTTAGGGAAGGGGTGAGCCAGGACTCACTTGGCCACTGCAGCTTGTGTCTCAATATATCATGTGCACCCCCAGTCCACTGTCACTGGGCCCAGTTCAGCACTAGGACTTGCTTAAGAGTTGAAATCCTTATGACCTAGACTGTCTTTCAAGTTTACTTGCAGACACAGAGAGCTATTGCCCTTAGTGACAGTGAGGTTTGCAGGACTCAACTGTGGACTGCTGGGATCAGTGATTCCCCTCTGTTTAGGGCTGGTTTAAATGCTCCCTGTATGGGCAAGCATCAGTTGAGTTTGGTTTGATTTTCCTTTCTGCTCTAACAGAACAGCACTGAGCTCAACACTTCACAGTTGCCGTGTTCTCCCTCCCCAGTGCTCAGCACCAAGTCGCTGCTGCCAGGGTCAGGGAGGGGGGACCTTGGCAATTTAGAACTGTTTTTCTCTCTCTTCAGTGCCTCTTTCACAATATGAAGTTGAAACCGGGTACTATGAGTGTTCACCTGATTTTTGGTCCTTATGAAGGTACTTTTTATGCAGATAATTGTTAAGTTGGTTTCCTTCCACTTGAGAGGAGTGGTGTACAGTTGGTGGAGCTTTCTCTTCTGCTCTCTTGCTCTGCCTCCTCCCCAGTTAAACTGAAAATTTTTTAGTATCCATGTCTGCATGTAATTATATCATAGTCAATCCTCTTTATGCTGTAAAAGTATAATATTCCTTTATCATAACATTTCACTCACAGCAACTGCTAGAATTTAGCTTTCATTATCTAGACCAATAGCTGTTAACATTATTGTGTATCAGAATCACCTGTAGGGCTTATTAAAAGGCTAAGTGTAGGGCCCCATTCTGAATTTCTGATTCAATAGATAGGATTTGCATTTTTACAAGTTGCCAGTTGATGCTGCTGGTACTGCTTTGAAAATCACAGGTCTGTTTTCCAAGATATTGATAAGTCCTTAGAAATGATTAGTTTTTGTTTAAATTAATTTTACATGTGAAAAATCTGCAGATCAAGGAACAACATGTGGTCAAAAGATTGCTTATATCAGAGTCAAAACTCTCAGATGAGTAATCTTTCTTGGCTCTCCTCCTTCCTCAGGGTGAATTTATTGCATCTCACTCCTTACAGCCCAGCCATGGTTGAGAGTTTTAGTAATTCCCATCTAGTGATTCCTTGACTGTTACCACATTAATTTTCCTTAAGCCCAGATAAACCTTAGTGCTTTCTCCTTACCTTACCAAATTAAACAAGCGCCTTATATTTTATAGCAGTAGAAATCTCAGCTCACAGGCTCGTTTGGAGAAGTTTAACTTTCTCTGGTTATCTCAAGTTCGACTTAATTTCTATTTCAATTCCCCATTCCTTTGTGTGATAAGAACTCCTGCCACCCACTGGCCCTCTTGGTTGCATCTGAGTTCAAAGTGACTAGCATGGTACCAGCACACCGGGGAAGAGGATCTTCTGGATCATTTTTCTACCCCACTGATGCTGAGATTTGCAAAATTCCACCTGTTTCTCATTTGTTGGTGCACACAAGTCATTGCATTACACACATTCTAACCCTTAAGGCTTCTGTCTAATGTTTCTGATCATTTACTGCATTGTCATAATGGGAGAGAAAGCATTGTCCTACCATTCTTGGACTGCAGAAAATTGGGAGGCTACGTCAGGTCCACCTGCATAAACACACTTTACAGCCACCCTTTCTATCCTGGAGTTTTATCAACTCTCTGGTCTATTATTGAGTGTGAGGACACAGCCTTCTTCTGATGGCTGTATTGCTGTCCTAGTCCTCTCACTGGAAGCTCTGTCTTTCTCAGAGATCAAAAGCCATAAGGATTCACATGCAATTTAGGATGTGCAGAGCATTAGCCTTATTCACTATGTGCTTCTATTAAATGTATTTTTTATTTTCCAAGTTCTTCTGTGTCTAGAAACGTCTTTTCTATGCTTTTCTGATGTAACATATTCTGTTTAGGGAAAGAAATGGCATAGAGTCTCCCTGTTTGAACTGGAGTATAGAGAAAGGGATTAAAAAACAGTAACAATAAAAATGAAAATAAGGCCAGGCTCAGTGGCGCACACCTGTAATCCCAGAACTTTGGGAGACTGAGGTAGGAGTTTGAGATTATTTTGGGCAACAAAATGAGACCCCTTTCTCTGCAAAAATAAAAATAAAAAATTAGCCAGGTATGGTGGTGTGTACCTGTAGTACTGGCTACTCTGGAGACTGAGGTAGGAGGACTGCTTGAACCCAGGAGTTCAAGGCTGCAATGAGCCAAGATGAGGCTATTGCACTACAACCTGGGCTACAGAGCAAGACCCTGTCTCTAAAAATAAATAAATAAATACAATATAAATATGTCAGTACATTATCTGTCACAATAACAATCATGGATGGGGAAATGCTGCCCTGCTCATTCTGTACTCTATCCTAGGAGGCTTATTTGTTTCTTTTTCAATGTTTTGTGTTTTTTAGCCCTCTTACCCAGGGAGACAGTCTGGTACATTGTATTGTAAATGCTGAATATAGCCAGAAGAAATGTGAACATTTTGTGTTGGAGTAATAAAAGAAGCTCTTTCCAGGGGAGAAAACATACAGTAGTCCTTAAAGAAACATAGGGTTTCAGCTTCCAAAAGAGAGAAAGTGACAGTTGTCCAGACATTATCCTGACAGCAGCATGATGGCTCAGCTGTAAAAATGTGTGCATTCATGTGAAATAATCTGAGAAATGACTAATGCCCTTCCTCCAGGAGAAAACAGAAGCCCAGGAGAGAAAGTAACTTTCCCAATCTTCCACCAGGGGCCAAAGGGATTAGATACATTATCTCAATTCATGCTGTCCCATACTGCATTTTACTAATCGTCACTGAGCATGTGGATGGGGGACTGGGTTAGCGTACAAGTACTGAAAATGAGGCAAAATAGTTAAATTGTGGAAATGCCTGCTTAAAAATAAAATAAAGAAGAAAAACAAAACAGAATGTCCTTGGTGATCAATTTGTAATGTAGGTGGGAGGAATAGAGTGTTTAAAGTTTAAACCTTGCAGCTCAAATTCTAATACAACCAACAATTGTTGAGGCCCTGATAAATTCTAGGGACTGTATGAAGTGCCTTCATCCCCAGCATTCCCTTTACCTCCTTCACTTGCCCCCAGAGGATGTGCTTTGACCTCCTTCACAGATTTAAAACACTCTAAAGATCAGTGTGGAGGAAAGAGGTAGGGTTGAGCTTTCTGTCCTCTTCATTTTCTTCTAGTTGCCCAACTATTTGAAATAAAATGTTTCTCTTTCTTCTCCAAAGTTTTTCAATTCACAAATCATGCATGGACATTTAAAGATATATAAAAATAAACACATTTATAAAGAAAAACAATCACCTATTATTTACAAGTTTACTATGTAGAGATGGTCATTGCATTACCATATTGTGGTAAATTTTTGCAAGTTTCACTTTATGATAAACTCTATTTAGGTGCATGAATATGCACTTGTATATATGTGCATATGTGTGTGGGTGTATATACATATGGAGAGAGTGAGATTATATGTGTATATATTTTTCTAGTCTTCAGCTGCCCTTAATAAAGTTTTTCTTATTAACGTAAGTATATCTAAATGTAACTTTTACATTTTCTATTTTCGGCCCCTTAATAATAATTGCATTATATACATCTTAAAGTTATCTCATTTTTCCTTCACATTTTATCTAATGCATTTATAACATGATTGTACCAATACTTATCCACTAATATTTTATAACCAGAAGGACTGATGTGTCATGCTGATTTCAAGATTAACAAAATAATTGAATATTTTATGTTTAAAATAGTAAAGCAATATCACAAATAGAAATGACAAAATAGAATATTCAATAAGGTCATTCTTTATACAGCATACAAACCAGACATGATAAGAAATAATCATTTGGTTCCAGAAAAAAATAGCGAGTTTTAATGTAGCAAAGTGTACAACTAAACAGGGCTGAATAACAAATAAACCAGAAAAAAAAAGTTTTTCATTAATATATCTGGTTGTTTAAAAAATATATATCCACACATTTTATAGTATTTCTTAACTCAAAAGACAGAGCTAAGTATTCTTCACCTTGAGTATTTAGTAATAGATTTCTAGTGAGTAGAATACACCAGATAGTATGGGACATCATTGCTGACATTTATCTACAGGAAGACCGTGATTTCTATCTTGGATGAGTTCTTTTTCTCTCTTGAAACACTCACTCTTTGGGGAAGCCAGCTACCATATTACAAGGATATTCAAGCAGCTTTTGTAAAAGACCACACAACAAGTGACTGAAGTTTTATATCAAGTAAGTGACTTCAGATAATTTCAGAATAAAAAATAAATATGCAAAAATAAATTAAATTTCTTTACAGTAGCAACAAAAAATCAGAAAAAGTAAAATAACAATATTATACACAATATCATTGAAATAATTACTTAGAAATACATCTGACACAGAATGTGATGAATATAGTTAAAAATACAAAGCATTCCTGAGAGAAATTACTCAAGGAAAATTTTAAAAAACAGATATAGCATGCTCAGTATCGCTAGAATTAAATTGTGTTTCCCCAATTTGTCCTACAGATTCAACAGACTCCCAATGGAAATTTCAGCAAATATTTTTATACATATTGACAAACAAATTTAAAAACTCATATGAAAATGTAAGTTTTCTAGAAAAAGGGTCCCCAGCCAGTCTGTGGCCTGTTAGTTAGAAACTGAGCCTCACAGAAGGAGGTGAGTGGCAGGTGAGCAAGCATTCCCACCTGAGCTCTGTCTCCCGACAGATCAGCAGCAATATAAGGTTCTCATAGGAGCACAAACCCTACTGTGAACCGCACATGCAAGGCATCTAGGTTGCGTACTCCTTCCGAGAATCTAATGCCTGATCATCTGAGGTAGAACAGTTTCATGCCTAAATCATCCTCCCCAACCTCCTGTTCCACGGACATACTGTCTTCCATTACACCAGTCCCTGGTGCCAAAAAAGTTGGGACACTGCTGATCTAGAATATCCAAATATTGGTAAGATAAACAAGGATGGAATACTAATGCTATCCTATTTGAGACCCACTGTAATCAAGAGAGTGTGGTATTGGTCTAATGACATGTAAACAGATCAATGGAACAGAATAGCCAATAAAGAGACCAAATACATATACATAGCTGATTTTTGACTTACATGAAAGAGTAATTCAAGGAGGAAAAAGTAGTCTTATCAACATATAAAAAAGTCTATATGTTGAAATGAAAAACCCAATTTCAATTGAGTCATGTTCAAAAGTTAATATAAAATTAATCAAAAACAATGTATAAAACATGGAAATATAAAATTACTAGGAGAAAAAATAGAAGAGGCTGGGCACAGTTACTCACACCTGTAATTCCAGGGCTTTGGGAAGCCAAGGCCAGTGGATCACTTGAGGTCAGGAGTTCGAGACCAGCCTGGCCAACATAGTGAAATGCCATTTCTACCAAAAACACAAAAATTAGCCAGGCGTGACGGCATATGACTGTAGTCCCAGCTACTTGGGAGGCTGAGACAGGAAAATCACTTGAACCCAGGAGATGGAGTTTGAAGCAAGTTGAGATTACACCACTGCACTCCAGCCTGGGTGACAGAGCAAGGTTCCATCTCAAAAATAAAAAAAATGAAAAAATAGAAGAAAATCTTTATAACCTCAAGTTAGGAAAAGTATAATCTATAATTTTTATAAAATAGTTGATAAAGTAGACTTTATCAAAACTTATTTTTTTGTGGAAAACACTAATAAGATAATTAAGTCAAGCCACAGATTGAAAAAAAAATCATCTACAAATCATATTCTAAGAAGGAATTTTTATCCTGGATATATAAAAATTCTCTAAATTCAAAAAAGAAAGTAAATAATCCAATAAATATTGGCAAAAGATTTTATCAATTTGCCAAAGAAGATAAATGGGTAGCAAACAAAGTATATGAAAAAATTCTCAATATCAGTAATCATTAGAAAAATTCAAAATGAAAATGAAATGAGATACCACTAAAGACCTGTTAGAACAGCTGAAATTAAAAACTTTGTTCATAGTTACTTTTGGCGGTGTTGTGGAGGCTCAAGAAGCCGCATATACCACTACTGTGATTGTAAAATGATAAAACCTCTTCATAAAATACTTTGCTAGTTTAAAAAAATGTCAAACAGATAACTACCATATAATCCACCTATCACCATCTCAGGTCATCCCTCTGACCAAAAGAAAATGAAAGCATGTTTCTACACAAAAGATTTATATGAAAGTTCATAGCTGCCTAACTTGTACTAATAAAAAGTAACAGATACAACCCAAATATCTTCCACAGAAAAATGTTTTTGTCAACTTCTCATTGAATCATTCTAAAACATTCTAATCAGCAACAAAAAGGAATAAACCAATATTAAGAGGCAAAACTGATCTGGTTACTGTAATAGGATGTACTGTAATAGTGTACTTGATATGCAGGGAAATGTCAATGGCTAAGGAATTATGAAGCTTGATGAGGCAATATAGATGAAAAATAGGTTTTTTGTAGAATGTGGATGAAAGAATCAAAATATTGTGATCAGAAAGCTTATGTTACCCTTTGCAATAGGAAATCATTTCCTTTCTATCAGTTTTCAGGTGTAAGTCAGAGCCAGAGTCCATAAATAAAAAAAATCTATGTTTCTTTGTCAAAAGATCCTACAAAATCATTGCAAATATTTAAAATAAATATTATACCTGTCCTTCTAAAAAAGGATCTGACTCTTTCCGAGCTAAAAATACCTGAATAAAGCAAGCTGATTAGACTTTTTAAGGACTGGTGGGTATGGGGTTTCAGCTAACATTAATGCAACGAAACCTTCATAGTCATATAGCTAGGGTAGGAAATCATGGAGGCCATACGATACAGTGATAGATGAAATAACTGCAGACCCACCAGATGGTCAATATCTTGTCCCTGGGTATATAATTAAGATAAATACACTGAAGATACAGTAGAGAGTATCTTCAAATTGTCACCCTGATCCCTCTAATCAGAACTATAAAAATGGAAATATGTGTTAGTTTCCTGGGGTGGTTGTAGCAAATTACACAAACTAGGTGGCTTTAAACAACAGAAATTTATTCTCTCACATTTGTTGAGACCAAAAGTCTGAAATTTGGGTTGGTTTTTCCTGGAGGCTCTGAAGAAAAGCTATCCTATGCCTCTCTCCTGGCTTCTGGTAGTTGCTAACAATCCTTGTAGACATATCACTCCAACTCTGCCTTCATCATCACGTGGTCTCCTGTGTGTGTGTCTCTGTCTCCATTTTTATTCTTATAGGGATACCAATCTTGGATTAGGGCTCAGCTTAACCCAGTATAACCTCATCTTAACTTTAGTAATGACATCTGCAGACAATGTTTCCATGTAAGGTCACATTCTGAAATTCTGTGGACATGAATTTTGGAAGGATGCTGTCCACCCAGTACAAAAAAAGCTAAATGGAAGTACCTGAAGCTACCACTCACATTCATCCAGCACAGAGAAAATCAGTAGCTATATTGTATTTCAAGAGTGATTGTAGAAGTTAGTGCCATGATTGAAGACCTAAAACAGGATTTGGCAAACAATGTTCCATGCGCCAAATCTGTTCCACTGCTTCTTTTTGGAAACAAAATTTTATTGGAATATGGCCACAGTCATTAGTCTGTGCATTATTTATAGCTGCAGAGTTGAGAAGTCGTGACAGAGACCTTATGACCTATATAGCCTATGGTTATTATCTGGTCGTCTGCAGGAAAGTTTGCCAACCTGACTTAAAGGATGTAGTATCGGTGCTTAGCATAATATCTCACTCCATTTTACCTCTGTGGCTTCTGCTAAAACTGGGGGAATTGTATCAGAAGAAGGTGGATTATTGTTTTTTTTTTTTTTTTT